>NC_091991.1:173041769-173342832 GCF_044704955.1 Pristiophorus japonicus | reverse complement strand
GCACGATGGGCCGAATGGCCTCCATATGCGCTGGATGATTCTAAAGAGTGGAGAATTCTTCCATTCCACGGCACCAGCCTCTCATGTGTTATTTAATGGGCTGCACCGATTCTGCAAACTGGCCGAGGACTCACACACGCAGAGGAAGGGATTGGGTAAGCTGCCCCTGCCCAACGTTTGTGTGGTTAATGACATTACTCACAAGTGCCAAAGTCACGACTGAGTTGGCAAGTCAACCACACTGTATCTTTTAGACAGAAAAGCCCAATCAGTCTGTGGGTGTCACTTTCTACCAACATTCAGTTTTTACAACAACCACAATGAATAGAATAGATTCAGAGCAAACAATCTGCCTTCCACCGAGATCATCGGAACTGTAAAAATATCCGAACAGACGGCCCGGAAATTCGATCACGCTGTGCCAGTTTTACCGGCCTGAAACGGGTGCCCGAGGGTCCAATATGGCGGGCGGCGCACGCTCCATATTGGGAAAAGCTGCTCTGTGGACATCCAGGACTCGTACCGGCTGTATTAAAAGCGCTCAATACATTTTTAAGTAAGGGTCCCGTGAACGTTGGGCCCGTCTGGGAAGTTGATCTGCCCCAGCGCCTCACTCACGTCGTGGCTAACACACTCAGCAACGCGCGGCCTAATAGGCCGGAACGTCTCTTTGGCAGCGGCGTGTGAAGCTTTCGCAGCCTTTTTCCCACTGGCAGAGTCTCCCTGCCATCTGTATCCAGGCCGCACCTCCCCTTTGAGAGAGGCGTCAGTCCCGACATCCCACCCACACCCCGCCATCGGGCACGCGCACGGTGAACAGCGCGGGTAGCGAGGGCAACGTGCCCGAGTCATAATAATCAGCTGCCAGCACCAATTCCACACGGTCATTACTTCTGTTTCCGAGCATTTGGAGCAGGTCTGAACTCTGTCCTCCCTCTCCCGATTGGACGCCGTCCTTCAGAGTCGCTTCGGCCAGCTCGGAGCCAGCCTCGCCGGCGAACCCCGGAGTTATCTCAGCCGGCGGCCCAATCTGCGTAAGCGAAAGCTGCTGGAGGAGCGGCGGCGGAGCCACTATTGGGCACATGGTGCGGGTAATGGTGGCGGGCACGTGGGGTAATGGTGGCGGGCACATGGGGTAATGGTGGCGGGCACGTGGGGTAATGGCGGCGGGCACGTGGGGTAATGGTGGCGGGCACATGGGGTAATGGTGGCGGGCACGTGGGGTAATGGTGGCGGGCACATGGGGTAATGGTGGCGGGCACGTGGGGTAATGGCGGCGGGCACGTGGGGTAATGGTGGCGGGCACGTGGGGTAATGGTGGCGGGCACATGGGGTAATGGTGGCGGGCACGTGGGGTAATGGTGGCGGGCACATGGGGTAATGGTGGCGGGCACGTGGGGTAATGGTGGCGGGCACATGGGGTAATGGTGGCGGGCACGTGGGGTAATGGTGGCGGGCACATGGGGTAATGGTGGCGGGCACGTGCTGCGGGTAATGGTGGCGGGCACATGCTGCGGGTAATGGTGGCGGGCACATGGGGTAATGGTGGCGGGCACATGGGGTAATGGTGGCGGGCACGTGGGGTAATGGTGGCGGGCACGTGGGGTAATGGTGGCGGGCACATGGGGTAATGGTGGCGGGCACGTGCTGCGGGTAATGGTGGCGGGCACGTGCTGCGGGTAATGGTGGCGGGCACATGGGGTAATGGTGGCGGGCACGTGCTGCGGGTAATGGTGGCGGGCACGTGGTGCGGGTAATGGCGGCGGGCACGTGGGGTAATGGTGGCGGGCACATGGGGTAATGGTGGCGGGCACGTGCTGCGGGTAATGGCAGCGGGCACGTGCTGCGGTTAATGGCAGCGGGCACGTGGTGCGGGTAATGGTGGTGGCCACTCTGACTTCTCCCACGGCCCCTCAAGAAGATAAAATGGAGCAGGGCCCCGGCGCCTCTCACCCCCACTCCCCACACCTCAGATCTCCCACCACCTCTCCTGAAGGCACTGCTCAGCGTCGAGCTTATGGCTCACACCCCACCGCAGGCAACTAGGCCCAAACAGCAGAGCCTGGTCTCCAGTCGTCTCGGACCCCCTTGCCACTGGACCAAGACTCTGCTAAGCCTGTGTGGTAGCTGGTGTGAAATGGCCACTCCACGTTAAAATAACTCACGCACAGGCATCTTCCAACCTTTTGTAGCATGGCACTCTCCCCATGCTCCTGAAAATGGGCGTGATCGAATGTCTAGGTCCTGATATCTGACTTGCTATGAAGCATCTCAATTAGCAACGTTCGCCTGCACAGAGAGACAACCCGGCTCTTTAAGTAAACTCTCGGTGATTTCAATTACAACAGTCCCAAGCATAAGAACGTAAGAAATAGGAGCAGGAGTAGGCCATTTGGCCCCTTGAGCCTGCTCCACCATTCAATAAGATCATGGCTGATCTGATCTTGGCCTCAACTCCACTTCCCTGCCCGCTCCCCATAACCCCTTAATCCCTTATCATTCAAAAATCTGTCTATCTCCGCCTTAAATATATTCAATGACCCAGCCTCCACAGCTCTCTGGGGCAGAGAATTCCACAGATTTACAACCCTCTGAGAGAAGAAATTCCTCTTCATTTCAGTTTTAAATGGGTGACCCTTTATTCTGAGACTATGCCCCCTAGTTCTAGATTCCCCAACAAGGGGAAACATCCTCTCTGCATCCACCCTGTCGAGCCCCCTCAGAATCTTATACGTTTCAGTTAGATCACCTCTCGGTCTTCTAAACCCCAATGAGTATAGGCCCAACCTGCTCAACCTTTCTTCATAAGTCAACCCCCTCATCTCAGGAATCAACCTCGTGAACCTTCTCTGAACTGTCTCCAATGCAAGTATATCCTTCCTTAAATAAGGAGACCAAAACTGTACGCAGTACTCCAGGTGTGATCTCACCAATGCCCATGATGGAAAAATAAAAAGACTTGCATTTATATAGCACCTTTCGCGACCTCAGGATGTCCCAAAGCACATTGCAGCCAATTAAGTAACTTTTGGAGTGCAGTCACTGTTGTAGTGTAGGAAATGGGGCAGCTAATTTTCATACAGCAAGCTCCCAGAAACAGCAATATGAGAATGATCAGATAATCTGTTTTGGTGATGGTGATTGAGGGATAAATATTGGCCCAGGATACCGGGGATAACTCCCCTGCTCTTCTTCGAAATAGTGCCGTGGGATCTTTTACATCCACCTGAGAGAGCAGACAGGACCTTGGTTTAACGTCTCATCTGAAAGACGGCACTTCCGACAGTGCAGCACTCCCTCAGCACTGGACTGGGAGTGTCAGCCTAGACTGATGTGCTCAAGTCTGGAGTGGGACTTGAACCCACAACCAGCTGACTCAGAGATGAGAGTGCTGCCCACTTTGCCACAGCGGACATCATTATTATACAGCAACTAAAAGAAGGAGCGGGCAATGGGTATCCTGAGCCTGTAGCTGGCTAGCTGGCCAATGTCAACACTATCAGTTACCCCCAGTACCCTCAACGCTATCAGTTACCCCCAGTACCCTCAGCTCTATCAGTTACCTCCAGTACACTCAGCTCTATCAGTTACCCCCAGTACACTCAGCTCTATCAGTTACCTCCAGTACACTCAGCTCTATCAGTTACCCCCAGTACACTCAGCGCTATCAGTTACCCCCAGTACCCTCAGCTCTATCAGTTACCTCCAGTACACTCAGCTCTATCAGTTACCCCCAGTACACTCAGCTCTATCAGTTACCCCCAGTACCCCACATGCAGTGGCTCGGAGCTCTGAGAAGCCCATCACAATGCCAGACTGTATGTGAAGCGAAGCCAGGCTCGGCCGGATTCCAACCTGCAACCACCGCGGAACTGGGCAAGAGACCAACCATGGACCACCAAGCTCCAATAGATGTACGTCAATATCATTTGTTCTTTGTTTCACTCTGCTTTTTCACCTTTGGTTTTGGATTGAATTCCACTTTAAAAAAAAATTCATTCACAGGATGTGAACATCGCTGGCAAGGCCCTTGAGAAGGTGGTGGTGAGCTGCTGCCTTGAACCGCTGCAGTCCCGTGTGGTGAAGGTGCTCCCACAGTGCTGTCAGGGAGCGAGTTCCAGGATTTTGACCCAGCGACGATGAAGGAACGGCCGATATACTTCCAAGTCAGGATGGTGTGTGACTTGGAGGGGAGGGGGGCGGGGGAAGGGGAACTTGGAGGTGGTGGTGTTCCCATGCGCCTGCTGCCCTTGTCCTTCTAGGCGGTGGAGGCCGTGGGTTTGGGAGGCTTGTAAAATGTATTGCTGATGAATTTTGCGCTCATTGAATAGAGGCGAGTGAGTGATGGAGAATGGGATGTTTTGACATTTTAGAATTCCAGTGTCAGGATCAGGCACAAACAGGTCAGTTATAGTGATGGGTTACATACAGAGTAAAGTTCCCTTCCACATAATGGATAAAGATCCCAGTATCCTGAGAGCAGGACAGGCTCCTTAATTAATACAATTCAGGATAAGTTCTCTAGATACGGAGATCCCGTTGAATGAGAGCAGGAATGGCTTTGCAGGTCATGGAATTCGGGACAAGCTTTTCAATGGACGGAGATCCCGGTAACTGAGAGCAGGGGAGGATCTTTATCCATAGAATTTGGGATAAGTTCTTCAAGACATGGACATCCTCCTATTTTAGAGCAGTAGAGCCTCTTCAGCTCATCGAACAACGGAACTTCGGAACAGGAGCAGGGCAAGCGACCCCTTGAACCTGCTCCGCCATTCAGTTAGTTCCTGGCTGATCTGCAGCGCAATGTTTCAGGAGGTCAGGACCGGTTCAGTGAGTGTAGATCCCAGTACCTGAGAGCAGGCCCTGTGGAAGTTGCTATTGAACCAGCCAATACTCATGTGACTCAGAAGACGAAGACCTCAACCACTCGGGGTACCCATTCTGTGAACACCGCGTGACTTGCCTCGTTCAGAAGTGGCTGCTTGTCTCCCATATGTCCACAATAGAGCAAGCATTTCGAAGCAACGTCCATCTTTCTCTGTGTGTACAAGTAAAGGATTGTTCCTTGTGTAAACTTGACACTTACTGAGCCCTTTGAAACTCGGCAGTTGGCTTAGAGGATGGGAAGTAGGAGCAACACAGTGAGCCTACTCCTGTCCTGAAGATGCACAAATATCTTTTTAGGAACATATAAAAACATAAGTATCAGGCCACTTGGCCCCTCGAGCCTGCTCCGCCATTCAATGAGATCATAAAAATATAGAAACATGATAGGTGCAGGAGTAGGCCATTCGGCCCTTCGAGCCTGCTCCACCATTCAATATGATCATGGCTGATCATTCACCTCAGTACCCCTTTCCTGCTTTCTCTCCATACCCCTTGATCCCCTTAGCCGTAAGGGCCACATCTAACTCCCTTTTCAATATATCTAATGAACTGGCATCCACAACTCTCTGCGGCAGGGAATTCTGAAAACGTTTCTCCTCATCTCAGTCCTAAATGGCTTACCCCTTATCCTTAGATTGTGACGTCTGGTTCTGGACTTCCCCACCATCGGGAACATTCTTCCTGCATCTAACCTGTCCAGTCCCGTCAGAATTTTATATGTTTCTATGAGATCCCCTCTCATCCTTCTAAACTCCAGTGAATACAGGCCCAGTTGTTCCAGTCTCTCCTCATATGTCAGTCCTGCCATCCCGGGAATCAGTCTGGTGAACCTTCGCTGCACTCCCTCAATAGCAAGAATGTCCTTCCTCAGATTAGGAGACCAAAACTTAACACAATATTCCAGGTGAGGCCTCACCAAGGCCCTGTACAACTGCAGTAAGACTTCCCTGCTCCTATACTCAAATCCCCTAGCTATGAAGGCCAACATGCCATTTGCCTTCTTCACCGCCTGCTGTACCTGCATGCCAACTTTCAATGACTGATATACAATGACACCCATGGCTGATCTTACACCTCAACACTTTCCTGCACTATCTCCATATCCTTTGATTTCCTTAATTTGCAAAAATCTATCAATGTATAGCAACAACAACTTGTGTTTATATAGCGCCTTTAACGTAGTGAAATGTCTTGAGGCGCTTCACAGGAGTATTATGAGACAAAAAATTTGACACCGAGCCACATAAGGAGAAATGAGCGCAGGTGACCAAAAGCTCGGTCAAAGAGGTGGGTTTTAAGGAGCGTCTTGAAGGAGGAAAGAGAGGTAGAGAGGCGGAGAGGTAGTTATGTTAATCAAAATGGTTTCTAATTTTTATGAGCAAGCACGGTTTGAACTAAAGAGTTAAACTGCGCTATTCACTTCCGTTGTTTGTAGAATTAGCTCCTTAGTGATTTTATTAAGGTTTTGGTGAGTCTTGATTTAAGCTAATTGTCTTTTTATTTGTCTGATTTATTCAACGTTGCATGCGTGGACCTGTGTTCCATTTATCATGCTGCGTTTTCATAATCTGCCATTATTATTAAATCAAACTGAATTTGTTCCAAAGATTCACACACTGTACTGTTGTTGGGTTCCCCATGGGCTTGGAGCTGTTTGACACTTAGCAGGCCTGGTCATGTTGACTACGGCAGATGCATCAATAAACATGAGAACATGCGACAGGTTTGGGTTGAAAAAAACATTCTGTACAGGCCAGACTAAAGAAACTGTCTTTCCTGTAGGAAAGCTGACATGGACACTGTGGGCCAGGCATGGTAGTGTAGTAGTTATGCTATTGGGCTAGTAATCCAGAGAATATGAACCAGACATTAAAGGGGAGACGGGGACAGTGCAAGGGAGCCCAGTAATTGGGGATTCGAAGACTAGGAGGCGCAGTATTATATTAAAGCCAGACTTTTCAAGAGTGAAATTAGGAAACACTTCTACACACAAAGAGTGGTAGAAGTTTTGGAATTCTCTTTTGAAAATGGCAATTGATGCCACATCAATTGTTCATTTCAAATCGGAAGCTGATAGCTTTCTGTTAACCGAAGGTATTAAGGGATTGGGTCAAAGGTGGGTAGATGGAGTTAGATCACAGACCAGCCAAGATCTTATCAAATGGTGGAATAGGCTTGAGGAACTGAATGGCCTCTTCCTGTTCCTGTATTCCTAGTAATGGGCAAAGGACTCAGCAAGTCTGAGGATCTCAATGGTAGGGCCTCATTGGAATAAACCTGGGCCGACTCCCACACGCCAGCCGGTCAGATTGACTGTCTGGATGGCGGGCGGGAGCGGTAACTAGCGATAGGAGGTCACAGCCAGGGACCCGTGGGGGCACTCCCCGACAGTCGGTGGGTGGGGGGAGGTTAGCAGAGTTAGCAGAAGCTCTGAGCGGTGATCGGGGCTGGGGGAGGGCTCATCATCATAGGCAGTCCCTCGAAATCGAGGAAGACTTGCTTCCACTCTAAAAGTGAGTTCTCAGATGACTGAACAGTCCAATATGGGAATTACAGTCTCTGTCACAGGTGGGACAGACAGTGGTTGAGGGAAAGGGTGGGTGGGGGAGTCTGATTTGCCGCACGCTCCTTCCGCTGCCTGCGCTTGTTTTCTGCATGCTCTCGGCGACGAGACTCGAGGTGCTCAGCGACCTCCCGGATGCTCTTCCTCCACTTAGGGCGGTCTTTGGCCAGTGACTCCCAGGTGTCGGTGGGGGTGTTGCCTTTTATCAAGGAGGCTTTGAGGGTGTCCTTGAAATGTTTCCTCTGCTCTCCTACACTTGCCGTGTAGGAGTTCCGAGTAGAGCGTTGCGTTGGGAGGCTTGTGTCGGGCATGCGGACAATGTGGCCGAAGGCTTCCTTGCGAGGCCGGGGGGAGAGCACGTCTGCTCCTCCTGGTCCATAAGGAGCGCTTAATCTTCAGTCCTTACCTTAGGGCCGTTGGTGCCTCCCGCCTCTGACCTGCTCCCGGGAATCCCAGAGCACCGGATGCCTCCGACTCTCAGAGTCAAGTTTAAGTTGTGGCGGTGATGATGTCATCGGGTCGCGACTTTTGAATGTTGCTTTTGTCCCGGCCTGCCTCTCACGGGAGCCTCGTCACTGGCCGGTAATGAGATGGGGTCGGAGTCGGGTCGCTTGATCCCGACATATTAACACTCCCCCCCCCCGCCCCTTCCCCCCAACCCTCACATGCTTGTCGGTTGGAGGTTAAAAAGAAAAACAAGGCCAATGTCTACCACAGAGGAGTTTGGAATTTACCTTCTTCAAGCACATCCTCTGGTTCGGCTATTCTCCAAAACTCGGTTGCCCATGTCCTAACTCGCACCAAGTCCCATTCACCCATCACCCCTGTGCTCGCTGACCTATATTGGCTTCCGGTTAAGCAATGCCTCGATTTCAAAATTCTCATCCTTGTTTTCAAATCCCAACATGACCTCGCCCCCTCCCTATCTCTGTAATCTGCTCCAGCCCCACAACCCCCCGAGATGTCTGCACTCCTCGAATTCTGCCCTCCTGAGTATCCCTGATTCTAATCGCTCAACCATTGGTGGCCGTGTCTTCTGTTACCTGGGACCTAAGCTCTGGAACTCCCTGCCTAAACCTCTCCGCCTCTCTACCCCTCTCTCCTCCTTCAAGACGCTCCTTAAAACCTACCTCTTTGACTAAACATTTGGTCACCTGCCCTAATTTCTCCTTATGCGGGTCGGTGTCAAATTCTTTTATCTCATAATACTCCTGTGAAGCGCCTTGGAACATTTCACTACGTTAAAGGTGCTATATAAATACAAGTTGTTGTTGTTGTTGTTCTGGTCAAGGTGTTGGAGATGCCATAAGGATAGTGTTAAAGCCAAGGAAGAGGCATATAATTTGGCTAGAAAAAGCAACAAACCTGAGGACTGGGAGAAATTTAGAATTCAACAGAGGAAGACTAAGGGTTTAATTAAGAGGGGGAAAATAGAGTACGAGAGGAAGCTTGCAGGGAACATAAAAACTGACTGCAAAAGCTTCTATAAATATGTGAAGAGAAAAAGATTAGTGAAGACAAACGTAGGTCCCTTGCAGTCAGATTCAGGTGAATTTATAACGGGAACAAAGAAATGGCAGACCAATTGAACAAATATTTTGGTTCTGTCTTCACGAAGGAAGACACAAATAACCTTCCGATTGTACTAGGGGACAGAAGTTCTCGTGAGAAGGAGGAACTGAAGGATACCCTTATTCGGCGGGAAATTGTGTGTGGGAAATTGATGGGATTGAAAACCGATAAATCCCCAGGGCCTGATGGTCTGCATCCCAGAGTACTTAAGGAAGTGGCCCTAGAAATAGTGGATGCATTGGTGATCATTTTCCAACAGTCTATCAACTCTGGATCAGTTCTTATGGACTGGAGGGTAGCTAATGTAACACCACGTTTTAAAAAAAGGAGGGAGAGAGAAAACGGGTAATTATAGACCAGTTAGCCTGACATCAGTAGTGGGGAAAATGTTAGAATCGATCATTAAGGATGAAATAGCAGCGCATTTGGAAAGCAGTGACAAGATCGGACCAAGTCAGCATGGATTTGTGAAAGGGAAATCATGCTTGACGAATCTTCTGGAATTTTTTGAGGATGTAACTAGCAGAGTGGACAAGGGAGAACCAGTGGATGTGGTGTATTTGGACTTTCAAAAGGCTTTTGACAAGGTCCCACATAAGAGATTGGTCTGCAAAATCAAAGCGCATGGTATTGGGGGTAATGTACTGACGTGGATAGAGAACTGGTTGGCAGATAGGAAGCGGAGAGTCGGGATAAACGGGTCCTTTTCAGAATGGCAGGCAGTGACTAGTGGAGTGCTGCAGGGCTCAGTGCTGGGACCCCAGCTCTTTACAATATACATTAACGATTTAGATGAAGGAATTGAGTGTAATATCTCCAAGTTTGCGGATGACACTAAACTGGGTGGCAGTGTGAGCTGTGAGGAGGACACTAAGAGGCTGCAGGGTGACTTGGACAAGTTAGGTGAGTGGGCAAATGCATGGCAGATGCAGTATAATGTGGATAAATGTGAGGTTATCCATTTTGGGGGCAAAAACACGAAGGCAGAATATTATCTGAATGGTGGCAGATTAGGAAAAGGGGAGGTGCAACGAGATCTGGGTGTCATGATTCATCAGTCGCTGAAAGTGGGCATGCAGGTACAGCAGGCGGTGAAGAAGGCAAATGATATGTTGGCCTTCATAGCTAGGGGATTTGAGTATAGGAGCAGGAAAGTCTTACTGCACTTGTACAGGGCCTTAGTGAGGCCTCACCTGGAATATTGTGTTCAGTTTTGGTCTCCTAATCTGAGGAAGGACGTTCTTGCTATTGAGGGAGTGCAGAGAAGGTTCACCAGACTGATTCCAGGGATGGCTGGACAGTCATATGAGGAGAGACTGGATCAACTGGGCCTTTATTCACTGGAGTTTAGAAGGATGAGAGGGGATCTCATAGAAATGTATAAAATTCTGACGGGACTGGACAGGTTAGATGCGGGAAGAATGTTTCCTAGGTTGGGGAAGTCCAGAACCAGGGGACATAGTCTTAGGATAAGGGGTAGGCCATTTAGGACTGAGATGAGGAGAAACTTCTTCACTCAGAGAGTTGTTAACCTGTGGAATTCCCTGCCGCAGAGAGTTGTTGATGCCAGTTCATTGGATATATTCAAGAGGGAGTTAGATATGGCCCTTATGGCTAAGGGGATCAAGGGGTATGGAGAGAAAGCAGGAAAGGGGTACTGAGGGAATGATCAGCCATGATCTTATTGAATGGCGGTGCAGGCTTGAAGGGCCGAATGGCCTACTCCTGCACCTATTTTCTATGTTTCTATGTTTCTCTGTGCCGTCTTTCACATATCGTGAACCGAGGCCCTGTTAAGCTGGACAAAGCCCTGTTTGAAGAAGAACAGCGGAGTTGTCCTGGCCGACATTTATCCCTCAATCAAAAACCGTGCAGAAGTGCGGACTCACTGGCCATTTATTTTATTATTGTTTTGTGGGGACTTGCTGTGCGGAGGTTGGCTGCACTTCAAAAGTAATGAAGTGGCTGTGAAGCTCTTGGGGATGTCCTGAGGATGTGAACAGCATTATATAAACACACGTCCTTTCCTGTCAACATGATGCCACTGTAATGCATTGCCACAACGCCCATGTGATGACGTGGCCCCAGATGTCTCATTGTTGATGGAACAAGGAATTAGTAAGCGCAGGCAGACACTGCAAAGACCAAGGCTGAAGGGGTTAAATTACGAAGACAATTTGCATAAACTTGGCTTGTGTTCCCCTGAGTTTGGACGGTTGAAGGGGGATCTAATTGCGGTGTTTAAAATGATAAAGGGATTCAGTAGGCTCGATACAGAGAAACTATTTCCTCTGGTGGTGAGGGAATCCCAAACAAGGCGGCCACAATCTTAACATTAGAGCTCGGCCATTTTGGAGGGAGATCAAAGATACACTTTTTCACACAAAGGTTGGTAAAAATATTTGAGCTCTCCTTCCCCAAAAGGCGGTGGATGGCTGGTGGGGGGGGGGGGGGGGGCAATTGAAGCTTTCAAGACTGAACTCGCTAGATTTTTTGTTGGGTAAGGGTATCAAGCGATATGGAACTAAGGTGGGCGAATGAAGTTAAGGTGCGGGAGTTGGGAACACTACTCCCTCCAGGTTCCCCCCCAAGTCACACACCACCCTGACTTGGAAATATATCGGCCGTTCCTTCGTCGTCGCTGGGTCAAATTCCTGTAACTCCCTCCCTAACAGCACTGTGGGAGCACCTTCATCACACGGACTGCAGCGGTTCAAGAAGGCGGCTCACCACCACCTTCTCGAGGGCAATTAGGGGTGGGCAATAAATGCCGGTCTTACCAGCGACCCTCACATCCCAGGAATGAATGGGGGAAAAAGGGATCAGCCGTGGTCTAATTGAATGCTGGAGCGGGCCCGAGGGGCAGAACGGCTCTTGATCCCGTGTCCTCCTGGCTGCCAGTCATGAAACGTCTTCCTGGTTTGAGCTTGGGCCTGCCGTCGGCCGCGGGACTTCCTCGTTCAGGATCTCGCGGCACGCGGTTAAGGCACGTGCGGCTTCAGTTGGTGGGCTTTGTCTTGGCTGGGCTGCTCACACCAGATCGGTCCCGCAAGCATCAAACTATCCAAGAAGCTTAGATTCAAGACCCACAATAATTGCAGCCTTAAAGGCCCTGCTGGGACTTCATCAACGGATAATGAACTGAACAGGAACAATTACCAGTGCAGCACACATCCACTCAGTGTTCATCAAAGAGTAATTAAGTGTGACTCCAGTGTAGTGCAGCCCAGTTACTAATGTGAAATAACCCAACGTTATGTAGAACTAGGTCTGAATTGCTTAACGTTAAACCAGGGGAACGTGCTTCAAAGACAGTTGTTAGGGCATTCCCCCTGACTGTTATAAAATACTGTTACCGCCCCGTATATGAATATTTAAATATGGGAACAGTCACCTCTTCACTGCCTGCCTCTCCACCTCTTTGTCATTGTCTTCAACTCTCATTGAACCATCAAAGCTAAGTGAAGCCAAGAGACAAAGCGGTGCTCGATGTGAGTGACTGCCGATTTCTTACATACAAACATACGATCAATGACGGACAGGAAAAGACCATTTGGTCCATCGAGCCTGTCCCACATAATTGCGATACCCTGTGTATCACCCCACCCGAAATCGTGTGATCTCCTGGGAGAGGCAAAAAAACAGATAAAAAACCCAGGCCAATTTGGGGAAAAAAATCTGGGAAATTCCTCTTCGACCCATCCAGGTGATCGAAACTAGTCCAGGAGATCACTCTGGCCATTAAATTCCCTGCAGTACCTACCGTCTGTAAGAGGTAATCTCCGCAGCTGAAACTAGCTTGCCTGGGAGGATAGACGCATCAACATTGGTGTTCTCAATCAGTCCAACATCCCCTGCATCGAAGCACTGACCACACTCGACCAGCTCCGTTGGGCTAGGCTACATTGTCCACATGCCTGACACAAGACTCCCAAAACAAGCGCTCTACTCGGAACTCCTTCACGGCAAGCAATTCCCAGGTGGGCAGAGGAAACGTTAGAAGGACACCCTCAAAGCCTCCTTGATAAAGTGAAACATCCCCACCGACACCTGGGAGTCCCTGGCCCAAGATTGCCCTGAGTGGAGGAAGTGCAACCGGGAGGACGCTGAGCACCTCGAGTCTCGTCGCCGAGAGCATGCAGAAACCAAGCACAGGAAGTGGAAGGAGCGTGCGGCAAACCAGACTCCCCACCCACCCTTTCCCTCAACCACTGTCTGTCCCACATGTGACAGAGACTGTAATTCCCATATTGGACTGTTCAGTCACCTGAGAACTCACTTTTAGAGTGGAAGCAAGTCTTCCTCGATTTCGAGGGACTGCCTGTGATGATGATGCTCTTGCCTTCCTGTGGTCCAACATTCCAATTGAATAAACATTTAAAAAGTGCCTCTGTCAGCTGGCAGGTGGGGCAGGGGGAGGAAAAGTGCCTCCAAAGGATTTTGAGGGGAGGGAGGCAAGAGTGGTGTCTATGGATTCATGGAGGGGATGGGGTAGAGAAGAGGCCCTCCATCAATTGGGGGAGGGGGAGGAAAGGTGGCTCCCTGAGAATCGAGGAAGGCAAGAGGAAGAGGGCATACGTGAATTGTACGGCCTCCGTGATTTTATTTTGGGGGGGGTGTGCTTGAGAGGAAGGCGAGCTTGAATTTGGGGGATGGGGATTGGAGTTCCTCACAGGACAGAGAGTGGAGAGCACCATTTTCATCTGTCACAGGACGGGAGAGTGGAGAGCACCAGTTCCAACTGTCACAGGAGCATCCAGTCGTGTCCCGGTAACTGCCCCCAAAGGAAGTGGAGTGTGGGAAATTGCCAATTCTGCGGCGGGAGCAGGACTTCCACGCTGGGGGCTAAAATTCCCTGCCCCAGAAGGTTATCGCCCCCAAGCTGGGAGCCTGTGCGGGGAGGCAGAGGGAAGATGAGGGGAGACGGGGGCGTGGGATGGAGGGGAGAGTGGTGGAGGTGGAGGGCGGAGAAACCCAGGGCGGGGGACAGGAAGGGCCACATTGCAGCGGAGTTCTGGGGGGGGGGCGAAGTGTGTTGGAGGGGCGGGCCTGGGGGCTCTGTGCCTCGGTGCGGGGAGTGTTCAGAGTGGGGTGGACGAGTTGACTGCGCAGATGGCGGTTGGTGGATGTGGTGTGGTGTGGTTGGCGTCGCGGGGGCGTGGCTCCGGGGCGGCCGGGGCTGGGGGCTCGACATCCGAGGGTGTTCGGCATTTGGGAAGGATTCTGACGGGACGGGGCGGGTTGGGTGCGGGGGGAGTGTTCCCGGTGTTGGGTGAGTTGTTGATGCCAGTTCATTGGATGTGTTCGGGAGGGAGTTGGATGTGGTCCTTGCAGCTGGGGGGGGTCGGGGGTTGTGGAGGGGGCATGGGGGGGAGGTGCTGGGGTGGGTGACCAGCCATGAGCTTGTTGAGTGGCGGTGCAAGCTCGAAGGGCCGAATGGCCTACTCCGGCACCTATTTTCTCTGTTTCTACGTTTCTATGTTTCTATAACCTAGCAACAGGCAAAACCAATCAACATCTACAATAGAAGCATATGTAGACAGGGTTAGCTGAAGTAACAATGGCACAGACCGAATGGCTTGTTTCTGTGCTGTGAAGTCTGTGGGCTGGAAATTCGGTTGGAGGGTTTTTGAGGCGCTAATTTAGCACCCGAAAATGGTTAGCGCCGGGAGCCACAAAATTCAGTGGCTGCGCCCTGAGAGAAGAGTGGGGGAGGTGTTCCACATTTCTCTCAGGGCACTAGGCCGGCTGAGCAACCGAATATCCCGTTGCTAAAGTGCCGGCTTCGTAGCGCCCTGAGAGAGGTCTCCCAGCAAAAAAAAGAATCGGAACAAAAAACACAAAAAACATTCCCGATACATTACTCAGCCCAAATAAAAGTTACATCGCAAAAAAAACCATCATTCACACGTGCCTCATGCAGTCATTCCTGCCCTTAGCGCCCCGGGACAGCTCTGACCGCCCGCTTTCTCTGGCGGGGTCACTAGGGGGCGCCACGGGTGCCACTCAAACTAAATGTTGCTTCCGTGTCGATACCGGGGGTCATTGCACATCGGCGCGATGCTCCCGGGCCATACTCCTCATCGCCACCGGTGCCGGCACATTGAATTTGCCGAGCAGCACCAATGCCGGCGCTCGCGGCTGCAAACACTTTCATGCCCACTTGCGAGGGGCACTATCCAACCTAAATTCTCCCCCTATGTATTTCTATGCGACAGGCCGAAATAATTCACAATTTCTCCGCAAGAAATGAACTAAAATCTCTGTAATATTTGCCACAATTTCCCAGAAATCCTACCTACGTCCTCTTATAACTGTATCGCTTATCTCTGACGCTATTTTAAAATGGACAATATCATCTTTCCAGCTTTCTAATACAAACAGCTGAATCTAAAAGCAGAAGGCTATTTTTAAACCCAAATAAATGAAGCTGGATACAATCACAAACAACAGGTGATATTAAGACTGTAATTTAATCTTGGGGTGCACATTAAAAGATAAACAAAAGAAAGAATTGCATGTATATAGCTCCTTTCACCACTTCAGGCCGTTCCATAGCGCTGTACAGCCAATAAAGTACTTTCGGAGTGCAGTCACTGTTGTAATGTGGGAAACGCGGCAGCCAATTTGTGCACAGCAAGCTCCCACAAACAGCTATGCGATAATGACCAGATAATCTGTTTTTAGTGATGTTGATTGAGGGATAAATATTGGCCAGGACACCGGGGAGTACTCCCCTGCTCTTCTTCAAAAAAGTGCTGTGGGATCTTTTACGTCCACCTGAAAGAGCAGACAGGGCCTCAATTTAACAACTCATCCAAAATGCAGCACCTCTGACAGTGCGGCACTCACTCAACACTGGAATGTCAGCCTAGATTTTTATTTGCTCAAATCCCTGGAGTGAGTCTTAAACCGACAACCTTCTGACCCAGAGGCGAGGGTGCTATCCACTGGGCCGCAGCTGACACGATTACGTGCACTGAGTTTGTCTTCGTGGGACCCCTCCAAATTGATTACTGCTCAGTAATTGGCTGGCAGACATCCTTTAAATCTCTGTGTCAATGCACAGAAAAATAAATGCGTGGAACGAGATTTTTATTTCTCTCCCCTACAGAAAGAGCAGGCCAGTGAGTCAGACCCTGCAGTTGGCTGCAATTATTCCCCTAACCCTTACTGAACATCGGCCCTGACTACCATGGGTAGAAGCACAGCGAGAGAGGAGCTGTAACTATATTAAGAGCCGTTACCATGGAGATTGTTTCAACGAGGCTCAGAAGAGCGACATGCCTAATTGCCTAATGTAAACTTGTTAGCAATGCTGCTCTACAACTAGCCCAGAGTGTGCACCTTAATACGCCTTGGCTCTGCATCGATGATTGAGGAGTTCAAAATGTCAATGGGCACGAGCCTTGCCTGAGACAGCACACTGGATGGAACAGGGTGGGATTAGCCACCCTTGGTCCGCGGCATAGCAAGTGGAGTTATCGTCTCTGCGGCAATGCATGGTCGACTGAGCGACATAGAAACGTAGAAAATAGGAGCAGTAGTAGTCTATTCGGCCCTTCGAGCTTGCTCCGCCGTTCAATATGATCATGGCTGATCCTCTATCTCAACACCATGCGGTCAAGTTTCGGCCTGAGTTGCTCCTATTTTTTTGGAGCAACTAGTTTAGAATGGAGTATCTTAGAAATTGCAATTCTCGGCCTTTAGTTTGCTCCCGTTCTAGTGAGTTAGAACAGTTTCATTTTAGAACAGATCTTTTTTTTTCAAAAGGGGGCGTGTCCGGCCACTTACGCCTGTTTTGCAAGTTTGCGCAGCAAAAATTTACTCCAAACTAACTTAGAATGGAGTAAGTGTAGATTTTTGTACACTCAGAAAAACCTTGCCTGCACTTAGAAAATCAGGCATAGGGAACAAGAGATGGGAGGGTGGGGAGGGGGATTTACAAACATTAAATACTTCACTTTTACACATAAAGAGCCATCATCAATAATAAATGATAAATAAATCAATAAATAAACTAATAAATCAATCCAAATAAATTAAAAAATTCTAAACAAATTAAAAATCACTCAATAAATAAAAAATTATTTCTACTCACCTACTGCAGCACCAGGGAGAAGAGTGGGGGGCGCGAAGAGAAGAGAAGAAGATGGGGGGGTAAGAGAGGAAGATTGGGGGGGGCGAGAGAGAGGACGATGAAGAAGCCCCGCACGTAGCCGATGCCGGGCTGCCGACGCCGCCGGCTCTTCGGGCGGGGCCCGCCCCCAGCGAGATGCGGGCGGGCGGGCCCCGCTGACGACAACGACAACGCCGGCTGCCAGGAGTTCTTCGGGCGGGGCCTGCCCCCAGTGAGAGGCCGGGCGGGCAGGCCCCGCCGCCGAGATAAGATGCGCAGGCCACGCGGCCGGGGATAGGGGCAACGTCCCTTCGGCCTGGGACAGGGTCGTCGCCCCGGAGACAGGACGCCGGCAGCTACTGCGCACGCGCACAGCCTCCACTGCGCATGCGCACAGCCTCCACTGCGCACGCGCACAGCCTCCACTGCGCCGCGGAGCTGCCGGCATTGTTTTCGGCGCAGGGCTGTAGCTCCGCCCCCAGCAGCTCCTGCTGTGCAGCGCCGAGGTGGAATTGGGCTGACAGCTATCGGAGAATCGCGAGGTAAGTATTCGCTGCAATTTTAGTTCTATAAATTAGGCGGGCCTCTCCGATGTGCGCCGTTCTTGCGGGCGGCCGAAACTTGACCCCCATATTTCCGCTGTTTCCTCATGCCCCTTGATGCCTTTTGTTTCTAGAAATCTATCTATCCCCCTTTTAAATGTATTCAGTGACTTGGCCTCCACAGCCTTCTGTGGTAGAGGATTCCACAGGTTCACCACTGAAAGCTTGCTGGGACCCCTGTAGTGTGTGTATAATGTATGTACTGTAACATTAGCCCACTGAATGTATACACCACTGTATACACCATACCTGTACCACCAGAGGGTGCTACAGGTGGAGACCTAAGGGTCACCTGCACACTGCAGGTAACCAAGTATAAAAGGGAGCTCACCTCATTGTGTCCTCACTCAGGGAGCTACAATAAATGGACTAAGGTCACAACAGTTCAAGTACAGTACCCTACCTCGTGGAGTTATTACTAGAGTGCTTGTACACATAACAACTGGCGACGAGAATATGAATTTGCACGCGCAACATGGCTAACCTAAGCAACTTCCAACAATTCGCTGATGGAGAAGGTTGGGACGCCTTTGTGGAAAGGCTCGAACACTTCTTCATCGCGAACGACCTGGCTGGAAACACACCAACCTCGCTGGCTGATAAGCACAGAGCCATCCTGCTCAGCAGTTGTGGACCCACTGTCCGTGGCCTCGTCAGGGCAAGGCTGCTGCCCCGAGTCCCGCAACCCTGAGTCCGCCACATGGGGCCAACCGGCTGGCCCTGTGCTGGCGCTGTGGAGGAAATCACAGGACACACCAGTGCCGATACAAGGACTATACTTGCAAAGGCTGCAACACTAAAGATCACCTCCAGCGAATGTGTAGAAGAAACTTTACTCACCGAGTCGCTGAAGAGTTGGCCGATCACCTGGGCTCCAGCGCTGATGAAGACCAAGAGAGAGTCTATGAAGAGGCTCAGCCCCTGGAAGAGTTGTACGGAGTGTATACCTGCTCCACCGAGAGTTCCTTATGGAAAATGGAAGTAGAAATCAACGGAGTTCCAGTCTCGATGGAGGTCGACACAGGGGCGATCCAAGCACTGATGAATCAGATGGCCTTCGTGAAACTCTGGGACAATCCCGCCGAACGACCCAAAATGCTCCCAATCCAGGGCGAGTTGCTCACTTACACAAAAGACATCATCCCAGTCGTTGGTAGCGTGGATGTCCAGGTGTCCCATGACGACGCAATGCACAAGTTACCTTTGTGGATCGTTGCTGGGGATGGTCCAACGCTGCTGGGAAGAAGATGGATGAAGCAAATCCAAATCTGTTGGAGCTGGGAAAGCCTCCAGGCCCCGGCGATCGACGTCCTACACGGCCCCAAATTTGGATACACCACAGCACCTGGAAATCCTACCGTCCAACTCGACTGCGTGGCGACGACACAGACCACACAACTCAACGGCGAGATGATCCAACCCAAATGACCAGACCTCACCTTCTGCGCTCCAGTGGCAGGACTCCGAGGGAAGAAGATCGGTGCAGGAGGTAGATTCCCGGCTTCCGTGGCAGAACCTGGGGAGAAAAGGATCACCGCAGCCTACCTCGTGGAGAGAAAGAAGATGGCGCCCACACCACGGGGTGAAGCACCTGAAATCAAGATAGCCGCAACCAGACCACGAGGAGCAGCGTTGAGGGAGCAACACGTGATGCCGAGCAGCGAACTGGATTGAGGAAAAGATTGCAAGATCCTCTTAAAGGAGACCAGCAACCCAGAACAATTAAAGGGGCAGTTCCATTCTTTGTACAGCGATGCCGGTGACACTAATGATAAAGAGGTAATTAACAAATGCAAGTCTACAAATGTACCGTTGAACAGCAATGCCGGCGACACTAATGAAAAAGATGTAACTAACAAATGCAGGTATCTAAATGTAACCTTGCACAGCGATGCCGATAGTGCACAGGAAAGTGATGTAACTGACAAATGCAAAAGTGTAAAGACAACTAACAATGTCGAGTCGGCTGATTGCGGTCGGAGCCAATGGAACATGTGTGCTGATGATGAAACGAGATGTGATGCCGGGTTCTACATGCACGCCAAAGGCAACCTCCCGTGGGGAGCACCCAGGTCCAGCGGGCTACCCGATCATGTAGCCTGCGCCTTCGGGACCAATGTGATGCCCCAGGGAGTGTGGCCACACACACAGTGGGAGCATACCCACTGTAGGGCCAGCGATCAATGGATGGCACAGGCACCGCCACTGGCACCCTGCCCCAGATCGGCCCTACCCCCTCTGGCCATCAGGGCCAGCGCCGGGAGCAGGAGGCCAGCACTCACCGGCCTTCCCGACGGGACCTGGGATGACGAGACCCCCACCACCGCTGAAGGGCAGCAAAGAGACCCTGCAGCCCTCAAAGGAGGAAAGAGAGGCCACACATTCCGGTGGCTCTGCCCACCATTAAGCAGTGGCTAAGGCCCTGAGACACAGCCAGGTGAGCAATCCATGCCTACCCAGCTGGCAGGGGGCACAGTCCAACCGGAACAAACGTCCTCACCCACCTGCACCCACACCCCAGGGGCAAGACCTTAATAACACGTATATACCCTACCTGTAAAATGTACTTGTTCCACCACTGCTAAACCCGAAAACAGAGAGATAACCAATCCGATTCTTTATTCTGCAGTGCCGAGAGTACGCTGCACTGTCGGAGGTGCCGTCATTCAGATGAAGCGTTAAACCGAGTCCCCCTGTCGGCCCTCTCAGGCGGACCTAAAAGATCCCACGGCCGGTCAGAGTCGTTCTTTGCCTTCACCGGCTGGGCACTAATCTGGCTGGGCCAATCACAAAGCCCTGAACAGGCCCAGGCCTGATTTCCGTTCATTTCAATGGAGTGTGAACGGTGCGGGTTGTGCAAAGGGCAGGCGACCTGCTCGGCCACATCATCACCCAGACCGCAAGGACCAAAATCCAACTCATTGTGGCCTAGACACTGACCGCACGGGAACTGCCTATCAGACGTTGCGTCCAACCGGTGGCGATCCGACACTGCCCGTTATGCACCCTTGCCCGAGACACGTTCCTCCGCCACAGTGCTTAGGGGGTTCAGAGAAGGGCTAAAGTTAACCTTAGGCAATTTTGCAAAACGGGCGACAGTGAGTCAGTGGGTTTACACTCCCTCCTATTTTCTTTCCGTTGACTGCAACAACAACTTGCATTAATATAGCGCCTTTCACATACTAATACATCCCAAGGTGCTTCACAAAGATTTAACACCGAGCCACATAAGGAGATATTCGGACATGTGACTAATAGCTTGGTCAAAGAAGTAAAGAAAGAAAGACTTACATTTCTGTAGCGCCTTTCACGACCACCGGACATCTTATCGCGCTTTACAGCCAATGAAGTAGCTTTCAAGTAGCGTCTTAAGGGAGAGCAGTACAGGCGGAGCGATTTAGGGAGGGAATTCCAGAGCTTGGGGCCTCGGCAGCCAAAGGCACGGCCGCCAATGGTGGAGCGATGAAAATCGGGGAGGCGCAAGAGGCCGAACTGGAGGAGCGCAGAGATCTCGGGGTGTTGGGGGCCTGGAGGAGGTTACAGAACTAGGGAGAGGCAAGGCCATGGAGGGATTTGAAAACAAGAATTTTGAAACCGTGGTGTTAAAATCAGGACGATCGAGCGGAGTGTACATGGCCTATCACCCGTATTGCGCTTGCAGCCCATGGCAAATTTTACCCTCAGAGCCCTCGGCAAACGTCATGTCCAGGACTTTTTTTAAATTAATTTTTAAGGGATGTGGGTGTCGCTGGCAAGGCCAGCATTTATTGTCCATCCCTAGTTGCCCTCGAGAAGAACCTCTGTGCATCTTGTAGCGGTTTGGTACAACAGAGGGACAGATAAGAGTCAACCACATTGCTGTGGGTCTGGAGTCACACATCGGCCAGACCGGGTAAGGACAGCAGATTTCCTTCCCTAAAGGACATTAGTGAACCAGATGGGTTTTTACAACAAAAAGCTAACATCAGTAACCAGTTTCATAGTCACCATTACTGACACTAGCTTTTCACTCTGGATTTATTTAATTTGCTGAATCTAAATTCCCCAGCTGCCATGGTGGGACTTGAACCACTTCTTCAGCTCATTAGTCCAGGCCTCTGGATTATTAATCCAGCAACATATCCATTATACTGCCATTGACGCACAGTCATCCAGGACAGGCTATGTGTACATTACAACCAGAGGACATCTTCCCCACAGGTGTCGTACAAAACATGTCAGAAACCAAACTGAGAGAGCAGAGTGCCCTATATGGTGTGATGGTATTCTCATTACATTGAAACATAGAAAATAGGTGCAGGAGTAGGTCATTCAGCCCTTCGAGCATGCACCACCATTCAATATGATCATGGCTGATCATTTTTTCAAATTCAGTACCCCATTCCTGCTTTCTCTCCATACCCCTTGATCCCTTTAGCCGTAAGGGCCACATCTAACTTCCTTTTGAATATATCTAACGAACTGGCCTCAACAACTTAGAAACATAGAAACATAGAAAATAGGTGCAGGAGTAGGCCATTCGGCCCTTTGAGCCTGCACCGCCATTCAATAAGATCATGGCTGATCATTCCTTCAGTACCCCTTTCCTGCTTTCTCTCCATAACCCCTTGATCCTCTTAACCGTGATTCTGTGATAGAGAATTCCACAGGTTCACAATTCTGTGAATGAAGAAGTTTCTCCTCATCTCGGTCCTAAATGGCTTACCCCTTACACTTAGACTGTGACCCCTGGTTCTGGACTTCCCCAACATCGGGAACATTCTTCCTACTCTGACTAGCACGTGGCACTGGTAGCAATCCCGAGATTACTACTTTTGAGGTCCTACTTTTTAATTTAGCTCCTAGCTCCTTAAATTCGTCTCGTAGGACCTCATCCCTTTTTTTACCTATGTCATTGCTACCAATGTGCACCACGACAACTGGCTGTTCTCCCTCCCTTTTTAGAATGTCCTGCACCCGCTCCGAGAGATCCTTGACCTTGCACCAGGGAGGCAACATACCATCCTGGAGTCTCGGTTGCAGCCGCAGAAACGCCTAACTATTCCCCTTATAATTGAATCCCCTATCACTATCGCTCTCCCACTCTTTTTCCTGCCCTCCTGTGCAGCAGAGCCAGCCACGGTGCCATGAACTTGGCTGCTGCTGCCCTCCCCTGATGAGTCATCCCCCTCAACAGTACTCAAAACGGTGTATCTGTTTTGCAGGGGGATGACCGCAGGGGACCCCTGCACAACCTTCCTTGCACTACTCTTCCTGCTGGTCTTCCATTCCCTATCTGGCTGTGGACCCTTCACCTGTGGTAAGACCAGCTCGCTACACGTGCTACTCACGTCATTCTCAGCATCGTGGATGCTCCAGAGTGAATCTACCCTCAGCTCCAATTCCGCAACGCGGACCATCAGGAGCTGGAGGCGGACACACTTCCCGCACACGTAGTCGTCAGGGACACCGGAAGTGTCCCTGAGTTCCCACATGGTACAGGAGGAGCATATCACGTAGACCGAGCTCCCCTGCCATGACTTAACCCTTAGATACACTTAAATTGGCAACAACAATGCTAAAGTTTACTCACTGTTATAGAAGAGAAAAAAGAAAAACTACTCGCCAATCACCAGCCAATCACTTACCCCCTTGGCTGTGACGTCACCCTTCTGTTTCTTTCTACTTCTTTTTTGCCTTCTCCCTGTAGCTGCACAAGTACGCCTCTCCACTCACCTCCTCGACACTGGGCCCCGGACTCCCTGCTGTGCCTTTTATAGGCCTCCCCAACGGACTCCCGACGCTGCTCCCGCCTGCTGCCGACGCTGGGCCCTGGACTCCCTGCTGTGCCTTTTATAGATCTCACCAACGAACCTCCTCGACACTGCTCCTATTTAATACTGAGATGAGGAGAAATTTCTTCTGCCAGAGGGTTGTAAATCTGTGGAATTCTCTGCCTCAGAGAGCTGAGGAGGCTGGGTCATTGAATATATTTAAAGTGGAGATAGACAGATTTTTGAGGGAATAAAGGGTTATGGGGAGCGGGCAAGGAAGTGGAGCTGAATCCATGATCAGATCAGCCATGATATAATTGAATGGCGGGGCAGGCTCAAGGGGACAAATGGCCTACTCCTGCTCCTATTTCTTATGTTCTTATGTTCTTATGTATCCGTCAGGACGAGATAATCGCTCATTGATTATTCATAGCCTTGTGGCAGGGGACGGGGGGGGGACGGAATAAAGGCTTCAAAATAAATAAACAACGCTGTACAAACTATTGAATTTTCAAGTGAAAACTGCCAAGCAGATACGAAAAACAAATCAGGAAAAAGACACGGCAAGATTCAGTCAGCAAGGCTCAGTAAACTCTCTTTAATGTGTTACTGTTTCAGTGCATCAATAGTAGCAGTGTAAGTGGGAGGAACTGGGAGTTCACAGCAGCTCAGGGACCGTAATCTAATACACACATTTAATGCTTCCATTTATCAGCTGTGCCTCAGTGGGCAGCACTCTCGCCTCTGGGTCAGAAGGTTGTGGGTTCATATTCCCACTCCAGGAACTTTGAGCTCATAAATCCAGGCTGTCACTTCCAGTGCAGTGCTGAGGGAGTGCTGCACTGTCGGAGGTGCCGTCTTTTGGATGAGACGTTAAACCGAGGCCCTGTCTGCTCTCTCAGGTGGATGTAAAAGATCCCATAGCACTATTTCGAAGAAGAGCAGGGGAGTTATTCCCCGGTGTCCTAGTGCCAATATCTATCCCTCAATCAATAAAACAAAAAAAAAAAAATTATCTGGTCACTATCACATTGCTGTTTGTGGGCGCTTGCTGTGCGCAAGTTGGCTGCTGCGATTGCAACAGTGACTGCACTCCAAAAGTACTTCATTGGCCGTAAAGCACTTTGAGACGTCCAGTGGTTGTGAAAGGCGCTATAAAAATGCAAGTCCTTCTTTAACTGGGAGTTCACTGCAGTTTGGGGACCGTAATGCGTTACACACATTTACTATTTCCATTCCTTATGTTCAGGTTATTGAATAATCCGGAAGTGAAGGGAACAGCTCTAACCTAACCCGCCTGTCAGAAAACTGCCGGGATCGGGTGCGAAGCTGGTTTTATGCCCCGCCTGATTTTACACTCCGTTGAAGTCAGGGACGGATTAAGGGAGGCGCGGATAGGGCAGTCGCCTGGTACCCCAAGCCTAGAGAGGGCCCATACAGGATCGGATTAAGGGTAAACAGTATTGACATAAGTGACGTAGTAAGAGCGGGGCGAAGCCGCAAGGGCTCAGGTGCATGTTATTCTCCACTTGATGTAAACAGACTCTAGCCGCCTGCAGTGTTATTATTCAATGAGTGTCGTCATAGTGTCAATGAAAACATAAGCTGAGATGTAGACCTGACCTGGCATGCTCAGTATAGTGCCCTGTGACTTAGCTCACTAATGTCATTTACTGCAGGATGTGAATGGAAGTAAGGGGCAAAAGGCTGGGGTACTGCCCGGGGGGCCCGAGACACCCTTGGTTGAAGTCAGTAGAGATTAATATCGGGCGGGGTGTAAAACCGTGCGTTCCACCCGATCCCGTGGGCTTCCCGGCCGGCGAGATGGTTTACAATTACCCCTGAAGAGTCGTTGGGGGAGAATATTGACCACAAGCAGGGCTGGTTGACACAGGTTGCGATCAAAGCGTGACAACAAGATCGCATTTGAGGAATGAATGCATTCGTTCGTGGTAACGCTGCAGAGCCATGCAAATGCAGTTGAGCCGACGCAATTGCACAGGCTTCTTGGTCCACCTCACTGAGCACGTGGCATGGCAAGGCTGTCTGGCCCTCTGGCCAAGGGGGCGGAAGCACAGATGTGGTGCTGGCACGGAAGCGGTGCAGCCTGAGGTTGGGCTGAGCGGAGGCTGAGCTGCCGGGGATCATTTTCACTCTCTCCAGGAAGTTCCACTGATTCCAACGCTTCGGATGTGTCAGTGAGTGTTCTGTTGCAGTGGAGAGTGAAATGCTCCGAGCCGAAATGAACTTGTATCGGGTTCCCGGAAGTATCTGTGGTGGAGGCTGTGAGTAGTTGAAGCAATACAAGCGATGCACGTGTCCTTGTCAGGCAGCCTGGCAGACAATGGGAGCTTGGGTGTCACGTCAGGTCATTAGGGCTGGCAGGCGACCAAGTTAGAAAGTCGAAACCGGAGAGCGAGGCAAAAACAAGCAAATGGCTTCTTCGTCGCCGAGTGTTCGAATTAGTGGGACATCATTCCTTTCGGGTCGATTCAGGGAGGTGGTCGGGTGAGAGGTGGGCAGACTGTGGGCTCAATTTTCCCCAAAGCCGTTTCCTGGCGTACTTGAAGAGTTACGCCGTTTTTTTGGGGGGGGCTCAATTATGCCCCAAAATATCCAACTTTCCCCATCTGAATTGTTCATTTTGGCGCTGCCTAGCCTGTCCTTTAGCTTTGGGAGTGGAGCCTAAGGTCCGCGCCAAAACGATCGGGTTGCCAGGGTGACCAGGGACACACTGCGGGCTGAGGAAAGTGACTCATACAACGCATGTTGGCCAGCTCACCGCAACCTGCACAAGTACCTCGCACATTGCAGCAACTTACCAGCATTAAGTTATTAAAGAGTTTATGCCAGAAGTCTATCACAGTGCCCGGTGCTGGTTGCTGCTCCTAACCCTGGCCGAAGGGCCTCCCCCTCCCGGTACCCACTCCTAACCCTGGCCAAAAAGCCTCCCCCCACCCTCTCTCCTCTTCCCCCCCCCCCCCCCGCCTCCCCACCACCTCTGCTGCTGCTGTCCGGAGCGTGGAACTGCATCTGCTGTACCAATTTTCTTAACTGCCCAGAAGGTTTTTCCACAGCCATCACATATGCCGTCCTAAGGAAAATCGGAACTGGCCCCACTTGCTTAAATGGCCAGAATTGGTGCGGATGGCAGGTTACGCCCCCGACGAAGTAAAAACAAAACTAACCTAAAAAATTCGGAACTAACTGAGTTACACTGGCGCACAATCTTTGGGGAAACTTGGATATTTTAATTTAGGCCAAAAAAAGCAGGGGCGCGCCAAAAAAAAAACGACGCAAATAACTGGGGAAAATTGAGCCCGTGTATTTCTATCGTGCTCCTCAAGCCCTCGGATTGTCAGCTCTGGTTGGGTGAATTCCTGGGGGTTTCATCACCTGACCTCCCGCCTCAAACCGCCCCGCCCCCGTGCTCCCACCATTGGTCCATTGCAAGGGGGATGGAGTATAAAAGCAGGGAAGTCCTGCTACAACTGGTGAGACCACACCTGGAGTACTGCGTGCAGTTTTGGTCTCCTTATTTAAGGAGGGATATATTTGCATTGGAGGCTGTTCAGAGAAGGTTCACGAGGTTGATTCCTGAGATGAAGGGGATGTCATATGAAGAAAGGTTGAGCAGGTTGGGCCTATACTCATTGGAGTTTTGAAGAATGAGAGGTGATCTTATTGAAATGTATATGTTGTGTACATGTAAATAACTGACCAACTGAGCCAGGAGTAATGTAATTTAACTTAACTGTGCTTTTATACAACCCAAAATGGTGTCCCAAACCAGCATGAACCAGAATGAATACAGCAACTGTGAATAGCTGCCGCAGGGTTCGATTGCCTGCCCTGTGAGCTCTAACAAACAAAGAATGTGAATACAACAGCATAAGATTCTGAAGTCGCTTGACAGGTTGGATGCAGAGAGGATGTTTCCCCTCGTGGGGGAATCTAGAACGAGGGGGCATAGTTTCAGAATAAGGGATCACCCATTTAAAACCGAGATGAGGAGGAATTTCTTCTCGCAGAGGGTCGTGAATCTTTGGAATTCTCTTCCCCCAGAGAGCTGTGGAGGCTGGGTCATTGAATATATTCAAGGTGGAGATAGACAGATTTTTGATGGATAAGGGAGTCGAGGGTTATGGGGAGCGGGCAGGTAAATGGAGCTGAGGCCAAAACCAGATATGATATTGAATGGCAGAGCAGGCTCGAGGGGCAAAATGGCCTGCTGCTCCTATTTCTTATGTTTTTGTGTCCCTCCAGGCGCACTGCCTTCCCACGGCCAATTGGAAAGTGAAATGACTCTTTGTTGCCCAATTGGATTAATCTTGACTGTTACTGAAACAGCTGTTTTGCCCCCCCACCTCCCCTCAAAATATTTAATAACTAATACATGAAAGTGTTCAAAGAAAATGGAAAAAAAAATATTTGTTTAACGTTCTTGTGATTTGTCTCCTGGGTGTTGCTCATCCCAGTGTCCTGGAGATTAATCTTCAGGATTGGCCTGGAGTCTCCAGAAATTGGAGGGTTAGCAACCCCTACCTCAGGTGTAGCATGAGGGCTCAAAATGTTTTACTTTGAGGAGGACAAAACAGTGAGAGGGCAGTGTAATGTATTTGCTTCATGGGTTCTTTGTAAAAGAATTCATAGCAACACATTGCTATTACGAACTAGTTGGTTTATTAGCAAAAGGTTTAATAATCACACCGCACATTACCAGCTCATCCACCAGGCTCACAACCACCTGCCCCATCGTGGATCCCCAGAACCCAACTGGCTGGGGTTTTATTGGGCTAGAATTTACGATCAGCCGGCCAGCGCCCGATCGCTGCCCAAAAGACTGCTAAGATTGGAAAGAGTATCGCTGGCGAAAATCTCCCCCAAAAAACTTTTAAAATCCACCAAGCGAAAAACATGGTCCTTGCACCCCCATTTGGGGCGAAAAGGCATAATTTAGGGTCGATTGGGCGGTTCGTAAACAAAATGGGTGAAAATTTTTAAAATCAATAAAAATTTACCCCAAGCCTACAGGTTGTGCCTAACGCCAGGAAAACAATGAAAATAATTTTTCAAAAAACATCAACTAAAATCTCAAAAACATTAAAACTTTAAAACTAAATCACCACAAAACATTTTTAAAATAATGAGTAAAAAAACCAATTGCTAACCTTTTTCTTGAGTTACTCATCTACCGCCCAGCTCCGCTGATCCTCGTGGGCATTTTTTTTTAAATTGCTATTGAGGGAGTGCAGCGAAGGTTCACCAGACTGATTCCAGGGATGGCTGGACTGTCATATGTGGAGAGACTGGATCAACTGGGCCTTTATTCACTGGAGTTTAGAAGGATGAGAGGGGATCTCATAGAAACGTATAAGATTCTGACGGGACTGGACAGGTTAGATGCGGGAAGAATGTTCCCGATGTTGGGGAAGTCCAGGGGACATAGTCTTAGGATAAGGGGTAGGCCATTTAGGAATGAGATGAGGAAAAACTTCTTCACTCAGAGAGTTGTTAACCAATTGAATTCCCTGCCGCAGAGAGTTGTTGATGCCAGTTCATTGGATATATTCAAAAGGGAGTTAGATATGGTCCTTACGACTAAGGGGATCAAGGGGTATGGAGAGAAAGCAGGAAAGGGGTACTGAGGGAATGATCAGCCATGATCTTATAGAATGGCGGTGCAGGCTCGAAGGGCCGAATGGCCTACTCATGCACCTATTTTCTATGTTTCTATATTTCTATGTTACCTCCGGGTCACCGCTCAGCTAAATAGTGTGCCAGGGTGATCTGAGGATGGTGCACACCAGCAATCCGCACCCCAGTGTACCTCGAAACCGACGGCGTGCCTCAGGTAAGGAATTGTTCGCTCACCTGATTAGCCCACAATGGCCAACACCACCCAGAAACCGGGCGGTAAGCCATAAGAAATTCTAGCCCTAAAATTGAGTCTTGTGAACATCACATGACTGGCTAAGCCACTCCCAACTCAACAGCTCTACAACTATTTTGTTGTAATCAGTAATCAAGTGCTCCCTGATTAAAGGA
This sequence comes from Pristiophorus japonicus, assembly GCF_044704955.1. Classification (NCBI taxonomy): domain Eukaryota; kingdom Metazoa; phylum Chordata; class Chondrichthyes; family Pristiophoridae; genus Pristiophorus; species Pristiophorus japonicus. The sequence continues at coordinate 173,313,288 of NC_091991.1, read as the reverse complement.
GGGGTACACTCCAAAGCCTTTTCAGGTGATCCCCTTTTTTTTGGTTGTTTTCTTTTAGGGCAGTAAAAGCACACAAATTATACAAGTGCCCCCTGGCTAAAAGGGGGGTGGGGGGGGCACTAAAACCGGCAATTGAACAAATTAAACTTTAAACAATAATAATCAAATTAAAATTTGGTTGCCGGGGGTGATGATGCACTCCAGTCCCTCCGGCGCCCACCTCTCGCGAGCGTACCGGCACAACTCTTTTTGGGGAAACATAATAAATTAAATCAAGTGCACCCCAATCTGGGGGACACTCCAAACATTTTTCGAGGCCCTTTTTTGTGTTTTTTTTTTTTGGCACTAAAATCATTTTTTCAAGTGCCCCCTATAAAAGGGGAGGGGGACACTAAAAACACCGGCAATTAAAACAAATAAACTTTAAAACATAAAATCAAATTAAAATTTGGTTGCCGGGGGTGATGATGCACTCCAGTCCCTCCGGCGCCCACCTCTCGCGAGCGTACCGGCACAAACCTGTGAGCATACCCACAGGTGCATACATTGCAGGAGGATAGAGGGAAATGGAGATTATGGTGGGAGTGCCCAAAACTTGGAGAGAACTTTGAGGAGGCTTTTGAAAGCGAGGAGAGAACCAGCAATGTGGAGGAAGTTAGGAGATAGTTCCAGAGGACAGGAGGGTAGTGGCTGAACAACTGGCCGCCAATGGTGGAGCAGAGGGCAAAGAGTATCTCGTGTCAGAGGAGCAGACTGTGCCGAGGGGGAACATAAGGCAGGAGGTGGTCACTACGGCGAGGCCAGGGAGGGAATTGAAAGCACAAGTGAGCATTGTTACGTCTGCCCAATGGGGCACCAGGAAGCCAGCGGAGTTTGGAGCGCAATGGAAATGCACCACTTTGTACAGGGGTGGACATGCCCTGTGGCATTTTAATTAATTTGTAACATGAGGTGAGGAGGTCAGTGAGAACTTCATACCTCAAGATGATGAAGATATGGTTTTAACTCCCCTGCTCTTCATCGAAATAGTGCCACGGGATCTTTTACATCCACCTGAGAGAGCAGACAAGGGCCTCGGTTTAACAAAAGGGAATATTGAGGCAATATGTTACGTGGCGGGGGCGGGCGCGGGGGTAGGTGGAATGATAATGATAGTTTGGGAAGAAGTAGCACCACTGCCAGAGGATGGGGAAAGATTGACGATGTCGGGAAGCATGAGTTTAAGGTGGTCAGAAACTGGGACAGGAAGGAGACAAATGGTAGGCTTTAAAGATAAGGTTCCAGGCTGGAACGGAGACTGGGTTATACAAGAGGTAGATACCAAATAGTATAAGTCATGGTCAATGTGGGCTCCTGGAGTGGCTTTGATCGCCGAGAGGGATCGGAGAGATGTTTTCCAGATTTTCCCCACCTAACCGGCCTTGGGTTTTTGATTTGCCTTTAACAGGAAATGACATGGCACCTGAAGAAAAAAGTCTTGCATTTGTACAGTGCCCTTCACAGCTTCAGGATGACCCAAAGGGCCTCATAGCCGATGAAGTATTTTTAAAGCGTAATTTGCGCACAGCAAGATCCCACAAACAGCAATGTGATAATGGCCAAATTATCTGGGTCTTTTTTTAGTGATGTTGATTGAGGGATAAATATTGGCCAGGACACACACAGGGGATAACTCCCCTGCTCTACTTCGAAATGGTGCCCTGCGATCTTTTACGTCTACCTGCGAGGGCAGACGGGGCCTCGGTTTAACGTCTCATCCAAAAGGCAGCACCTCCGACAGTGCAGCTCTTCTTCAGTTCTGGAATGGGAGTGTCGGCCTGGATTTTTTGGCTCAATTCTCTGGAGTGGAGGTAAGAAGTCTCTCACAGTGTTCTAAATGAGTCCGAACCAAGGTCTTGTACAAGAACAAGTGGTGTACACCTATTGGTGGTAGATAGTCCTCACTCGATCCTGCAGACCGGTTCCTGAAATTAAGTTTGCTCTGAGCAGGTTCTTTAGCAGAAGTTTAATATTCTAAGTACAGCGGAGCTGATAATGCTGCTTTAAAGGGATTATCACCACTCGAAGGTTCTTGGCATTCCTGTGTGGCTGAATTTATCGGCACACTTAGCAACGGTATCACTCACACAGCAACAACATAACTCGTGCTCCTCGTACGTCACACTGCGACAAGAATGATGCAGAGGCCTTCCAGACTCGCTTCCCCTCCACAAGAGTGAAGATTCCCTCTTCCAATGGCAAACAAAGTGACAAGTGTTTATACAGCAGTGCGTTTAATAACAGTAACCAGGGCGAGGGGCGGACACCAGTAGCGGACTCGTCATCATCTAAATCAGGAGTTATTGCGGACTGTGCTGTGCGGCAACACATTGATTCGTTGGGTAATGGGGTTAAACAACAGTCAACATTTAAGAGCCTTGCAGTTCAAGTAAGGATGGTGCTTTAATTTTAAAGGACTGTACTTTCTCTGTGGTCCCAACTGGAAGCCTGAATTCTTCAATCTTAAAATTCTCATCCTTGTTTTCAAATCCCTCAATGGCCTTGCCCCCTCCCTATCTCGGTAACTTCCTCCAGCCCTACAACCCTCCCCCGAGATCTCTGCGTTCCCCAATTCTGGCCACTTGCACATCCCCTGATATGACCTTACTATACAGTATAAATGCACACGAGGCCCATACTTGAGAGAAGGTCACTCTGAGACCAGTTACCTTTATTACAAGACCTCAAGAGACAGACGGTGGGTGGAGCTTCCCCTTTTATACCGGAAAGTCCAGGTTAGGAGTGTCTCCCACAAGTTCGCTCCCTGTGGTCAATGTTCTCAAGGTGTACAAATTAGGTCAGCTTATACATGGGTTACAATGAAAGTTGAATACATGACATCATCTCCCCCCCAAAATCTTACTGGGATCACAGGTTAAGTCTCTCTGGTGGTTTACGCTCCCTTGTAGAGCGCCTGAGTTGGGGCTCTGGTTGTTGGGCGCTGGCCTGAGTGTCTGCTGTTTGCGGTGCCTCAGGCCTGTCCAGACTGCCCACAGTGACTGGGCTCTCCCCCACTTGGTTCCGGTGTTCTGTCACCTGTGGTGGAGTAAACTCTATCTCGTGTTCTTCCTCTGCTTCTTCTATGGGGTTGCTGAACCTCCTTTTAGTTTGATCCACGTGTTTGTGGCAGATTTGTCCATTGGTAAATTTAACTACCAGAACCCTATTCCCCTCTTTGGCAATCACGGTGCCTGCGAGCCATTTGGGCCCTGCAGCGTAATTAAGGACAAAAACAGGGTCATTGACATCAATACATAGCGCCCTCGCATTCCTGTCATGGTAGTCACATTGTGACTGACGCCTGCTCTCAACAATTTCTTTCATAGTAGGGTGTATAAGGGATAAACTGGTTTTGAACATCCTTTTCATTAGCAGCTCTGCAGGTAGAACCCCTGTGAGCGAGTGTGGTCGGGATCTATTGGCCAACAGGAGGCGTGATAAGCGGCTTTGTAGGGAACCCCCTTGGATTCTGAGCATCCCCTGTTTGATTATCTGCACTGCTCGTTCCGCCTGGCAGTTTGAGGCCGGCTTGAACGGTGCCGTTGTGACATGGTTGATTCCATTGCCTGCCATGAAGTCCTGGAATTCAGTGCTTGTGAAGCACGGGCCATTGTCACTGACCAAGACATCCGGTAGACCTAGACGGCGACCATTGCCCGTAGACTTTCTACCGTGGCAGAGGATGTGCTTGAATTTAAAAATGGCACACTCAATCCATTTGCAGTAGGTGTCTACTACAACCAAAAACATTTTTCCATGAAAGGACCTGCATAGTCCACATGGATGTGTGACCATGGCTTCGTAGGCCAGGACCAGGGGCTAATGGGGGCTTCCCTGGGTGCGTTGCCCAGCTGAGCACATGTGTTGCATCTGCGAACACAAAGTTCCAGGTCTGCATCTATCCCTGGCCACCAAATGTGTGACCTGGCAATTGCCTTCATCATGACAATGCCCAGGTGCTCATTGTGAAGTTCAAGAGTTCATCCTTGCACCTATGAAACGGTTTAAACTCCTTAGGGCATGCCCCGTACGTGGCTGCCCAGTCCCCATTCAGGACACATTTCTTAACTAAAGACAGTCGCGGGTCTTTATTTGTCCAGACTTTAATCTGACGGGCTGTCACAGGTGAGCCTTCGCTTTCGAAAGCTTCAACAGCCATGACCATCTCAGGATCTTGCTCGGTAGCCCCCTCAGTGGTGGCTAGTGGCAGCCTGCTGAGTGCATCGGCACAGTTTTCAGTGCCCGCTCTGTGCCGAATTGTGCAGTCATAGGCGGCTAACGTAAGTGCCCACTTCTGTATGCGTGCCGATGCATTTGCATTTATGGCCTTGTTATCGGCCAAAAGGGACATTAGGAGTTTGTGATCTGTCTCCAGCTCAAATTTCCTGCCAAACAGGTACTAGTGCATTTTTTTTACTGCATATACACATGCTAGCGCTTCCTTTTCTACCATCCCGTAGCCCCTTTCTGCCTGGGACAGACTTCTGGAGGCATAAGCTACCGGCTGTAACTGACCATTGGCATTCACATGCTGCAACACACACCCGACCCCATAGGACGATGCATCACACGTTAAAACTAGTTTCTTACACGGGTCATATAACATTAACAGTTTGTTGCAGCATAACAAATTGCGTGCTCTATCAAAAGCCCTTTCCTGGCTGTCCCCCAAACCCAATCGCGACCTTTGCGTAGGAGCATGTGTAGCGGCTCTAACAGTGTGCTCAATTTGGGAAGAAAGTTGCCAAAATAGTTCAGGAGCCCCAGGAACGAATGCAGCTCCGTCGTGTTACGGGGTCTGGGTGCTCTCTGGATCGCTTCCGTTTTGGATGAAGTAGGTTTGATCCCGTCTGCTGCTCCCCTCCTCCCCAGGAATTCTACCTCTGGAGCTAAGAAGACGCACTTCGTCTTTTTCAGTCGCAGCCCTACCCGGTCCAGTCTGCGTAGCACCTCCTCCAGGTTGTGGAGGTGTTCTTCAGTATCATGACCCGTGATGAGGATGTCGTCTTGAAAAACCATCATCCTTGGAATCGACTTGAGGAGGCTTTCCATATTTCGCTGAAAGATCGCGGCGGCCGAACGAATCCCGAACGGACATCTGTTATACTCAAACAACCCCTTGTGTGTCATGATGGTGGTCAGCTTCTTCGACTCACTCGCCAGCTCCTGGGTCATGTAAGCTGAGGTCAGGTCCAATTTTGAAAAAAGTTTGCCACCGGATAGCGTCGCAAAGAGATCCTCCGCTCTCGATAGCGGGTACTGGCCTTGGAGTGACACCCGATTGATGGTGGCCTTGTAATCGCCACATATTCTGACCAACCCATCCGCCTTAAGCACCGGCACAATCGGGCTCAGCCAGTCACTAAATTCGACTGGCAAGATGATGCCTTCCCTCAGCAGGCGGTCCAATTCACATGCTATCTTTTCCCGCATCATATACGGCACCGCTCTGGCCTTGTGGTGTACTGGCCTGGCGTCCGGGTTTATGTGAATCACTACCTTGGTCCCCATCAAAGTGCCAGGTTGAAACAATGAATCAAATTTGTCCAGGACCTGTGAGCATGATACTCAGTCCACAGAAGAAATTGCATTGACATTGCCCCATTTCCAGTTCATGACTGCAAGCCAACTCCTCCCCAGTAGTGCAGGACCGTCCCCGGCACAATCCAGAGTGGTAACCTGTTCTCCGAATCTTTGTGGGTCACGACTACTGTGGCGCTGCCGAGCACCGGAATGATCTCCTTTGTATATGTCCGTAGCAGTGCGTCAATCGGCAATAACTTTGGCCTCCTGGCCTTGGACACCCACAACCTTTCAACTGTTTGATACTCATCAGGGACTGGCTGGCCCCCGTGTCTAGCTCCATTAATACATTGAGGAGCACTTTCATCATTATCGGTGGCATCCTGGTATATGAACTGTATATGTGCTCCACGTGAACTTGCTGAACTTCAGCTTCCAGCGATTTCCCCCAGTATTCATTTGGCCTCGTAGGGCGTACATCGGGCCCGTCCTCCTCGTACATCAACCTGGCTGCAGGCTTCCTGCACATATGCACCAAGTGACCGCTGACGTTGCAATTTCTGCAGGTATATTGCTGATACCTGCAAGCTCTTGCTGGGTGTTTGCCTCCACACCTCCAGCATGAGCTGGAGGCCCCGTTGTTGGAAACAAAAGGTCAATTACCAGTCGATCGTCTCTGACTGTCTCTAACAGTGAGAGCTCAGATGAACAGAACCCCAAGAAAGAATGCAAATGGCAGGAGGCAACAGAGCAGAGTAGCACGGGGGTAAGTGTAAACCACAAGGTGATAGGAAGGGACAATATGTATGAATATAAAGGGGCTAAAAGAGGGGTCAAAACTAAAAATCATGGTTTAAAAACTAGTATTAAAACACTCTACCTAAACGCATGCAGTATTCGAAACAAAGTAAATGAGTTGACGGCACAAATCATTACAAATGGGTATGATTTGGTGGCCATTACTGAAACATGGTTGCAGGGTGGCCAAGACTGGGAATTCAACATACAGGGGTATCTGACAATTCGGAAAGATAGACAAGAAGGGAAAGGGGATGGGGTAGCACTGTTAATAAAGGATGATATCAGGGCAGTTGTGAGAGATAATATTGGCTCTAATGAACAAAATGTTGAATCATTGTGGGTGGAGATTAGAGATAGTAAGGGGAAAAAGTCACTGGTGGGCGTAGTTTATAGGCCCCCAAACAATAACTTCACGGTGGGGCGGACAATAATCAGGGGAATAATGGAGGCATGTGAAAAAGGAACGGCAGTAATCATGGGGGATTTTAACCTACATATCGATTGGTCAAATCAAATCGCACGGGGTAGTCTTGAGGAGGAATTCATAGAATGCATACGGGATTGTTTCTTAGAACAGTATGTTACAGAACCTACAAGGGAGCAAGCTATCTTAGATCTGGTCCTGTGTAATGAGACAGGAATAATAAACGATCTCCTAGTAAAAGATCCTCTCGGAATGAGTGATCACAGTATGGTTGAATTTGTAATACAGATTGAGGATGAGGAAGTAGTGTCTCAAACGAGCGTACTATGCTTAAACAAAGGGGACTACAGTGGGATGAGGGCAGAGTTAGCTAAAGTAGACTGGGAACACAGACTAAACGGTGGCACAATTGAGGAACAGTGGAGGACTTTTAAGGAGCTCTTTCATAGTGCTCAACAAAATTATATTCCAGTGAAAAAGAAGGGCGGTAAGAGAAGGGATAACCAGCCGTGGATAACCAAGGAAATAAAGGAGAGTATCAAATTAAAAACCAATGCGTATAAGGTGGCCAAGGTTAGTGGGAAACTAGAAGATTGGGAAATTTTTAAATGACAGCAAAGAATGACTAAGAAAGCAATAAAGAAGGGGGAGATAGATTACGAAAGTAAACTTGTGCAAAACATAAAAACAGATAGTAAAAGCTTTTACTGATTATATAAAATGGAAAAGAGTGACTAAAGTAAATGTTGGTCCCTTAGAAGATGAGAAGGGGGATTTAATAATGGGAAATGTGGAAATGGCTGAGACCTTAAACAATTATTTTGCTTCGGTCTTCACAGTGGAAGACACAAAAACCATGCCAAAAATTGCTGGTCACGGGAATGTGGGAAGGGAGGACCTTGAGACAATCACTATCACTAGGGGGTGTAGTGCTGGACAGGCTAATGGGACTGAAGGTAGACAAGTCCCCTGGTGTTGATGAAATGCATCCCAGGGTATTAAAAGAGATGGCGGAAGTTAAAGCAGATGCATTCGTTATAATCTACCAAAATTCTCTGGACTCTGGGGAGGTGCCATCGGATTGGAAAGCAGCTAATGTAACGCATCTGTTTAAAAAAGGGGGCAGACAAAAGGCAGGTAACTATACGCCGGTTAGTTTAACATCTGTAGTGGGGAAAATGCTTGAAGCTATCATTAAGGAAGTAATAGCGGGACATCTAGATAGGAATAGTGCAATCAAGCAGAGGCAACATGGATTCATGAAGGGGAAATCATGTATAACTAATTTACTGAAATTATTTGAGGATATAACGAGCATGGTGGATAGAGGTGCACCGATGGATGTGGTGTATTTAGATTTTCAAAAGGCATTCGATAAAGTGCCACACAAAAGGTTACTGTAGAAGATAAAGGTACGCGGAGTCAGAGGAAATGTATTAGCATGGATAGAGAATTTGCTGGCTAACAGAAAGCAGAGAGTCGGGATAAATGGGTCCTTTTCGGGTTGGAAATCGGTGGTTAGTGGTGTGCCACAGGGATCAGTGCTGGGACCACAACTGTTTACAATATACATAGATGACCTGGAAGAGGGGACAGAGTGTAGTGTAACAAAATTTGCAGATGACACAAAGATTAGTGGGAAAGCAGGTTGTGTAGAGGACACAGAGAGGCTGCAAAGAGATTTAGATAGGTTAAGGGAATGGGCTAAGGTTTGGCAGATGGAATATAATGTCGGAAAATGTGAGGTCATCCACCTTGGAAAAAAAACAGTAAAAGGGAATATTATTTGAATGGGGAGAAATTACAACATGCTGCGGTGCAGAGGGACCTGGGGGTCCTTGTGCATGAATCCCAAAAAGTTAGTTTGCAGGTGCAGCAGGTAATCAGGAAGGCGAATGGAATGTTGGCCTTCATTGCGAGAGGGATGGAGTACAAAAGCAGGGAGGTCCTACTGCAACTGTACAGGGTATTGGTGAGGCCGCACCTGGAGTACTGCGTGCAGTTTTGGTCACCTTACTTAAGGAAGGATATACTAGCTTTGGAGGGGGTACAGAGACGATTCACTAGGCTGATTCCGGAGATGAGGGCGTTACCTTATGATGATAGATTAAGTAGACTGGGTCTTTACTCGTTGGAGTTCAGAAGGATGAGGGGTGATCTTATAGAAACATTTAAAATAATGAAGGGGATAGACAGGATAGAGGCAGAGAGGTTGTTTCCACTGGTCGGGGAGACTAGAACTAGGGGGCACAGCTTCAAAATATGGGGGAGCCAATTTAAAACCGAGTTGAGAAGGAATTTCTTCTCTCAGAGGCTTGTGAATCTGTGGAATTCTCTGCCCAAGGAAGCAGTTGAGGCTAGCCCATTGAATATATTCAAATCACTGATAGATAGATTTTTAACCAATAAGGGAATTAAGGGTTATGGGGAGCAGGCGGGTAAGTGGAACTGAGTCCACGGCCAGATCAGCCATGATCTTGTTGAATGGCGGAGCAGGCTCCAGGGGCTAGATGGCCTACTCCTGTTCCTAATTCTTATGTTCTTCTGTTCTTATTAATGTTGAGGAAGTCCAGAACCAGGGGTCACAGTCTGAGGATAAGGGGTAAGCCATTTAGGACCGAGATGAGGAGAAACTTTTTCACCCACAGAATGGTGAACCTGTGGAATTCTCTACCACAGAAAGTTGTTGAGGCTAATTCACTAAATATATTCAAAAAGGAGTTAGATGTAGTCCTTGCTACTAGGGGGATCAAGGGGTATGGCGAGTAAGCAGGAATGGGGTACTGAAGTTGCGTGTTCAGCCATGAACTCATTGAATGGCGGTGCAGGCTCGAAGGGCTGAATGGCCTACTCCTACACCTATTTTCTATGTTTCTATGTTTCTAACTGTCCTTAAGCGCACCATTAACAGGTGTTGATGGCCCCATTACTGGCCGCATTGTCCATTGCGATGGCATGAATCGCCGTTCAGCTAGCCATTGTCTCTGTTGAATTCACGCTTTGGGTTCGACTGCATGCTTGGGCATGTCCAATTGTACTTGTCTGCCTAGAGAACAGTGTGCCGCATTAACAATGTTGACTCCCTGGTCGTTTGCTGCATTTGAGCCAAGATTTTTGCCATAAATCATTCTGGTCTCTTCCTACTCTGAGATAATTGTCTGGGCTATCAGAGCCGCCGCTTCCAAGGTCAAGCCTTTGGTCTCAATCAGTTTCCTGAAAACCCCAGCGTGCACGATGCCCTCAATAAAAAAGTCTCGCAGCATCTCCGCTCTGCATGCATCTGGGAACTTACATAGGCTCGCCAGTCGCCGGAGATCTGCCACGAAGTCTGGAACACTTTGCCCTTCTCGCCGCCGGTGCCTGTAAAACCGGTGTCTCGCCATGTGCATGCTGCTCGCCGGTTTAAGGTGTTCCCCGATCAACTTACTGAGCTCTTCGAACGTCTTGTCCGTCGGTTTCTCTGGCGCTAGAAGGTCCTTCATCAGGGAGTATGTTCTGGATCCACAAACCGTCAGGAGATGAGCCCTGCGTTTGTTGGCCGAATCCTGTCCCAACCATTCCTTAGTGACAAAACTTTGCTGTAGTCTCTCAATAAAGTCGTCCCAATCATCACCAACACAGTACCTCTCTTCTGTGCTGCTAGTGGCCATGCTCGCGTGGTTTAAATCCCAGTTTCTCGTCGCCAATGATATGTCCTTACTATACAATATAAATGCACACGAGGCCCATACTTGAGAAAAGATCACTCTGTGACCAGTTACCTTATTACCAAGACCTCAAGAGGCAGACGCTGGGTGGAGCTTCCCCTTTTATACCGGAAAGTCCAGGTTAGGAGTGTCTCCCACAAGTTCGCCCCCTGTGGTCAGTGTTCTCAAGGTGGACAACTTAGGTCAGCTTATACATGGGTTACAATGACAGTTGAATACATGAAATCCCCCACTTCCATCGCCCCACCATCAGCGGCCGTGCCTTCAGTTGCCTGGGCCCCAAGCTCTGGAACTCCCTCCCTAAACCTCTGCGCCTCTCTACCCCTCTCTGCTCCTTTAAGATGCTCCTTAAAAACTACCTCTGTGGCTAAGCTTTTGGTCGCCTGTCCCAGTATCTCCCGACGTGGCCAGGTGTCAGATTGTGTTGGGTAACACTCCTTTGAAGCACCTTGGGATGTTTTACAACGTGAACAGTTCTCTACAAATGCAAGCTCTAATCCTTTGGTCAGGCCCCCTGGCACGCCGCAATTTCCACCGTTCTGTGATGCCAAGCGAGCCCCTTTACAGGACGGACTGAAAGAATGTCTGGAGTGGAGCACCAAGGCCGGCACGGACTGGTTGAGCCGAGTGGCCTGTTTCTGCACTGGGTATTCTATGTAATTGCATGGTGAGGAAGGGGGAACAATCGGTGAAGTTAATCAACCAAAGGTCGCCTGCCTGGTGTTGCGGATTGGCCAGCCATTACAGACACCGCCCGATTATAATTCCCATTTTCAATTAATTTCAGCCACACATACAGGCAACTAAACCAGGGGCCTGTGTTTAAAGCACTCAATGAAAGATAAAAGGAAGACCTGCATTTAAATAGCGCCTTTCACGACCATCGGACATCTCAAAGCGCTTTACAGCCAATGATGCGGTGAGTGCGGTCACTGTTGGAAAACGCGGCAGCCAATTTGCGCACAGCAAGCTCCCACAAACAGCAATGTGATAATGACCAGATAATGACTGTTTTAGTCATGTTGGTTGAGGGATAAATATTGCTCAGGACACCGGGGATAACTCCCCTGCTCTTCTTCGAAATAGTGCCATGGGATCTTCTATGTCCACCTGAGAGAGCAGACAGGGCCTTGGTTTAATGTCTCAGCCAAAAGACGGCACCTCCAACAGTGCAGCACTCCCTCAGCACAGCACTGGAATGTTAGCTTGGTTTTATGTGCTTATATCCCTGGAGTGGGACTCAAACCCACAACCTCTGCCCAGAAACAAGTATGTTACCCACTGAGCCACAGCTGACACTGAGGGTAAAAATGAATGGAGGGAGGGAATTTGGTGGGAAAATAATTATTACTTTATAACTGCTTGGAATAAACTTACAAGTATCGATGCAATAGCAGGTTAATTTATATGAAGAGAGTGTCTGAAATGTATATATGTAGTGCGATGCCCAGTTAGGATATTGATTGATTAAATTCACCTCAGATTTTCTTTTTGGAGAGGTGAAGGACTCTTAATTATTTTCCCTGTGTTTTCTTCCCTGATATAGTCTCCGTGCATTAAGCGGGCGGGACAGGCGTGTGTCCAGACCTCGGTCAGTGGCTCCCTGGAACCAGCCATGTTAGAATTATAGAAGAGCTATCTAATTAGTCCCACTCCCCTGTTCTTTCCCCACAGCCCGACAAATTTTTAAGTACCATTTGAAAGTTATGATTGAATCTGCCACCACCATTTCAGGCAGTGCGTTCCAGATCATGACAACTCCTTTTGTAAAAACAAAAGCTCTCCTCATTTCCCCACTGGCTTTTTTGCCAATTATTTCAAATCTGTGTCCCCTGGTTATCAACACTCCTGCCAGTGGAAACAGCATCTTCCTATTTATATACATAGCTGCGGCTCAGTGAGTAGCACACTTGCCTCTGAGCCTAGAAGGTTGTGGGTTCAAATCCCACGCTAGGAATTTGAACACCTAAGTATAGGCTGACACTCCCAGTGCAGCACTGTTGGATGAGATGTCAAACCGAAGCCCTGTCTGCTCTCTCAGTTGGATGGTTAAGATCCCATGGCACTATTTCGAAGAAGAGCAGGGGGACTTATCCCCGGTGTCCTGGCCAATATTTAGCGCTCAATCAACATAACAAAAACAGATTATCGGGTCATTATCACATTGCTGTTTGTGGGAGCTTGCTGTGCACAGAATGGCTGTGGTTCCTACATTACAACAGTGACTACACTCCAAATGTACTTCATTGGCTGTAAAGCGCTTTGAGACGTCTGGTGGTCGTGAAAGGCGCTATATAAATGCAAGTCGTTCTTTTTTTTAACTTTCAAAACAGAAGCAAGCCATGGAGATCTGTGAGTCGCTCAACAAAATAGCCCTGAAGGAAAGATTATTAAGCACAAACTGATCGACTTACTCTACGAGGTAGAAAAGCGAGGAGTACAGAGAATGGAACAATATTATTTGTGCTGTAGGGAGTGCCCTGCTGGCCTCATTTCATGACCTGCAGACACTGACTGCTAGTGCTGTGACATCCCATTCCAAGGCACAATAATGATCAATTGTCTGTGACTTAGAAACCAACCATGCGGAAGTCAAAAACGAGGTGCATCAGGCTATTAAATTAGATACACATAAGTTATTTTAAATAATCAGATTATTGCAGGACAATAAAATCTCAAATGTCGAGGGTTAGATCGAATGAACATTAAATCACACAGATCACTGCACTTTCAAAGTCTTTCCTCGCCCCATGTTATTGTCTTCCAAGCTACTTCTGGAACGGCGTGTTAACTTACAGTTTGTGACGAACCCAAATATTTAACTCACAGTTAAGGTAAACTTCAGCCAAAAGAAGGTTTGAAAGAATCGGAAAAAACACGAGAATTCCTGCAACAATCTTTAACTGTTGCTGGGACAGGCAGCACGAGGAAGCCACGTCTACTGGCACTTGTGGTTTCCAAACACACTGGGGCCCATTCTCCATGGCCTCCGCCAGGTAGGAATGGGAGGGTAGCACCCTAAGAATTGCAGGGGGGTGTAATGTATGTACCGTCCAGGCAGTGGGCGGTCGAGGGGGTCGTTCAGTCCGACTGCCTGCCTCTCTTCTGCGGTTACATCCGAGCCAGGGTGTCCCTGGAGATGGAGCACGCGGTGTCCACCGGTACGCTCACGGCCTTCCGCGAGAGATGGGCGCCGGAGGGACTGGAGTGCATCATCACCCCCGGCAACCAAATTTTAATTCGATTTATTTAACACCAAAAATGTAATTTGTTTACTTGTCAGTTTAGTGCCCCTTTAGTAAGGGGGCACTTGTATTAATGCTCAACTAAAAATAGTTGTAGAGTCGGTGTTTCATTTAATCTTTACTTAAAGTTTTATTGTTAATTTGTGCGTTGTAGTGTCCCTTTAATAAGGGGGCACTCGGCTTTATCTGTTAACCAAAATAGTTGTAGAGCTGTTGCCTTACGAGTGGCTAGCCAGTCACGTGATGTTCACAAGGCTCAATAAAACCCCAGCCAGTTGAGTTCGGGGGATCCACGATGAGGCAGTTGGTTCAACTGGTAATGTGTAGTGTGATTGTTAAACCTTTGCTATTCAGAACTAGTTGCTTTATTAGCAATGTGTTGCTATGAATTCTTTAGCAAAGAACCCATGAAGCAAACGGGTGGTGGGGGGGGGGGTGAATTAACTGCTTCTTCCTGCTCCTGATCTGCCCGCCATTTTGTTAGCAGCTCATTCACATTCGGACTTTGGTTTCACAATCAAGTCCTCGTCTGATCCAAAATGGAAGGCGAGTATTGGGGCCGATGTGTCAACAGACCTGAGTCGATCTAATGGTCGGGCCTCGTTTCGGTGGGTTCAAGACCCACTCCAGAGACTTGAGCATCTTAGCTAGTTTGACACTTATGTGCAGTGCCGAGGGAGTGCTGCACTGTCGGAGGTGCTGCCTTGAGACATTAAACCAAGGCCCCGTCTGCCCTCTCAGGTGGACATAAGAACATAACAACATAAGAAATAGGAGCAGGAGTAGACCATTTTGCCCCTCGAGCCTGCTCCGCCATTCAATAAGATCATGGCTGATCTGACCATGCACTCAGCTCCACTTCCCTGCCCACTCCCCATAACCCTTTATTCCCTTATCGCTCAAAGATCTGTCTATCGCCGCCTTAAATATATTCAATGACCCAACCTATACAGCTCTCTGGGGCAGATCCCTTGGCAACATTCAAAGAAGAGCTTGGGGGAGTTCTCCCCGGCGTCCGGGGGTCAATATTTATCCCTCAACCAACATCACAGAAACAGATTATCTGGTCATTATCACGTTGCTGTTTGTGGGAGCTTGTTCTGTGCCAATTGGCTGCCGTGTTTCTTTAAATTACAACTGTAACTCCACTTCAAAAGTACTTCATTAGGGGTGACGTACTTTCAGGTTATCCTGGGGACACACACGGTGCTATATAAATGCAAGTTCTATCTTACTGTTGTATGTCCATATGCCACTGTTGCTGACTCATTTTATTTGAAGGCTTGAACCTCTGAATGTTTCTGATACGTCCTTACTATACAGTATAAATGCACACGAGGCCCATGCTTGAGAAAAGGTCAGTCTGTGACCTGTCTTTTATTCCTTAGCACTCAAGTGATGAAGGTGGGTGGAGCTTCCCCTTTTATACCTGAAGGTCCAGGTTAGGAGTGTCTCCCACCTAGTGGTCATTGTTCTCACAGTGTACAACTTAGGTCAGATTATACATGGGTTACAATGCTGGTTGAATACATGACATCACCTCCCCCTCCAAAGTCTTATTGGGATCACAGGTTGAGTCTCTCTGGTGGTTTACACTCTCTTGTAGAGCGCCTGAGTTGGGGCTCCGGTTGTTGGGCGCTGGCCTGAGTGTCTGCTGTTTGCAGTGCCTCAGGCCTATCCAGACTGCCCACAGTGACTGGGCTCTCCTCCCTTTGGTTCCGGTGTGCGGTCACCTGTGGTGGAGTGAACTCTTCCTCTGCTTCTTCTATGGGGTTGCTGAACCTCCTTTTTGTTTGATCCACGTGTTTGCGGCAGAATTGTCCATTGGTAAGTTTAACGACCAGAATCCTATTTCCCTCTTTGGCAACCACAGTGCCTGCGAGCCATTTGGGCCCTGCAGCGTAGCTGAGGACAAAAACAGGATCATTTACATCAATACATCGCGCCCTCGCATTCCTGTCATGGTAGTCATATTGTGACTGGCGTCTGCTCTCAACAACTTCTTTCATGGTGGGGTGTGTAAGGGATAGCCGGGTTTTGAATCTGCGGGTGGAACCCCTGAGCGAGTGTGGTCGGGATCTATAGGCCAACAGGAGGCGTGATAAGCACCTTTGTAGGGAACCCCCTTGGATTCTGAGCATCCCCTGTTTGATTATCTGCACTACTCGTTCTGCCTGGCCGTTTGAGGCCGGCTTGAACGGTGCCGTTCTGACATGGTTAATTCCATTGTCTTCCATGAAGTCCTGGAATTCAGTGCTTGTGAAGTATGGGCCATTGTCACTGACCAAGACGTCCGGTAGACCGTGGGCGGCGAACATTGCCCGTAGACTTTCTACCGTGGCAGAGGATGTGCTTGAATTTAAAATGTCACACTCGATCCATTTGGAGTAGGCGTCTACTACAACCAAAAACATTTTTCCCATGAAAGGACCTGCGTAGTCCACATGGATGCGTGGCCAAGGCTTGGTGGGCCATGGCCAGGGGCTAAGGGGGGCTTCCCTGGGCGCATTGCCCAGCTGGGCACACGTGTTGCACCTGCGAACACAAAGTTCCAGATCTGCGTCTATCCCTGGCCACCAAACGTGTGACCTGGCAATTGCCTTCATCGTGACAATGCCCAGGTGCCCATTGTGGAGTTCTCTGATGAACACCTCTCTGCCCATCTGGGGCATGACTAAGCAGTTTCCCTACAGTAGGCAATAGGCCTGAATCGAGAGTTCATCCCTTCGCCTGTGAAATGGTTTAAATTCCTCGGCATGCCCTGTACGTGGCTGCCCAGTCCCCATTCAGGACACATTTCTTGACTAGAGACAATAGCGGGTCTCTATTTGTCCAGACTTTAATCTGACGGGCTGTCATGGGTGAGCCTTCGCTTCCGAAAGCTTCAACAGCCATGACCATCTCAGCACCATGCTCGGTAGCCCCCTCAGTGGTGGCTAGTGGGAGCCTGCTGAATGTATCGGCACAGTTTTCAGTGCCTGGTCTGTGCCGAATTGTATAGTCATAGGCGGCTAACGTGAGTGCCCACCTCTGTATGCGGGCCGATGCGTTTGCATTTATGGCCTTGTTGTCGGCCAAAAGGGACGTTAGGGGTTTGTGATCTGTCTCCAGCTCAAATTTCCTGCCAAACAGGTACTGGTGCATTTTCTTCACCGCATATACACATGCGAGCGCCTCCTTTTCTATCATCCCATAACCCCTTTCTGCCTGGGACAGACTCCTGGAGGCATAAGCTACCAGCTGTAACTTACCCTTGACATTGACATGCTGCAACACACACCCGACACCATAGGACGACGCATCGCACGTTAACACAAGTTTCTTACATGGGTCGTATAGTGTTAACAGAGTGTTGGAACATAACAAATTGCGTGCTCTATTAAAAGCCCTTTCCTGGCTGTCCCCCCAGACCCATTCACGACCTTTGCATAGGAGCACGTGTAGCGGCTCGAGCAGCGTGCTCAATTTGGGAAGAAAGTTCCAAAATAGTTCAGGAGCCCCAGGAACGAACGCAGCTCCGTCGTGTTACGGGGTCTGGATGCTCTCTGGATCGCTTCCGTCTTGGACGCAGTAGGGCTGATCCCGTCTGCTGCTACCCTCATCCCCAGGAATTCTACCTCTAGAGCTAGGAAGACGCACTTCGCCTTTTTCAGTCACAGCCCTACCCGGTCCAATCTGCGCAGCACCTCCTCCAGGTTGTGGAGGTGTTCTTCAGTATCGTAACCCGTGATGAGGATGCCGTCCTGAAAAACCACCGTCCCTGGAATCGACTTGAGGAGGCTTTCCATATTTCGTTGGAAGATCGCGGCGGCCGAGCAAATCCCGAACGGACATCTGTTGTACTCAAACAACCCCTTGTGTGTTGTGATGGTGGTCAGCTTCTTCGACTCACTCGCCAGCTCTTGGGTCATGTAAGCTGAGGTCAGGTCCAATTTTGAAAAAAGTTTGCCACCGGATAGCGTTGCAAAGAGGTCCTCGGCTCTCGGTAGCGGGTACTGGTCTTGGAGTGACACCCGATTGATGGTGGCCTTGTAATCACCACATATCCTGACCGACCCATCCACCTTGAGCACCGGCACGATCGGGCTTGCCCAGTCACTGAATTCGACTGGCGAGATGATGCCTTCCCTCAGCAGGCGGTCCAATTCGCCTTCTATCTTTTCCCGCATCACGTACGGCACCGCTCTCGCCTTGTGGTGTACTGGCCTGGCGTCTGGGTTTATGTGAATCACTACCTTGGCCCCCATGAAAGTGCCAATGCCGGGTTGAAATAATGAGTCAAATCTGTCCAGGATCTGTGAGCATGATGCTCGCTCCACAGAGGAAATTGCATTGACATCGCCCCATTTCCAGTTCATGACAGCAAGCCAACTCCTCCCCAGTAGTGCGGGACTGTCCCCTGGGACAATCCAGAGTGGCAACCTGTTCTCCAAATCTTTGTGGGTCATGACTACCGTGACGCTGCCTAGCACCGGAATGATCTGCTTTGTGTAAGTTCGTAGCTGTGCGTCAATCGGCGATAATTTTGGCCTCCTGGCCTTGGACGGCCACAACTTTTTGAACTGTTTGATACCCATCAGGAACTGGCTGGCCCCCGTATCTAGCTCCATTGATACTGGGATGCCATTGAGGAGCATTTTTATCATTATCGGTGGCGTCCTGGTGTATGAACTGTATACGTGCTCCACATGAACTCGCTGAACTTCAGCTTCCAGCGATTTCCCCCAGCGTTCATTTCTGCAATTTCTGCAGGTATTTTACTCATCTCTGCAAACTCCAGCTGAGTGTGTGCCTCCACGCCTCCAACATGAGCTGCTGTTAGAAACAAAAGCTCCCTTGCCAGTCGATCGTCCCTGACTGCCCCTGTGACTGTCCTTGACAGGTGTTGATGGCCCCATTACTGGCCGCATTGTCCCTTGCAATGGCGTGAATCGCTGTTCAACTTGCCATTGTCTCTGTCGAACTCCCCCTCTGGGTTCGACTACATGTTGGGGCATGCCCGACTGCCCTTGTCTGCTTGGAGAACTGTGTGCTGCTTTAACAATGTTGAATCTCTGTCCCAACCATTCCTTAACACAGTACCTCTCGTCTGTTCTGCCAGTGGCCATGCTCGCGTGGTTTAAATCCCAGTTTCTCGTCGCCATTGATACGTCCTTACTATACAGTATAAATGCACACGAGGCCCATGCTTGAGAGAAGGTCAGTCTGTGACCTGTCCTTTATTCCTTAGCACTCAAGTGATGAAGGTGGGTGGAGCTTCCCCTTTTATACCTGAAGGTCCAGGTTAGGAGTGTCTCCCACCTAGTGGTCAGTGTTCTCACGGTGTACAACTTAGGTCAGTTTATACATAGGTTACAATGCTGGTTGAATACATGACAGTTTCCATTCCATGACTATCCCGATCCTCAATCCTAGCTCCCGCGCTCTCGCCCCGTTGTTAAACTTTGGGTGCCTGTGCCTCACCACAGCTCTCAGTTCCCTTCGCTGGTGGCTTGTGCTGTGCTCAATCGCGCACACTTATCATTTTGCGATTCAGCTTTGTCTCTCGGTAACAGAACAGACAACTTTTTTTGTGTCAGAAAGAATATCGTGCTGGCTTGTATCAAGACGTGCTGGGCAGCATGGTACAGAATCAAGTAACTGTTCAGCTATCAGCAGGATTGAGTCATGTTGTACTGGGTACTGACAGGAACATGATGTAGTTGGTGCTGGAAGCAAATTTGATGCTGCCTCTTCGTCGGCTGGTTCTGGATATGCACATTCTTTGGAGAAGGACCTCTTCCCCTAATCGGTGCGCAGGCCTTCCTCATTGTCCCTCCAGTTTTCTCTCCTTCTGTGCTGAAGGCGTTGACTCAACAACAACTTGCATTTACAAAGAAAGAAAGACTTGCATTTATATAGCGCCTTTCACGACCACCTCAAAGCGCTTTGCAGCCAATGAAGTACTACTGGAGTGTAGTCACTGTTGTAATTTGCGCACAGCAAGCTCCCACAAACAGCAATGTGAGAATGACCAGATAATCTGTTTTTGTTAATGTTGATTGAGGGATAAATATTGGCCAGGACACCAGGGATAACTCCCCTGCTCTTCGAAATACTGCCATGGGATCTTTTACATTCATTTGAGAGAGCAGACGGGGCCTCGGTTTAACGTCTCACCTGAAAGACGGCATCTCCAACAGTGCAGCGCTCCGTCAGCACTGCACTGGAGTGTCAGCCAAGATTTATGTGCTCAAGTTCCTGACTCAGAAGCGAGTGGGCTACCCACTGAGCCACAGCTCACACTGAACCTTATATAGTGCCTTTAACATAGAAAAGAGTCCCAAAGCTGTTCAGAGGCCCAATCAAAAAAATACTGGATGCCGAGCCAAAGAAGGAAATATTAGGATGGGTGACCAAAAGCTTGCTCAAAGGGGTGGGTTTTAAGGAGGGACTTAAAGGAGGAGAGGGAGCTGGAGAGGCAGATGAATTTAGGGTAGGAATTCCAGAGCTTGAGGCCGAGCCAGCTGAAGGCACGGCCGCTAATAGTGGGGTGAGGAGAGGGGGATTGCACAAGAGACCAGAGTGAAAGGAACGGAGAGTTTATGGGGGGATTGTAGGGCTGGAGGAGGTTACAAATATAGGAAGGGGTGAGGCCACAAAGGGACTTAACATGATGGTGAGAATTGTAAATTTGAGTCATAGGGACTGGGGAGCCAATGTTGACCAACGAGGACTTATTGGGGAACAGTTAAAAACATAAGAATTGGGAGCAGGAGTCGGCCATTCCGCCCTTCAAGCCTACTCCGCCATTCAATAAGATCATGGCTGATCTACCTCAACTCCACTTTCCTGCATTGTCCCCATATCCCTTGATTCCCTTAGTATCCAAAAATCTATCGATCTCTGTCTTGAATATACTCAACGACTGAGCCTCCACAGCCCTCTGGGGTAGAGAATTCCAGAGATTCACCACCCTCTGAGTGAAGAAATTTCTCTTCATCTCAGTTGCATGGATGTTGGACCCTGTCAGTTTGTCAGCCAATTGACCGTTCTTCACATGTGAGCCGAAAGTGTCGCCAGGCTATCCAATTCTGTCCTCATATAGAATCATAGAATCACGGAAATTTACAGCACAGATGGAGGCCATTTCGGTCCATCGTGTCCACGCCGGCCGACAAAGAGCTACCCAGCCTAATCCCACTTTCCAGCTCTTGGTCCGTAGCCCTGTAGGTTACGGCACTTCAAGTGCACATCCAAATACTTTTTAAATGTGCTGAGGGTTTCTGCCTCTACCACCTTTTTAAGCAGTGAGTTCCAGATCCTCATCACCCTCTAGGTGAAGAAATTTCCCCTCAAATCCCCTCTAAACCTTCTACCAATTACTTTAAATCTATGCCTCCCGGTTGTTGACCCCTCTGCTAAGGGAAATAAGTCCTTCCTGTCCATCCTATCGAGGACCCTCATAATTTTATCCACCTCAATTAGGTCTCCCCCTCAGCCTCCTCTGTTCCAAAGAAATCAACCCTAGCCTGTCCAATCTTTCTTCCGCTAAAATTCTCCAGTCCAAGCAACATCCTCGTAAATCTCTTCTGTATCCTCTCTAATGCAATCACATCTTTTCTGTAACACTTTCAAGCAGAAGGCACTGGATAGTGCCAGGGAGCGGGATTTTTCAGCATCCTATCCCTTGGTGATCTGAACAGCCATCAGAACACTAATGCCCCCAAGCCAAAGATCGGCCATCCCCACCCGCGAACCACTGGGGACTTTCCTGATCGGCTCGGGTCTGCCTTGCACTGGCTGGCACCCTGGGGTGCCCTTGATGTGCCCTTCAATTACAGAAGTTGCGTCGCTGTTGGCGAACGGTTAAACCGTGCCTTGTGTCTTTCCTCCCCTCATCTCTTTGGAGTCTTCTCAACCTCGCTCTCCGTCGCTTATCCAGACAGGTAACAGAACATTACAGAACAACCTCACATCCCACTTTGTCTTGGGACTGAGATGGGGAGGAATTTCTTCTCTCGGAGGGTTGTAAATCTGTGGAATTCTCTGCCCCAGAGAGCTGTGGAGGCTGGGTCATTGAATATACCTAAAGTGGAGATAGACAGATTCTTGAACTACAGGGGAGTCAAAGGTTATGGGGAGCTGGCAGGCAAGTGGAGTCGAGTCCATGATCAGATCAGCCTCGGAGAGCTGTGGAGGCTGGGACATTGAGTGGATTTGGGACAGAGATGGACCCTTTCTTGACCGATGGGGGATTGGGGGGGGTTGTGGGGAGCAGACAGGGGTTTGGACCTGGGTCCATGATCGGATCGGCCATGATGGTGCTAGATGCGGAGCAGGCTTAAGGGGCCATATGGCCTGCTCTTGCTCCTATTCCTTATGTTCTTATGTTTACTGCTTCAGCAAACTCGACCAAGGTCAGTTTTTTACAAATCTGCAGAAGCAGCCTCCTCTTGGCAAAGCCTCTGCCGTACAGTCTCGCTGCTAATTGCTTTTCACACCTCACTTGCCAGACTCAGTGGAACCCAAACTCAGTGGGACCCCAATTGTCTCCAATTGAAAGTTAATTATATGTGGGTGGACGGGGCAACAGCTTACTTCTCGGTTGCCGTGACGCCACTTTTCATCAACTCCCCCGGCCCCGCAATGTTGAAAGTCTCTGTAGCGTTTAACTGAGTAAGGCACTGAGAAAGCAGCCTGGTCATGTCATCATCACAGGCAGTCGCTCGAAATCGAGGAAGACTAGCTTCCACTCCAAAAGTGAGTTCTCAGGTGACTGAACAGTCCAATACGAGAATTACAGTCTCTGTCACAGGTGGGACAGACAGTGGTTGAAGGAAAAGGTGGGCGGGGAGTCTGGTTTGCCGCACGCTCCTTCCGCTGCCTGCGCTTGCTTTCTGCATGCTCTCGGCGACGAGACTCGAGGTGCTCAGCGCCCTCCCGGATGCTCTTCCTCCACTTAGGGCGGTCTTTGGCCAGGGACTCCCAGGTGTCGGTGGGGATGTTGCAGTTTATCAAAGAGGCTTTGAGGGTGTCCTTGAAATGTTTCCTCTGCCCACCAGGGGCTCGCTTGCCATGTAGGAGTTCCGAGTAGAGCGCTTGCTTTGGGAGTCTTGTGTCAGGCATGCGGACAATGTGGCCCGACCAACGGAGCTGGTCGAGTGTGGTCAGTGCTTCGATGCTGGGGACGTTGGCCTGATCGAGAACACTGACCTTGGTGCGTCTGTCCTCCCAGGGGATTTGCAGGATCTTGCGGCGACATTGTTGGTGGTATTTCTCCAGCGATTTGACATGTCTGCTGTATATGGTCCACGTCTTGGAGCCATACAGGAGGGCGGGTATCACTACAGCCCTGTAGACCATAAGCTTGGTGCCAGATTTGAGGGCCTGATTTTCGAACACTCTCTTCCTCAGGCAACCGAAGGCTGCGTTGACGCACTGGAAACGGTGTTGAGCCATGTCATGCACTGCCTGGCCATGAACTGCCATTTCCAATGCCTATGTACAGGTGTAGGGTTATCATAGGCGGTCCCTCGAACGAGGATGACTTGCTTCCACATGAGTTCACAGATGTTCCGATGAAAGACCCAATATTCCAGTACTGATCCCCAGTTGAGGGAGGGGGAGATGCCTGTGCGTGGATTTTTTTACTGTGTGGTGACCATTGCACATCAGCCACCACACGGGCTTGACAGAGCTAGGCCTTTATCCAGTAGCAAGGGTTAACCAAGACGACTGGAGACCTGCTCTGCTACACGGACCTAGTGCGCACAAATATCGCACAGTGAGGGCTGGCCCATGCTGCCCCTGGGCCCTCGGCTCTTCTGGGCCCTGTACCCTCATTCGCCGCACATCCGCCACGATCTCCCGCCGCACCTCTGCACCAAACATTCGCCGAACCTCCGCCGCGATCTCTCGCCGCTCCTCCGCCACAAAACATTCGCCGCACGTCCGCCACGATCTCTCGCCGCTCCTCCGCCACAAAACATTCGCCGCACGTCAGCCACGATCTCTCGCCGCTCCTCCGCCACAGAAACACTCACCGCACCTCCGCCGCGATCTCTCGCCGCTCCTCCACCACAGAAACACTCACCGCACCTCCGCCGCGATCTCTCGCCGCTCCTCCGCCACAGAAACACTCACCGCACCTCCGCCGCGATCTCTCGCCGCTCCTCCGCCACAGAAACACTCACCGCACCTCCGCCACGATCTCCCGCCGCACCTCTGCACCAAACATTTGCCGAACCTCCGTCACGATCAGCCACCAAATCTCAGCCACGATCCCTCATCGCTCCTCCGCCCCGATCACTCGTCGCCAGTCCGCCACGACCTTCCCGCTCCTCTGCTGTACCATGGGCCCCGCCGATGCTCCTGCCCACGCTCCAAACGGTGACCTGGGTCCCGATGGCGCCCACCTCGAAGCCGTCGCACACTCGGAGCGGCTCGCGCTGGAAGCTGCAGTGGCATGCTCCGGGTTCTTATCCTCCCGACCTGCGGTGGTGTTCTCTCGCAGGTCGGGGTGGCCTTTGTAGGGTTAACGCGTAAGCTAAATGATCAGTGCCACTGGTTTACCGCAGTGCCGCCCAATCGAAATCGGCACAGGCCTGGCTGTGGTGACACAGATTTAGCCACAGGCAGCAATTTTAGTGGAAAACATTCTTAAAAATAATAAAAGGTAACGGGGCCGAATTTGGTGAAGGTTGCACCCACAGCCGCCGAGGTTCCGCTGGTGATGTATGTGTCCTGGGGCGATTCCTCCGGAACCGCCCCCCCCCCCCCCCATCCGCCCGGCGCGAGACTGGTCGCGGAGGGATCCGGCGGCGTGATGTCACGCTGGCCGCTCATGCCGGGTGCGGCAAATCCGGCTATTTTGGTGAGAGGTCGACCTGCCACCCACCAGAAGGACCGCCGGCAAAAAGCAGGCTTGACCTGGCCGTGAGTCGGGCGGCAGGGAGGAGGGCCCCGAGTGTCGCAGCGCTGCACATCGCGGGGATCGGGCAGATGCTCGACCGTCAGGAGTGGGACTGCTGGGGAAAGGTTCGGTGGAGGTTGCTTTACCTTATCGCTGATGGTCATGTTTAATTTGGATGTGGTAAAAGCGACTGAAATGTGCCCCGGCTGATGGAAACTTTTTTCTTTGACCTTGCTGAAAGACCTTCATTGAGAAGCCCAATGGCGAAGGCAAAATAATTATGAATAAGTGAGAAATCGTCATGTCACATTTTGTGCAGCCAAGCTGATTAATGAATTCTGTGACATAGTCCTTCCTTCAAGAAGTTCTCGGGCAAGCACTACGTATCACATAGAGGGTGAGAGGGTTAAGGTTGAAATGATCTATTGTAAGCCTGAGACAGCTGCAGACTCTGACAACATTTGTCTGGGAGGAAAAGGGTATAAAGCTACAGCTATTCGACTTTAGGGGCAGCACGATTACAGAGCAAACTGAGAAAGGACTACGGTCAATTGAACACAGCAAGAGACAAGCGCCATGGTGACTCAGTGGCCTATCGTTGAGGTTTCAACGACTGGACTGTCACTGACGCCCTGTCAATGTGTCTTTCTTTGTACTGCAAGGAAACTACTTCATAAAATCTGTTCTGATTCATCACAAAAGACCTGTACCCAGCGTGCCTTGTTGTGGTGATGGGCATAAGTCTATTCTGAGAGGTGTAATAAATCTGACAGATCAAATAACCCTCAAAGCACATGAAGAGTAATGTGATGAACCTTAACCCGCGCAGGAAGAGTTCAGATCTGTTTCTCCATATGACCCCGTTGAAGGGAAGGTGCGGTGGATGAAGTGGCAATGAGTAGCGAAAGATGGTAACGGCTCAGTGGAGATGCCCTCCAAGAGTTATGAGAGCATTTAATGCGGAGCAGAGTGCGACTGCGCAGAGGGTATGGGATTATGTCAGGCTGAATAAGCGAGAGTTAGAAGATGTAAAGAAATGGCGCATGGCTGCAACTGATAGTCAGAAGAGCATGACATGAGGTATGGAACACGGGAAAAGACATTTAATGTACTGCTGTAACTGATGACCATGTCATCTCAGGGGTGGCACTCCGCTATGTTTGGCCTCGGAAAAACAGTGTTGAAGTGCAAGCCTTAAGGTCTGCCCTGCAAGTCGGTAAAGTGAGTGTCATTGAATGGCAGCCTTCTTGCATTGGCGACCCTTCCTTGTCGTGTTGTGATGGTCTGATGACAGGACCCATTATACAGTGCAGTCATATGTGGATGGGAAGATATTCCTGATAAAGCAGATGACCTGAGGGACAGATGTGTGGTTCTCACAAGGCACCACACATGACGTAACAACGAGACACTGACCAAGAGAGGGCCAACAATGTGAGTGTGTTTACGAGTGCACAATAACAAAGATTACATAACATTATTACATTAACACCACCAACACCCACCCCTCTACCCCGCAGCACGTCCTCTCTTCCCCCCCCCCCTGCCTTGAAGCGATGCCCAAGCTCCTCTTCCTCGCCCCGCCTACACCATGGCGTGCCGCTCCCCTGCCCCTCCCTGCCTCTGGTTGACGAGGTGGTGCAGGAGGGCAGCGGGATGTCTGCAGACGTGTGCGCCTTGGTGAGCAGGCAGAGGGCGCGGCCTAAGGCGTCGGGATCTCCTGCTCCTCCGAACCTGTCTGCCCTGAGGGTGTGGGGGTCAGGGGCTTGCACTACGCGTCCAGAAGCCATCTCTTGTCTCATCGCCTCAACGGTCTTGGTTGTGTGCTCCAACACAGTGATGAGCCGGTCCATCTTGTCATCGTGCTGCTGGGTGAAGCTGCCCATGCTGCCAGCTATCCCAGTCATGGTCTGGAGCATATCGCGGCCTATCTGCAGGCTTGTCCATGATGGCTGGACCATCTCCAGAATTGCAGAGAGGCGTGGTGAATCCTCAGGTGGGTGCTCGCTCCTGGTGGGTTCTGGCGCCTTGCTTGCCTTCGGACCACGGCCTCTGCACTTGGTTGAGCTTGCCAGTGTGGAGTCCATTCCAAACCCCAGGAACTCGGAGCCCGACGCCGAGGTTCTGCAGACAGATGGCTCACATGGCAGGAGCCTGCTGTAATCCTGTTCCTGCTCCTGGAGCTCAAGGGCCAAAAAGTCAGGCTCTTCTCCCTTCTCTCTCTCCTCTTCTTCATGGCTCAGGATACCAGAGGTGGGAGTGGTGGACACGGGTGATCGGAGGGGGGTGGGCTGGGGGGGGGGCTGTTGGAAGAGGGATCTGCTCTCTTGGGCTGGGGGCAACTTCGGGGTGGGAGATGTTGGGTCTGACGGCTTCTCTGAAGGCCAGAGGTCGATGGTGTGTCTTGATCCGTGCTCTCCGAGTCACCATCTGCAAGTAGAGACCGACATTTCAGTCTGTGGGGCGTGGAGAGATACTGGTCAAGCTGCAACAGTTGGAGCTGGTGCTCTCCACTCTCTCTCCTGCGACAGTTGGAACTGGTGCTCTCCACTCTCCCGTCCTGCGACAGTTGGAGCTGGTGCTCTCCACTCTCTGTCCTGTGACAGTGGGAACTGGTGCTCTCCACTCTCTCTCCTGCGACAGTTGGAACTGGTGCTCTCCACTCTCCCGTCCTGCGACAGTTGGAGCTGGTGCTCTCCACTCTCTGTCCTGTGACAGTGGGAACTGGTGCTCTCCACTCTCTGTCCTGTGACAGTTGGAACTGGTGCTCTCCACTCTCCCGTCCTGTGACAGTTGGAGCTGGTGCTCTCCACTCTCCCGTCCTGCGACAGTTGGAGCTGGTACTCTCCACTCTCTGTCCTGTGACAGTGGGAACTGGTGCTCTCCACTCTCTGTCCTGTGACAGTTGGAGCTGGTGCTCTCCACTCTCTGTCCTGTGACAGTGGGAACTGGTGCTCTCCACTCTCTGTCCTGTGACAGTTGGAGCTGGTGCTCTCCACTCTCTCTCCTGTGACAGTGGGAACTGGTGCTCTCCACTCTCCCGTCCTGTGACAGTGGGAACTGGTGCTCTCCACTCTCTGTCCTGTGACAGTGGGAACTGGTGCTCTCCACTCTCCCGTCCTGCGACAGTTGGAGCTGGTGCTCTCCACTCTCTCTCCTGTGACAGTTGGAACTGGTACTCTCCACTCTCTGTCCTGTGACAGTGGGAACTGGTGCTCTCCACTCTCCCGTCCTGCGACAGTTGGAGCTGGTGCTCTCCACTCTCTGTCCTGTGACAGTGGGAACTGGTGCTCTCCACTCTCCCGTCCTGCGACAGTTGGAGCTGGTGCTCTCCACTCTCTGTCCTGTGACAGTGGGAACTGGTGCTCTCCACTCTCTGTCCTGTGACAGTTGGAACTGGTGCTCTCCACTCTCTGTCCTGTGACAGTGGGAACTGGTGCTCTCCACTCTCCCGTCCTGCGACAGTTGGAGCTGGTGCTCTCCACTCTCTGT
The DNA here is from genome assembly GCF_044704955.1 of Pristiophorus japonicus. NCBI lineage: Eukaryota > Metazoa > Chordata > Chondrichthyes > Pristiophoridae > Pristiophorus > Pristiophorus japonicus. The sequence goes on along the minus strand of NC_091991.1, from coordinate 173,285,163 downwards.
CCTGTGACAGTGGGAACTGGTGCTCTCCACTCTCCCGTCCTGCGACAGTTGGAGCTGGTGCTCTCCACTCTCTCTCCTGTGACAGTTGGAACTGGTACTCTCCACTCTCCCGTTGGTGTAGGAGGGAGGGCTTTAGATTTCTGAACAATTGGGACCACTTCTGGGGAAGGTGGGACTTGTACAAGTCGGACAGGGTTACACCTCAACAGAGACGGGACCAATGTTCTCGCGGGTGGTTTTGATAGTACGGTTGGGAGGGCTTTAAACTAGCTTGGCAGGGGGATGGGAACCCAGGAGACGGCTCTGAGCTAGTTAGAGTGGTGGAGAGCTCAGATAAACAGAACTCCAAGAAAGAATGCAAAAGGCAGGAGGCAACAGAGCAGAGTAGCACTGGGGTAAGTGTAAACCACAAGGTGATAGGAAGGAACAATATGTATGAATATAAAGGGGCTGCAAGAGGGGTCAAAACTAAAAATCATGGTTTTAAAAACTAGTATTAAAACACTTTACCTAAACGCACGCAGCATTCGAAACAAAGTAAATGCGTTGACGGCACAAATCATTACAAATGGGTATGATTTGGTGGCCATTACTGAAACGTGGTTGCAGGGTAGCCAAGACTGGGAATTAAACATACAGAGGTATCTGACAATTCGGAAAGATAATCAAGAAGGGAAAGGAGGTGGGGTAGCTCTGTTAATAAAGGATGATATCAGGGCAGTTGTGAGAGACGATATTGGCTCTAATGAACAAAATGTTGAATCATTGTGGGTGGAGATTAGAGATAGTAAGGGGAAAAAGTCACTGGTGGGCGTAGTTTATAGGCCCCCAAATAATAACTTCACGGTAGGGCGGACAATAATCAGGGGAATAATGGAGGCATGTGAAAAAGGAATGGCAGTAATCATGGGGGATTTTAACCTACATATCGATTGGTCAAATCAAATTGCACAGGGTAGCTTTGAGGAGAAATTCATAGAATGCATACGGGATTGTTTCTTAGAACAGTATGTTACAGAACCCACAAGGGAGCAAGCTATCTTAGATCTGGTCCTGTGTAATGAGACAGGAATAATAAATGATCTCCTAGTAAAAGATCCTCTCGGAATGAGTGATCACAGTATGGTTGAATTTGTAATACAGATTGAGGGTGAGGAAGTAGTGTCTCAAACGAGCGTACTATGCTTAAACAAAGGGGACTACAGTGGGATGAGGGTAGAATTGGCTAAAGTAGACTGGGAACACAGACTAAACGGTGGCACAATTGAGGAACAGTGGAGGACTTTTAAGGAGCTCTTTCATAGTGCTCAATAAAAATATATTCCAGTGAAAAAGAAGGGCGGTAAGAGAAGGGATAACCAGCCGTGGATAACCAAGGAAATAAAGGAGAGTATCAAATTAAAAACCAATGCGTATAAGGTGGCCAAGGTTAGTGGGAAACTAGAAGATTGGGAACATTTTAAACGACAGCAAAAAATGACTAAGAAAGCAATAAAGAAGGTGAAGATAGATTACGAAAGTAAATTTGCGCAAAACATAAAAACAGATAGTAAAAGCTTTTACTGATATATAAAACGGAAAAGAGTGACTAAAGTAAATGTTGGTCCCTTCGAAGATGAGAAGGGGAATTTAATAATGGTAAATGTGGAAATGGCTGTGACCTTAAACAATTATTTTGCTTCGGACTTCACAGTGGAAGACACAAAAACCATGCCAAAAATTGTTGGTCACGGGAATGTGGGAAGGGAGGACCTTGAGACAATCACTATCACTAGGGGGGATAGTGCTGGATAGGCTAATGGGACTCAAGGTAGACAAGTCCCCTGGTGTTGATGAAATGCATGCCAGGGTATTAAAAGAGATGGCGGAAGTTATAGCAGATGCATTCGTTATAATCTACCAAAATTCTCTGGACTCTGGGGAGGTGCCATTGGATTGGAAAGCAGCTAATGTAACGCCTCTGTTTAAAAAAGGGGGCAGACAAAAGGCAGGTAACTATAGGCCAGTTAAGTTAACATCTGTAGTGGGGAAAATGCTTGAAGCTATCATTAAGGAAGAAATAGCGGGACATCTAGATAGGAATAGTGCAATCAAGCAGCCGCAACATGGATTCATGAAGGGGAAATCATGTGTAACTCATTTACTGAAATTCTTTGAGGATATAACGAGCATGGTGGATAGAGGTGCACCGATGGATGTGGTGTATTTAGATTTCCAAAAGGTATTCGATAAGGTGCCACACAAAAGGTTACTGCAGAAGATAAAGGTACGCGGAGTCAGAGGAAATGTATTAGCATGAATAGAGAATTGGCTGGCTAACAGAAAGCAGAGAGTCGGGATAAATGGGTCCCCCACTTCGAGTTGGAAATCGGTGGTTAGTGGTGTGCCACAGGGATCGGTGCTGGGATCACAACTGTTTACAATATACATAGATGACCTGGAAGACGGGACAGAGTGCAGTGTAACAAAATTTGCAGATGACACAAAGATTAGTGGGAAAGTGGGTTGTGTAGAGGACATGGAGAGGCTGCAAAGAGATTTAGATAGCTTAAGCGAATGGGCTAAGGTTTGGCAGATGGAATACAATGTCGGAAAATGTGAGGTCATCCACCTTGGAAAAAAAAACAGTAAAAGGGACTATTATTTGAATGGGGAGAAATTACAACATGCTGCGGTGCAGAGGGACCTGGGGGTCCTTATGCACGAATCCCAAAAAGTTAGTTTGCAGGTGCAGCAGGTAATCAGGAAGGCGAATGGAATATTGGCCTTCATTGCGAGAGGGATGGAGTACAAAAGCAGGGAGGTCCTGCTGCAACTGTACAGGGTATTGGTGAGGCCGCACCTGGAGTACTGCGTGCAGTTTTGGTCACCTTACTTAAGGAAGGATATACTCGCTTTGGAAGGGGTACAGAGACGATTCACTAGGCTGATTCCGGAGATGAGGGGGCTACCTTATGATGATAGATTGAGTAGACTGGGTCTTTACTCGTTGGAGTTCAGAAGAATGAGGGGTGATCTTATAGAAACATTTAAAATCATGAAGGGGATAGACAGGATAGAGGCAAAGAGGTTGTTTCCACTGGTCGGGGAGACTAGAACTAGGGGGCACAGCCTCAAAATACGGGGGAGCCAATTTAAAACCGAGTTGAGAAGGAATTTCTTCTCCCAGTGTTGTGAACCTGTGGAATTCTCTGCCCAAGGAAGCAGTTGAGGCTAGCTCATTGAATGTATTCAAGTCACAGATAGATAGATTTTTAACCAACAAGGGAATTAAGGGTTACGGGGAGCGGGCGGGTAAGTGGAGCTGAGTCCACGGCCAGATCAGCCATGATCTTGTTGAGTGGCGGAGCAGGCTCGAGGGGCTGGATGGCCTTCTCCTGTTCCTAATTCTTATGTTCTTATGTGCCATCTCACATTCTGCCAGCAAGGAGCTCCATTTCTACATGGGCACACCAATACTGGGCAACAAAGTGTGCGGTAAACCGTGAGTGCCTTAACATGGCATGACCTTTCATGCCATGAGCATGGCTCAGACCGCAGATTAGTATAACCTTACCATGCTGTAGCACCGGATCTGCATCAACCGTTGTGGTTGCACGGTGGCGATCACCCACCAATGCCAACGCACACTCCTCCAGCCTGCTCAATTCGACCACCTCTGCTGGTCTCCCTCCCGTTCCACGCAGGCTTGCTGCCTTGGATGCATTTTTCTTCTGCACAAAGAAACTTTGCAGCCTTTAGCCCCTTTGCTGATGCCCTCCACACACACTCCCACACAAATCCCACACACACACATCTGGCGCACAACCCTTTCGGCGTTGGACAAGAAGGGGCGAATACATTTTTACTCACTCTTGCTGCCACCAAATCGTTCCAATGTTTCCGGCATTGGTCCCAATCACGCTCAACATTGCCCATTGCGGACACGATCTCAGCGATCTCCCTCCAAATGCATATTGTGGTGGTGGAGGCTTGCCACGACCATCCAGGGTGAGGTCTTTGTATCTGCGCTCCAACTCCATCACTAGCCCCTCCAATTCCTCTTCATTAAACCATGGAGCCCTGGGCCTGGTTTTGGCTGTCTTCATTGCTGATTTCTGGCCACTCATCGTCAACGATGAAACGAATGGGTGCGCAAGAGTTTGTGGGTCTCAATTTCTCCAACTGCCCCCTCTGCAACTCAGACTGCCCCCTCTCCAACCTCCAACTCTCCAATGCAACATTCACAGGTGGAATAAAGTGGTGTGCCTTTGTGCGCATGCGCAGTACAGCAATCAGCCTCAAACGGCCCCGAAATGACGACATGTCGGAAGACAAAAACGACAACAAAAAAAATCTCGAAGTCTCGCGCATGCGCATTGGAGGCCCTCCGAAGATCCCCGAGTGGAGAGGCCTCCAACTGCCGCACACTGACAATGCCGGACGCCCACTCCCGCTCCCGCCCGCTCCCGCCCGCACCCGCCCCCGCGACTGCCGTCCACACAACGGAGCCGAAAGTGGCTCCCGACAGGACCCAGCTGCAAAAGGTAGGTGCCGTCCGGGGGCCACTGAGAAATGGGCGGCGACCAAATTCGGCCCCCAATGGGCCTGAAATTGGGGTTGGAGGCTTCCTTCGGACGAACGCCTCCGACCCGAGAATCTTTTACGAAAGTACCTGTTGGTCCCGGAGGAGCCTGGGATTGCTGGGATTGCAGTGGAAGCCCTTCGCTTCCCGCCCTTCAGAGCGCGCTCCCGTCCTCCAAGTTCACACGTAGAAGGTGGAGTCACGTGTGACGGTACAGTATTCTCATTGATAGCAATGGGCACTCTGTATCTCCGAGTTCTTATTGCTGTCAATGAGTAAAAAAGCCCAAAACACAACATAAAAAATTTAAAAAACACCTCACATATTTTAAATTATTTGAAATTTAAGTTAATTAAATGTTTTAGAAAAAATATATATATTTTGCTTTTTTTTAAAAAAAAGTGTTTTAATAGGGTTTAAAATAAACTTACCTGAGTGGACAGGGTTTTTAACATAAAAATATGCATTTAAATTTTATTTTTATGTGTTTTAAAACTCTTGCGCTGGTAAAAGTAAGCTATGCGCCTGCTTTTACCAGGCGCAAGAGTTTTAAGGACATTCACCGGGCAAGAGTTGGGCAAATCGCACAATCTCTCCCGCGCGAATGTCTCCTGGCTGCATGGATGCGTTGGATCTGTCCAGCCGAAACTTGACCGATTGGGAAAGCCGATTACCGGCGCATGCGCATTGCGCGCCAAGAAACGGCTTTTGCGGGGCCTCGCTGGATCCGTATTCCATATTCCATATTCCGTACGGACCCAGTGAGGCCGGAATTTTAGCACCAATATTATTTCCCACATTACAACAGTGACTACATTTCAAAAAATACTTCATTGGCTATAAAGCGCTTTGGGACGTCAGTTGGTCATGAAAGGCGCTATATAAATACAAGTCATTTTCTTTCTTCTTAAAACGCCTTGCACACACTCTCACAATGCGTACTTCGCACGTGGATATTCACTTCACAAACCTCGACCACTATTCAGCAACCGAGGATGTAAAGCACGCAGAGTGATCAAAGACCATGCGCACACTCTGCTTTTCGTCTTACCATTTTCGCAACAAACGCGCAAAAAGGTTACATTTCACAAGCATATGGCGTGCGAATACGCGTATGAGAATCACAGGACCAATGAACGTGTCTGCTACTCATTTACGATTTACTGATCAGAAACGCAATTATCCACATCAGTCCCAATCAGCCACACACGTGGTAGTGGCTAATGTACTGGTTTATCGTCATGGAATTAGTGCAAATCTCTTTTTATTACTTGGGATTCCAGGATTTTTACCACTGCTTTGGAGATCACATTCCAGGTTCTACCTAATTAGTAAAAGAAGCAAATAGCTTGGAGTTTTGTTTTCATGGCATCGTTAATATTCAGTGCAACGACATTTGCTAATCTCACAAAATAACTGACATATTAACATGCTAAACACTGAAAATTTAATTAAGAAATAAAGACTCGCATCGACGTAGCGTCTTATCAGATCTTCTCACTGCTTTCCTCTCTCAGCTTCTGCACCGTGCGACTTCTTATCCTCGGTGATTTCAACCTCCATCTCATCTCACCTTACCCTCTCTCCTCTGAGGTCACTGCTCTCCTGTCCTCCCTTACTGTCACCTTCCATATAAACTCTCCTACCCATATTCACAGGAAGCCCCTTGACCTTGCCATCTCACTATCATCATCATCATAGGCAGGCCCTTGAAATCGAGGAAGACTTGCTTCCACTCTAAAAGTGAGTTCTCAGGTGACTGAACCGTCCAATACAGAAATTACAGTCTCTGTCACAGGTGGGGCAGACAGTGGTTGAAGGAAAGGGTGGGTGGGGAGTCTGGTTTGCCGCACGCTCCTTCCGCTGACTGCGCTTGTTTTCTGCGTGCTCTCGGCGACGAGACTCGAGGTGCTCAGCGCCCTCCCAGATGCTCTTCCTCCACTTAGGGCGGTCTTTGGCCAGGGACTCCCAGGTGTCGGTGGGGATGTTGCACTTTATCAGGGAGGCTTTGCGGGTGTCCTTGAAATGTTTCTTCTGCCCACCTGGGACTCGCTTGCCATGTAGGAGTTCCGAGCAGAGCGCTTGCTTTGGGAGTCTCGTGGCGGGCATGCGAATAATGTGGCCCGCCCAACGGAGCTGATCGAGTGTGGTCAGTGCTTCGATGCTGGGGATGTTGGCCTGAGTGAGAACACTGACATTTCACTATGCCCATCATCTCAATCACAAGCAAGCCCATATCCAATGATGTCCTTGTATCCCTCATCACTCACGTACCCCTTCCAACCCCACTTACTCCTGCAACCGGCCCTGGGAAAAATTCTCCCCTAAGTCATTGACAACGGCACTTTCACACTTCCAACTATCCAGCATTTGGCCCTCCATTCACCATGATACTCATGCAGCTATCGACGTGCTCAAACACATCTTCCCCTCCACCTTTGATACCGTTGTTCCTTTGCACCCTCCCCCTGATGTGGTCCCCATCTCTTAAGTCCAAAAGATCACAGACTTGAACGTATATGGTGCACATCTGGTTTAGCCATTCATCACCCGATCTGGCTGGACCACCTCAAGCACTATCGGACCCTGCTCGCCTCTGCCAAAAGGGCTCACCTGGAATGGAAAAGTAACAACGGCCTTCTGTTCTCCGCTTCCAACCGTCTCCTTCAACCCCTCTCCCCTGCCCCCTCCACCCTCACTGCCAACACCGTGCGAGGATCTCATGGACTTTGTTGTCACTGAGACCATCGGCTCAGCTGCCTCTGCCACATCTCACCCTTCCCTTTGCCCACCATGCTAGGGTTGCCCCCTGCCCTGGATTCGCCTCTTTCTCTAGTTTTGCTCCTAACTCCCCTCGGGTTTTCTCCGAGCAGACCCGCCTCCTTTTCTCATGACCCTTTTCTCAATAAACTGCTGACTACCAATGTTCCCTCCCGCCCCAACCCGCTCATTTTTTTGGGGAGTGCACGGTCCTATTAAGGGACTGCATGGCCCACTCATAATTGCGTACATGCGCGAATTTTCACATTGGAAAAGACGCTCCTGGACTGTGCGGAACTGGCAGAGGATTGCGCTGCAATGCAGCTTAGAGGGAACATTGCTGACGCTCCAACTCCCATTCCTGTCCCTTCATGCCAGCTGCTATTGTTCCCTCTCCTTAGGTACAGTCCCCCTCGCTTTCAAAACTGCCGTCATCACCTTGTTCCGAGAAACCCCATGCACTGCTCCTCTGTCCTCGCAAACCGCCGTATCTCCAATCTTCCTTTCATCTCCAAAGGCCCTGAAAGTGTTATTGCCTCCCAAACCGGTGCCCATCTTTCCCACAACTCCATGTTTCAACTTCTCCAATCAAGTTTCTGTCCCTGTCTTGATGTTTGGACATGACTATTCCAACGCACTCCCACATTCTACCCTACGCAAACTGGAGCTGATCCAAAACTCGGCTGCCCCCTGTCCTAACTCGCACCAAGTCCCGCTCAACCATCTCCCCTGTGCTTGCTGACCTACATTGGCTCCCGGTTAAGCAACGTCTCAATTTCAAAATTCTCACACTTGTTTTCAAATCCCTCCATGGCTTCGCCCCTCCCTATCTCTGTAATCTCCTCCAGCCCCACAACTTCCTCCCCTCCCCCCCCCACCGAGATGTCTACGCTCCTCTAATTCTGCCCTCTTGAGCATCACTGATTATAATCACTCAACCATCGGTGGCCGTGTTTTCTGTTGGTTAGGCCCCAAGCTCTGGAACTCCATGCCTAAATCTCTCCGTCTCACTACCTCTCTTTCCTCCTTCAAGAGGCTCCTTAAAACCTACCTCTTTGATCAAGCTTTTGGTCCCCTGCGTTAATTTCTACTTATGCGGCTCGGTGTCAAATTTTTTATCTCATGATACTCCTGTGAAGCACCTTGGGATGTTTCACTGCGTTAGAGGCACTATATAAACACAAGTTGTTGTTGTTGCTAATACCTTCTCTCTGTCTTTGTCGCCTGGCTCCACTCTTACCTATCCAGTCATAGTCATAGATTCCCGTGCAATCGTTCCTCTTCTCTGGAGTCCCCCATGGACCCATGCTTGGCTCCTCCGATGTCTCCTCTGCACGCTACCCCTCGGCGATATCATCCGAAGACATGACGTCAGGTTCCACAGGTGCGTTGACAGCACCCAACTCGACCTCACCACCACCTCTCGCGACCCCTCCACCGCCTCGGTGTTGTCACACTGCTTGTCCACAGTCCAGTCCTGGATGAGCCCCAAATATCTTCCAATTAAACGTTGGGAAGACCGGAGCCATTGTCTTGGGACCCCGGCTACAAACTCTGTGTCCTCGCCGTCGATTCCATTCCTCCCTCTGGCAACTGTCTCTGGCTGAACCAGCTTGTTGCCAACACCGGCATCCTTTGTGACACTGAACTCAGCTTCCGAGCTCATAACCCCTCCTGTGTCAGCTTGAGGTGTAAAACAGGTAGCTGATTGCCTATCATCCATTTTCCACCCAGTGACATATGTTAATCACGTTAAGTGTCCAACACCACCTCGTCAGTGGCTTACGCTACAATTGTTGTGTTCGGTCAAAGTGGCATGGCTTCACAATAATGCTATTATTGTGTAAATGAGCCTAAGCAACAACTTGTATTTATATAGCACCATTAACACAGTGAAACATCCCAAGGCACGTCACAGGAGAGTTATGCGATAAAAATTTGAAGTAGAAACTAGCGCAGGTGACCAAAAGCTTGGTCAAAGAGTTGGATTTTAAGGAGCGTCTTGGAAGGAGGAAAGCGAGGCGGAGAGGTTTAGGGAGTTCCAGAGCTTGGGGTCCAGGCAACAGAAGGCACGGCCTTCGAACTAATATTTGAGCGTTTATAATTAGGGATGCTCAAGAGGGCAGAATTAGAGGAGCGCAGACATCTCGGAGGGGGGTGGGTTGTGGGGCTGGAGGAGATTACAGAGATAGGGAGGGGCAAGGCCATGGAGGGATTTGAAAACAAGGATGAGAATTTTGAAGCCCAGATTCCGGGCTTGACATGGACTCCAGCGGGAGGTGGGGTGAGGCTCCCCGGAGGAGTCAGGTTGGGTCGCAAGCTCAGATTTACAAGGCATGTGCTGAGACAAGGCTGAAACCCCGTGTGCTGATGCCGAGCTTGGAGCATACAAGTAACCTCAGTCAGGTGGGCACATACCGAGGATCATCTCTGCATGAGTCACGGACAGAGTTAGAGGGCGAAAGCTTGGTTTGGAGCGGCGAGAACATCTTTCATAATACACTCAAGCCATGCAGATAGTGCTGACCCCCAATGTTAATTCCTCAAAGGCCAGCAGCTGTGAAAGCCTGCTTTATTTAAAGAAAGATTTGCATTTCTACAGCGCCTTTCATGAGCTCAGGACGTCCCAAAGTACTTTACAGCCAATGAAGTGTAGTCACTGTTGTAATGTAGGAAACGCGACAGCCAATTTGTGCACAGCAAGCTCCCACAAACAGCAATGTGATAATGACCAGATAATCTGTTTTTGTTGTGTTGATTGAGGGATAAATATTGGCCCCAGGACAACGGGGATAACTCCCCCTGCTCCTCTTCAAAATGGTGCCATGGGATCTTTTACATCCACCCGAGAGGAAAGACGGGGCCTCGGTTTAACGTCTCATCAGAAAGACGGCACCGCCAACAGTGCAGCACTCCCTCAGCATTACACTGGGAGTGTCAAATTAGATTATAGGCTCCGGTCTCCAGAGTAGGGCTTGAACCCACGACCTTCTGAGTCAGAGGCGAGAGTGCTACCAAGTCCAGCCCAGGCTCAGTTTTAACATTGTTTTTGCCACTGTCTAGTGTTGCCGTGGCTACCCGCCAGGAGTCAGCCGTGCCAGCACTGTGTAAAAATGGCTAGAGTATTAGAGATTGCTATCCTGGCATCGAGTGGAGCCAACTAGGCTCCAGATGCAAGCTTCGCACTGCACTTGCCGACTAGACTTGGCAGGCTGAGGCCGAGCGCAGTGGGAGTCTCGGGCACAGTGCTACAAGCGAGGTCAACGAGTCTGATACTCCGCCTGCCAGGGGAGCTCCTGAAGATGGCTATGGCCACGGACTGTGATTTGTACCAGGGAATGAGTTGGGGGCAGAATGATACTTCATGACTGAAACGACTAATGAAGGGAATAGATTGTGTTCCAGTTGACAATTTGTTCTAATTAAATAGGTTAGGGAGGACCAGGGGGGTCACAACTTGAAGTTGGACCAGGGCCAGATCTGAGTGAGATGTCAGGAGGTGGTTCTTGTCCCAGAGAACACTGGGCCTCTGGAACAGGCTACCGTCTCGAGCGGGGGATGCTGATTGGTGGAGTTCCTTCAAGCGAGAGCGGGGCCTGTTTCTGGCTGGGGTGGACATCACGTCGTACAGAAGGGAGGTACTGCAGGGAATTCAGGGCCAGAGAGAGATCCTGGACGAGCTTCGATCGCTTAGATGGGTCAAAGAGGAACTTCCCAGATTATCCCCCCCCCCCCCCCCACCAAATTGGCCTGGCTATTTTAATCTGGCTTTTTGTCTCTCCCGGGAGATCACATGGTTTCGGGTGGGGAGGGTATATATTGTGATACACAAGGTATCGCAATTATGTGGGAAAGGCTGGATGGACCAAAGGGTCTTTGCCTGTCCGATATTGTTCGTATGTTCGGGAAAACGGGGAAGGTTTCCATCTAAACTGCCGGCAGAGTTTTGATTTTATGACATTGCTGAGTCACGGGTCAATTTTAAGTCATGACGTGCGGCGATCGTCGGTGATGCTCTGAGTCGGCAAATGAGTTGGTTGGTCGGGAATTGTGGCAGAGGTGGGCGCAGACCAGGGATAGAGCGGCAGTCAGCGGACTGGGAGATGAGCAGGATGTGGTGGCAGATTGGTAGACTTGCCAAGTCCAAATTCAACTCCAGACACGCAATGCTATTCCCATGATTCTATCCATTACCCATCATCCCTGCACTCGCTGATTGGCTCCCGGTCCGGCAACATCTCGATTTTAAAATTCCCATCCTGGTTTACAAAGTCCTCCATGGCCTCATCCTTCCGTATCTCTGTAACCTCCATCAGCCTTACAACCTGTATTTTATAGTCTCTTGAACACTCTTAGTTCAAGTTAACTCTATTTATTTGGAGATCTCAATAAGCCATGTGCAGTATAAAATGTCGTTCCTCATCAGACAAGTAGCTTTCTTAAATACAGCTCCAGGACTCTAGACCTCCTAGCTAGAGGGCGCAATACATTATATCGTTGCATCCTTCCTTTCATAAGAAACAAATTGGATTGCAGTGAGCTTCAATATAAATGGTAATTAACTTCTTATAAATACATGTAGTAAACAACTACAGGTTTAACAAACAATAATAGACCCCTTGTCTTATTGATTATTTATCCAAGTGTCCAGTGTCCATGATTTCTTATTTCTGTACATGTTGTTCCAGGATTCTGTTGCTTTGCCGAGAGTACTGCGTACAGTTTTGGTCTCCGTATTTAAGGAAGGATATTGGAGACTGTTCAAAGAAGGTTCACTAGGTTGATTCCGGAAATGAGGGGGTTGACTTATGAAGATAGGTTGAGTAGGTTGGAGTTCAGAAGAATGAGAGGTGATCTTATCGAAACATGTAAGATAATGAGGGGGCCCGACAAGGTGGATGCAGAGAGGATATTTCCACTCATAAGGGAAACTAAAACTAGGGGGCACAGTCTCAGAATAAGGGGCCGCCCATTTAAAACTGAGATGAGGAGAAATTTCTTCTCGCAGAGGGTTGTAAATCTGTGGAATTCTCTGCCCCAGAGAGCTGTGGAGGCTGGGTCATTGAATATATTTAAGGCGGAGATAGACAGATTTTTGAGCCCTAAGGGAGTAAAGGATTATGATTGCGGACAGGGAAGTGGAGCTGAGTCCATGATCAGATCAACCATGATTTTATTGAATGGAGGAGCGGGCTCGAGGGGTCAAATGGCCGACTCCTGCTCCTATTTCTTGTGTTCTTATGTTCTTATGTTTCAGTGGTGTTCTGTGCACTGATCGCTTTAAGTCCCTTTATCAGTGCTCTGAGGGGAAATATCAGGCAACCTGTCCCTGTTTTCGCGTGTTGTCGTTGAGGTGCTGTTTTGCGTGTTATTTGGTTATGTTGTCAGTGAGTGGGTATCACTGAGATCTCTGGAATTTCGATGAATATCTCCGCGCTCTTTCTCAGTTTCTGCGATACTCACGGCCATCTTCTGTAATGACCTGATATGATCGAATGCCGACTTGTTTCTGAACCTGAGCTTTTTGCCACTCTTTGCTTTCTCGCGTTTGTTTGAGTCTCACTCTTTCTCCTTCCTGCAGCGTAGGAAGTGCTGTAGCACCTCTGTTGTAGTAGTGCGCTTGTTTGGCATCGAATCCACATCCTGTGGCAAAGTTTGTGAACTGTCGTGAGTTGAAGGGAGGTCCATTGTCGGATTGAACCTTGTCTGGAATACCGTGGTTAGAGAAGCGTTTCTTGAGCTGTTTGATGATGACAGTGGCATCTTTGGCATCGAGTGTGAATGTGTCACAATCAATCTTTTCCCACGGTCTCTGAGGGAAGTCGAATTGCCGAAATCACATGACGATGCTAGCTCCCTCACTTTCACGAGATATCTGTCAAACTGCTCGTCCCCTTGTTAAACTGGTATCTTTCGTAGATGATGTTGGTTTTACCTTTACAGTGCTCTTCCCAAAGCTTCAAAATAATCTCAATTTCCTGTTTGTCTTCCTCTGATTCATAAGGAAGATTATTGTGGATATCTAGGGCATCTCTGCCAATGGCAGTGATTAAACCTTGCAACCCAAATTCCATGTGTTTTTTCCACAATATTCGTGATAATTTCATAGCTGTCCCACAGCTGTTTGAATTCTTTGCAGTTGGCTTTCAAATCACCAGTTACCTGCAATGGAGGTGGGAGGGGAATGTGCGCGGGAGTTGGCACCGTGGCGGTCACGATAGCTCGCTACAGTTTAGGACTTGGAGTTTGTCACATACATGTATACCATTCAAATACCCAGAGGGCTAGAACAAGTCTAATAGTAAAATATCGTGGCCATGTAATTGTAGAAATACTTTTTTTAATCAAGGTTCTACAATAACTGATGCTACCTTAAGTTTACTTTAACTAATACCTCTAGATTACTTTACAAGCTTATTTATCGCCCTTCACAGATCCACGCGCGATGTGTAGGAAGCATGCTCTGCACTGCACAACGTCGATTTCGATCAACTCGAAAAAGTCTTACAGTTCCAATATTTCGATCGTAGATGCGTTCGACAGGTTTCTTAAATACAGCTCCAGGACTCTCGACCTCCTAGCTAGAGGGGCTCTATACATTATATCATTACACAACCCTGTGTTCTTCAAATTCTTGTGCATCCCTGACTTCCCTTGCCCCACCGTTGGAGGCTCTGGTCTTCCCTTACAACACTCCTTAGGACTATCTCTATCCTGTCCTAATATCTGTTTATGTGGCTCGATTGTGTTTGATAACGCCCCTGCGAAGCACCTTAGGATGGTTTTACTACATTAAAGACGTCATACAAAAAACAATTTGTTGTAGGTAGCTCCTCACGTCAATGTACATTTGAGTTGGTGCAACTTATTCTGGGCCATCTTAACCCAGTCCACATCACAGAAATAAATGCCTGTGTTCCAGCACTTTTTGGCATTAAAATGGCAGGCTCCATCAAATGGGCCATAAAGTTGTCTGGTGCTAGAAATGGAAGTGTACCATTGTTGTGGTCGACAGGCACTGCTCTTTGAGTTTAGGTTTGAAGGCGAGCGGTGAAAGAGCATTACCTCACCCATGTTGGAATCGACCGGTGACTGCTCGGTCCTGTCACAGGGTGCAAGAAAGAAAAGCAGAATGTTCAACACATCACCCGAAATATTCAAACCACCACGCCTGCATTATCGTACGACTGTCATCGAGATTCCTGCATGATTGGCAGTTCAGGATAGCAAGAGCAAAGGAATCACGCACATCGGTATAGAGATTCCGGCATGATTGTCCATCACCTAACATTCAGAAACAGCAGCTTTACTACGCATGGTGCTGTGTGAACAGAATGGGGGTGAGGGGATTGTTTTCTAAGCTGGTATGATAGATTTCCTTTCATGAATTGTACGATGGGACTCAATGTAACTAAGGCATTCCTCTTACCCTACCATTTGCACTAAGCCAGCACTAGTGAGATACGCGTACACTATCCCCGTCGACAATTTCATGCCCTGTAAGGGACAAAGAACTGGAATCACAGTGAATCATGGAATCATAGAATAGTACAGCACAAGGAGGCCATTTGGCCCATCGGGTTTGTGCTGGCCCTTTCGAAGAGCAATCTAGTTGGTCCCACTCCCACGTTCTTTCCCCATACCCCTGTAATTTTTTCTCCTACAAGTATTTATCCAATTCCCTTTTGAAGGCTACTATTCAATCTGTATCCACCGCCCGATCAGGCAGTGCATTCCAAATCCTAACCCCGCCTTGCGTAAAAAAGCTTTTCCTCATGATGTCTCTGGTTCTTTTTCCAATCACCTTACATCTGTGTCCTCTGGTTATTGACCCTTCAGCCATTGGAAACAGTTTCTCCTTATTTACTCTAAACCCTAAATGATTTCAAACACCTCCCTCTTAACCTTCTCTGCTCCAAGGAGAACAACCCCAGCTTCTCCAGTCCATCCACACAACTGAAGTCCCTCATCCCTGGAACCACTCTGGTAAATCTCCTCTGCACCCTCTCTAAGGCCTTCACATCCTTCCTAAAGTGCGGTGCCCAGAATTGGACAGAATACTCCAGCTGGGGCTGAACTTGTGGTTTATATTGGTTTAGCATAACTTCCTGGCTCATATACTCTATGGGCTGGATTTTCCGGTGCTGACCACTTCTGTTTTCGCCCCAGACGAGCGGCAATGGCAGAGGTGAGCTCGTCTGGGCGGGTAGCCAGCTTCCAGCGCTCCGCCGGGGGTTTTGGGGCCGGTTTCGGCGGGGCGCGGAGCGTTACCGTCCGGAAGAGGCGAGCTGGTGTGCAGCGCTCCTGGTTGCAAACACCGGTTCGACTTTTGACTCCCGCCCGACCCATAGCGCCCTGCAGCGCTCCGTGCTGTGAAAGCGGGCGGTCCAACCTGTAGCGGCTGCCGTGAGGCAGGTAATGTCCACCTCAGCTAAATGCGATTGTTTCTCCTTTTATTTATTTTTTTTTGCGATTTATGTTGTGGTGGCGTGGGCTATGTATTGGGAATGTTTTGGGTGTTTTTTTTTTTTTCTCCCCCAGACCTCTCTCAGAGCGCTCCCGGGGCCGGCTGTTTAGCTCGGGATTTACACTTGCTCAGCCGGCCTGGCGCCCGAGGAGAGGTGTGGAACGCCTCCCTTAGCGCTCCGCCCCACACTCAGGGCCCAGCCGCCCAATGTTACTGATTGAGGCGCAAACTGTTCCCGGGCGCAAACTACCGCCCCGAAATCAGCAAAGCCAAAAATCCAGCCGTTTGTCTCTATTTAGAAAGCCCAGGATCTAATAAGCCTTACTAACTGCAGTTAACCTAATTCCAATTCTGAATTTGCTGTGGTACTTAAAGGAGATCCTGCAATACTATATTAAATTACATTGCATCAATATTGCATTATGGAGCAGAAACATCGGCATAAACCAGTTGTGCAAAACGTCCTGTTCCTGTGCTGTAATTTCCATGTAATATCTACTTATCCAACAAATTCTAGCAGTGCTCCTGAAATCCACTCTGATGACTGACAGAGTGATGTGAAGCCTAGCGATGCACCATAGCAACTGTCCCCATCTGACCACATTTTATTGGTAGGTACTGAGTATTGCTCTCTTTCCAGGAAAACGCACACCCAGATCCATATATTCCAAGGGCTTGGCTCGTGGAGCGGGTCAGCAGACTGCCCCTTCGCATCTGGGACTTGGCTTGGAACGCATCCTGGACTGATGGCTTAACAGTCTACCCACCAGCCAGCTGTAAGGGTCCTAAGTCACAAAGCTGGCTCGACCCGACCCAGTGGGCATCAGTCCACAGCACAAATTGCACATAATTCCTCAATAATTGGCATTAAATTGGCAATCTCACTCCCAGCCGCGACAACTATTGACGTGGGAAATTGAAACGTCGACACTGGCTACACAAGAGGTGATCTTATCGAAACGTATAAGATTTGTAGTCACTGTTGTAATGGGGGAAACGCGGCAGCCAATTTGCGCACAGCAAGCTCCCACAAACAGCAATGTGATAATGGCAAGATAATCTGTTTCTGTTATGTCGATTGAGGGATAAAGATTGGCCAGGACACCGGGGACAACTCACTGCTCTGGGTATTGGTCGAGGGAGTAATGGTGCAGACATTTTTAATTGGCCAAGCTCTTGCACTCTGCAGCCGTGGCTCAGTGGGTAGTTCTCTGGCCTCTGACACTTGTGCTATAAAAATGCAAGTCCTTCTTTATTCTTCTTTAAATGGATGATGTGGGCTAGTTTTTCTATATTTTACAGGAACCTCTGCTTCCCAGAAGATATGAAAACAACCGTGGTGTCACAATACTTTCCACCCGACATCCTGCGGTTTGGCTTTCTTTACTGTTTTTAATTTTTTTCTTAAAGATTTTCTTTTAATCATATTTATTATCAGATTTCTTTGTGGATACACTTTCACTCAGGTTTTCAGATTGGGGCGATACCGTTGAAAAACAAAACGGGAAACTTTTGCCGGACGGAAAAACAGCTGAGAAAATCGCCAAGAACCCGCCGAAAATGAAAGGGAAGTTTAGCCCTTGGTCGTTATAATACAAACATTTTATGAAAGTAATCCAGCATGAGGGAATCATGAATTATTGTGATGTACTACCAATGAGATATTCAGTGTTCGCTTATTCTCAGATACATGAGAATTCCTGTATTTAACGAGAAGCTTGATTTGAGCCCAGATATGGGAGAAGAAACGACAAACTTTGCCGGTCTATGGAGTACTGCTCTACTATTTGTCTGGACTGGTTTCAAAATGGCTGCCAAGGTTCTCATCGGATCTCACGGCCCATGTTGATCGATGTACTACCGTTCTCTCTGTGGCAAGGGTGACTGGGGAAAAAGAAAAAAAAAGACTTGCATTTATACAGCGCCTTTCACGACCACCGAACACCTCAAAGCACTTTACAACCAATGAAGTACAGGTTGAACCTCCTTTATCCAGAACTCCCTTATCCGGAACTACCTCTCTTCCAGAACCATTCCCAGCCACCAGGTGGCGCATGCGCAGAACTCTGACATGAACAAATTGAAGTCCTTCCTCGTTGCCGACTCCCACAATCGCTGGCCTGACCCCGCAATCCACCGCCATCACCCCCACCTACCCCCCCACCCCCCATGATCTCTCTGCCGCACTCCCAGCCCCAAGCCAGCCATCCCCGATATCCCCTTGCTCAGTACCTGTGCCATCCAATTTAACGTGACCACCCCTCGTCCGGAAAAATTCCTTATCCAGAACAGGCCAGGTCCCAAGGGTTCCGGATAAGGGACGTTCAACCTGTACTTTTGGAATGTAGTCACTGTTGTAATGTGAGATGAAAAAGAGGTTCGATGAAGATCTAGTCAGACTGGTCAGGTCCACACCTGCTGGGGACAAGTTGATCATCCTGGGTGATTTCAACGCACGAGTTGGAAAAGACAGCAAGCACTGGAAGGGAGTCATTGGACAGCACGGCACAGGAAAATTAAACAGTAATGGCCTCCTCCTCTTGAGTATGTGCGCGGAGAATGACTTGACTGTCACAAATACTCTATTCAGGCAGGCCGACAAATAAAAAACAACTTGGATGCACCCCCGGTCTAAGCAATGGCACATGATAGACCATGTCATTGTAAGAAGACGAGACATTAAGGATGTAAAGATCACAAGAGTCATACAGGGAGCAGAATGCTGGACAGATCATAGAAACATAGAAACATAGAAAATAGGTGCAGGAGTAGGCCATTCGGCCCTTCTAGCCTGCACCGCCATTCAATGAGTTCATGGCTGAACATTCAACTTCAGTACCCCATTCCTGCTTTCTCGCCATACCCCTTGATCCCCCTAGTAGTAAGGACCTCATCAAACTCCTTTTTGAATATATTTAGTGAATTGGCCTCAACAACTTTCTGTGGTAGAGAATTCCACAGGTTCACCACTCTCTGGGTGAAGACGTTCCTCCGCATCTCGGTCCTAACTGGCATACCCCTTATCCTTAGACTGTGACCTCTGGTTCTGGACTTCCCCAACATTGGGAACATTCTTCCTGCATCTAACCTGTCTAACCCCATCAGAATTTTAAATGTTTCTATGAGGTCCCCTCTCATTCTTCTGAACTCCAGTGAATACAAGCCCAGTTGATCCAGTCTTTCTTGATAGGTCAGTCCCACCATCCCGGGAATCAGTCTGGTGAACCTTCGCTGCACTCCCTCAATAGCAAGAATGTCCTTCCTCAGGTTAGGAGACCAAAACTGTACACAATACTCCAGGTGTGGCCTCACCAATGCCCTGTACAACTGTAGCAACACCTCCCTGCCCCTATACTCAAATCCCCTTGCTATGAAGGCCAACATGCCATTTGCTTTCTTAACCGCCTGCTGCACCTGCATGCCAACCTTCAATGACTGATGTACCATGACACCCAGGTCTCTTTGCACCTCCCCTTTTCCTAATCTGTCACCATTCAGATAATAGTCTGTCTCTCTGTTTTTACCACCAAAGTGGATAACCTCACATTTATCCACATTATACTTCATCTGCCATGCATTTGCCCACTCACCTAACCTATCCAAGTCGCTCTGCAGCCTCACAGCATCCTCCTCGCAGCTCACACTGCCACCCAACTTAGTGTCATCCGCAAATTTGGAGATACTACATTTAATCCCCTCATCTAAATCATTAATGTACAGTGTAAACAGCTGGGGCCCCAGCACAGAACCTTGCGGTACCCCACTAGTCACTGCCTGCCATTCTGAAAAGTACCCATTTACTCCTACTCTTTGCTTCCTGTCTGACAACCAGTTCTCAATCCATGTCAGTACACTACCCCCAATCCCATGTGCTCTAACTTTGCACATCAATCTCTTGTGTGGGACCTTGTCGAACGCCTTCTGAAAGTCCAAATATACCACATTAACTGGTTCTCCCTTATCCACTCTACTGGAAACATCCTCAAAAAATTCCAGAAGATTTGTCAAGCATGATTTCCCTTTCACAAATCCATGCTGACTTGGACCTATCATGTCACCTCTTTCCAAATGCACTATGACATCCTTAATAATTGATTCCATCATTTTACCCACTACCGATGTCAGGCTGACCGGTCTATAATTCCCTGTTTTCTCTCTCCCTCCTTTTTTAAAAAGTGGGGTTACATTGGCTACCCTCCACTCGATAGGAACTGATCCAGAGTCAATGGAATGTTGGAAAATGACTGTCAACGCATCCACTATTTCCAAGGCCACCTCCTTAAGTACTCTGGGATGCAGTCCATCAGGCCCTGGGGATTTATCGGCCTTCAATCCCATCAATTTCCCCAACACAATTTCCCGGCTAATAAGGATTTCCCTCAGTTCCTCCTCCTTACTAGACCCCCCGACCCCTTTTATAACCGGAAGGTTGTTCGTGTCCACCTTCGTGAATACCGAACCAAAGTACTTGTTCAATTGGTCCGCCATTTCTTTGTTCCCCGTTATGACTTCCCCTGATTCTGACTGCAGAGGACCTACGTTTGTCTTTACTAACCTTTTTCTCTTTACATATCTATAGAAACTTTTGCAATCCGTCTTAATGTTCCCTGCAAGCTTCTTCTCATACTCCATTTTCCCTGCCCTAATCAAACCCTTTGTCCTCCTCTGCTGAGTTCTAAATTTCTCCCAGTCCCCAGGTTCGCTGCCATTTCTGGCCAATTTGTATGCCACTTCCTTGGCTTTAATACTATCCCTGATTTCCCTTGATAGCCACGGTTGAGCCACCTTCCCTTTTTTATTTTTATGCCAGACAGGAATGTACAATTGTTGTAGTTCATCCATGCGGTCTCTAAATGTCTGCCATTGCCCATCCACAGTCAACCCCTTAAGTATCATTCGCCAATCCATCCCAGCCAATTCACGCCTATACCTTCAAAGTTAGCCTTCTTTAAGTTCTGGACCATGGTCTCTGAATTAACTGTTTCATTCTCCATCCCAATGCAGAATTCCACCATATTATGGTCACTCTTCCCCAAGGGGCCTCGCACAACAAGATTGCTAATTAATCCTCTCTCATTACATAACACCCAGTCTAAGATGGCCTCCCCCCTAGTTGGTTCCTCGACATATTGGTCTAAAAAACCATCCCTTATGCACTCCAGAAAATCCTCCTCCACCGTATTGCTTCCAGTTTGGTTAGCCCAATCTATGTGCATATTAAAGTCACCCATTATAACTGCTGCACCTTTATTGCACGCACCCCTAATTTCCTGTTTGATGCCCTCCCCAACATCACTACTACTGTTTGGAGGTCTGTACACAACTCCCACTAACGTTTTTTGCCCTTTGGTGTTCTGCAGCTCTACCCATATAGATTCCACATCATCCAAGCTAATGTCCTTCCTAACTATTGCCTTAATCTCCTCCTTAACCAGCAATGCTACCCCACCTCCTTTTCCTTTTATTCTATCCTTCCTGAATGTTGAATACCCCTGGATGTTGAGTTCCCAGCCCTGATCATCCTGGAGCCACGTCTCCGTAATCCCAATCACATCATATTTGTTAACATCTATTTGCACAGTTAATTCATCCACCTTATTGCGGATACTCCTTGCATTAAGACACAAAGCCTTCAGGCTTGTTTTTTTAACACCCTCTGTCCTTTTAGAATTTTGCTGTACAATGGCCCTTTTTGTTCTTTGCCTTGGGTTTCTCTGCCCTCCACTTTTCCTCATCTCCTTTCTGTCTTTTGTTTTTGCCTCCTTTTTGTTTCCCTCTATCTCCCTGCATTGGTTCCCATCCCCCTGCCATATTAGTTTAACTCCTCCCCAACAGCACTAGCAAACACTCCCCCGAGGACATTGGTTCCGATTCTGCCCAGGTGCAGACCGTCCGGATTGTACTGGTCCCACCTCCCCCAGAACCGGTTCCAATGCCCCAGGAATTTGAATCCCTCCCTGCTGCACCATTGCTCAAGCCACATATTCATCTGTGCTATCCTGCGATTCCTACTCTGACTAGCACGTGGCACTGGTAGCAATCCCGAGATTACTACTTTTGAGGTCCTACTTTTTAATTTAGCTCCTAGCTCCTTAAATTCATTTCGTAGGAACTCATCCCTTTTTTTACCTATGTCATTGGTACCAACGTGCACCACGATAACTGGCTGTTCTCCCTCCCTTTTTAGAATGTCCTGCACCCGCTCCGAGACATCCTTGACCCTTGCACCAGGGAGGCAACATACCATCCTGGAGTCTCGGTTGCGGCCGCAGAAACGCCTATCTATTCCCCTTACAATTGAATCCCCTATCACTATCGCTCTTCCACTCTTTTTCCTGCCCGCCTGTGCAACAGAGCCAGCCACGGTGCCATGAACTTGGCTGCTGCTGCCCGCTCCTGATGAGTCATCCCCCTCAACAGCACTCAAAGCAGTGTATCTGTTTTGCAGTGGGATGACCACAGGGGACCCCTGCACTACCTTCCTTGCACTACTCTTCCTGCTGGTCTTCCATTCCCTCGCTGGCTGTGGACCCTTCTCCTGCGGTAAGACCAACTCGCTACATGTGATACTCACGTCATTCTCAGCATCGTGGATGCTCCAGAGTGAATCCACCTTCAGCTCCAACTCCGCAACGCGGACCGTCAGTAGCCGGAGGTGGACACACTTCCCGCACATGTAGTCGTCAGGGACACTGGTGTTGTCCCCGTGTTCCCACATGGTACAGGAGGAGCATATCACGTGACCGAGCTGTCCTGCCATGACTTAACCCTTAGATACACTTAAATTGCCGACAACAATGTTAAAAGTTACTGACTAATAAAGAAAAAGAAAAACTACTCACCAATCAGCAGCCAATCACTTACCACGTTGGCTGTGACGTCACCTTTTGATTTCTTTCTACTTCTTTTTTGACTTCTCTCAGCTGGAGCTGCACAAGTCACGCCTCTCTCGACTCCCGCCTCTCTCGACGCTGGGGCGGTGAGGGGTCGGTGTGGGGCTGGTTTGGGGCGGTGAGGGATCGGTGTGGGGCGGTGAGGGGTCAGTGTGGGTTCGGTGAGGGGTCGGTGTGGGGTCGGTGTGGGTGCGGTGAGGGGTCGGCGCTGGCCGGTGTGGGGCAGCGCGGGGTCGGTGTGGAGTTGGCGTGGGGTCGGCGTGGGGTCAGCAAGAGGTCGGTGTGGGTGCGGTGAGGGGTCGGCGCTGGCCGGTGTGGGGTCGGCGAGGGGTCGGCGTGGGGTCGGTGAGGGGTCGGTGCGCATGGCGATGACGTCAACACCGGTTGTGCTCTGACCCGGACCTCAAATAGTTGGGCGCGGCGCTGCCGGGAGAGCGCCCCCAAACCTCCGCGGCAATTTCCCCGGAGGCGCTATCACCCCATCCCCCGGGCGAAAAGGCCAGAGGCGCTAACGGGGCTATAAAAAGGGGCAACTTCAGCCCCTAAATCTGGAGTTCAATGTTTCCCATTTCAATGGGCGATAAAAGTAGTTAGCCCCTGGCTTCATGCAAATATTTAATGAATGCTTTTGACACCTTTAAATAAAGATGTTCTTGCGATGAGAGATGAATTTGTCAGAAAGTCTCCATTATTTCTGACCTTTTGAATCACGGGTGGATTGTGTAAAGCGACAGTTTCGTTAAAAGATGAATGATATAATTAGGATGACCAATGCCCTGCTACAATACCCGGTGTAGTCTTTGAACAAAGTTTAAAGACATAACTATTAGGAACACAGGAACAGGAGTGGGCCATTCAGTCCATTGAGCCTGTTCTGGCATTCAATAAGACCGTGGCTGATCTGTACCTTCACCCCATCTCCCCCGCTTGGGTCTGTAACCTTTAACCCCCTTGCCGAACAAAAATCTGTCAATCTCAGTTTTGACATTTTCAATTGACTCAGGGGTAGAAATTGCCCCCCCCCCCCCCCCCCCGCCCGAAACAGGGCCCACGCACCTCGTTTCGATTGTTGTTACCGCAGCTGTGGTTCAGGTCGGCTCTTTCCAGGAAATTCTTCCCAGCTCTTTGTTTTTTTTTATTGTGATCCGAAGGTTGGTGTAAATGCACCTGAGGGGCAAAGACAGGACGGTGACAGAAACTGAGGGGTGGAAGTTGGCGGGGGGGGTGGGGTGGGGGCGATGTGGAGTCACCGCCGCGATGATGTCACCACGGCGCTTCCCTTCACTTAAAGGGGCGAGGCCTCCGCGCTTTTAAACTTCGGCTCACTGGGCCACCAGGGAGGGTTCGGCCGGGCCAGCGGCCTGGCGGGAGTGCCAAGCTGCCGGTTTGCGGCCCGGCCTAACCCGGGGGCACAATTGTCGGGCCGGCATGGCAGTCGGCCGACAAAAAAAAAAAAAAACACATGGCGGCAGCGGCAGTGCGCCCTCCCCTTTAACGGCCGCCGCTGCAGAAGGCCACAGCCTCACCGGACCACCGGGGAAAACGGGTTTTGGCACCGGCGGGCGGGCCGAAGATTTTCCGAGGGGAATGTCGCCGTCGGGGGGGGGGGAGGGGTTAGATCGGCGGTGCATACGGTGATGACGTGCTTAACATCGATTGGCAGCAGTGGAGCGGTAAGGGGGGGGGAAATCGGGGCACCGCCGGGAAAACTCGGGAGGGAAATTGGGCTAACAGCGGCCATTTCACCAGAAGTTGGTGGCCACTCCACTCCACAGCGTGGCCGCCGAGATAAATGACCAGATAATCTGTTTTTGTTATGTTGATTGAGGAATAAATATTGGCCCCAGGACACCGGGGATAACTCCCCTGCTTTTCTTCGAAATAGTGCCTTGGGAGCTTTTACGTCCACCTGAGAGAGCAGACAGGGCCCCGGTTTAACGTCTCTTCTGAAATATCTCATGTTCCACAACCACATTTAATTTCGATGGTGGAGGAACTCATTTTCCTGCTCTGATTTTGCCACGTAAAAAACATTATAGAATTAACTCTAGGATATAAATATAACATAAGTATATTCAGGACATTGAAGTTATTCATCTCGCTTGAGCAGAACCAACATTGCCATATTATGGATCCTTCCTGACTTATCCAGTATCTAACAGGAAGAGAATATCCACAGGCAGACTTCAACAAGGGAAAACTGTGCAACCTGCCCCTTGCTCCCAAAGATAATTGATCAAACCCACAGAATATGGATCGTATATTTGAGCCTGCGTTACTAAACACATAGAAAATAGATGCAGGAGTAGGCCATTCAGCACTTTGAGCCTGCACCGCCATTCAATGAGTTCATGGATGAACATGCAACTTCAGTACCCCATTCCTGCTTTCTCACCATACCCCTTGATCCCCCTAGTAGTAAGGACTACATCTAACTCCTTTTTGAATATATTTAGTGAATTGGCCTCAACAACTTTCTGTGGTAGAGAATTCCACAGGTTCACCACTCTCTGGGTGAAGATGTTTCTCCTCATCTCAGTCCTAAATGGCTTACCCCCTATCCTTAGACTGTGACCCCTGGTTCTGGACTTCCCCAACATTGGGGACATTCTTCCTGCATCTGTCTAAACCCGTTGGAATTTTAAATGATTCTATGAGATCCTCTCTCATTCTTCTGAACTCCAGTGAATACAAGTCCAGTTGAGCCAGTCTTTCTTGATATGTCAGTCCCGCCATCCCGGGAATCAGTCTGGTGAACCTTCGCTGCACTCCCTCAATAACAAGAATGTCCTTCCTCAAGTTAGGAGACCAAAACTGTATACAATATTCCAGGTGTGGCCTCACCCAGGCCCTGTACAACTGTAGCAACACCTCCCTGCCCCTGTACTCAAATCCCCTCGCTATGAAGGCCAACATGCCACTTGCTTTCTTAACCGCCTGCTGTACCTGCATGCCAACCTTCAATGACTGATGTACCATGACACCCAGGTCTCGTTGCACCTCCTCTTTTCCTAATCTGTCACCATTCAGATAATAGTCTGTCTCTCTGTTTTTACCACCAAAGTGGATAACCTCACATTTATCCACATTATACTTCATCTGCCATGCATTTGCCCAGAGCAGGTTGGTTCCAGAGTGGTCATTCCCATGGTCTCACCACGACTGGGTCCATACTTGGTCCATCGTGCCTGCAATTATCATTAAAACCCTTTCACCTTTTTCACAGCCGAGTCTCCTAAAACCTTTTTGGAATGAAATAATCCAGTTAGAGAAAGATTGCAGGCAGGAGAATGATTTACATTCTCAAAATATGCCGTCTAGATATAAATAATACATTTACCTCATTTGGATTTTTTTTTCCTTTGTATTTGTTCCAGAATTAGATTGTAAGGAATCGTACTTGCAGTACTCCCCGACCATTTATGATACAACCTCTTGTGCTTTATTTCACATTCTGTCACACGTGTGTGAGTGTCCCTGGGGCATAGAATTATGGCAGGCTCCAATATTATATACAAGCAACCAATCATGGTTAAACGGGGAGTATTGATGGGCAATTATGAAGGTAGAAAACCAACCAATGGGTAATCGCCCAAGAGCAGAAACTCTACTAGTAATTCAATAGTAATTGCAAATTGCTTTGGGACGCACGAGGGTGTGATCAGGTGATATAAAAATGCAAGTACTCTCTTGATCATTGAACAACCAGCAAATGACAAAAAGCCACCAATGGGGAACCAGCAAGTGCCATCAGGTCTCTGAGCTGGATTTTACGGTCCTGTCTGCCTGTTTTCACCCCGGAGGGGCGGCGGTGAGCTCTTCTGGGTGGGCGGCCATCTTCCAGCGTCCCCCGAGGGCTTTTGGGGCCGGTTTCGGTGAGGCGCGGAGCATTACCGCCCGGAAGAGGCGAGCCGGTGTGCAACGCCCCTGGTTGTGACACTGCCTCGATTTTTGGCTCCCGCCCGACCCATAAGCCCCGTAGCGCCCCCTGCTGGGACCGCCTATAAAAGCGGGCGGTCCGAGCTGTAGCGACTACAGTGAGCTAAGTAATGTCCACCTCAGGTAAGTGTGACTGTTTCTTCGTTGATTTTATTTTGGCGATTTATATTGTGGGTGGCGCGGGCTATGTATTGGGAATGTTGTTGGTGGTTTTTTTCAGATTTTTTTTTCTCTTCCCAGACTTCTCTCAGAGCGCTCCCAGGCCGGCTGTCCAGCTCGGGATATTTGCTTGCTCAGCCGGCCTAACACCCCAGGAGAGGAGTGCAGTGCCTCCCTTAGCACTCCGCCCCACATTCAGGGCCCAGCTGCCCAATTTTGCTGACAGAGGCACAAACTTTTTCCAGGCGGTATCAGGTAAAATCCACGCACAGGCATCTTCCACCCCCTCAACTGGAGTTCAGGACTGGAACATTGGGTCCTTCATTAAAACACCTGCGAACTCGTAGATGAGTCATCCTCGCTCGAGGGACCGCTTATGATGATGATGATGATGATCATTCCTTAAATACGGAGACCAAAAGTGTACGCAGTACTCCAGGTGTGGCCTCACCAATACCCTGTATAGTTGCAGCGGGACTTCTCTGCTTTTATACCCTATCCCCTTGCAATAAAGGCCAACATTCCGTTTGCCTTCCTGATTATTCTTAACCTCCCCAGAGGATCTTACAATCCAGCAGGAGTTTTTGGCTGTGTTTGAAGATCTAAGTCCCTTAGCCTCAAGACACAGCTGCATCCCCTGCAAGGACAATATATCCGTCCTGAGGTGAGGTGGCCAGAACTGAACACAATACTCCAAATGTGGTACAACAACAACAACAACTTGTATTTATATAGCGCCTTTAACATAGTAAAACGTCCCAAGGCACTTCACAGGAGTGTTATAAGACAAAAAAAATGAATTTGCCACCGAGCCAGATAAGAAGAAATTAGGGCAGGTGACCAAAAGCTTGGTCAAAGAGGTAGGTTTTAAGGAGGGTCTTGAAGGAGGAAAGAGAGGTAGAGAGGTTTAGGCAGGGAGTCCCAGAGCTTAGGGCCCAGGCAACAGAAGGCACGGCCACCGATGGTGGAGCGATTATAATCAGGGATGCTCAAGGGGGCAGAATTAGAGGAGCGCAGATATCTCGAGGGGTTGTGAGGCTGAAGGAGATTACAGAGATAGGGAGGGGGGCAAGGCCATGGAGGGATTTGAAATCAGGATGAGAATTTTGAAATCGAGGCATTGGTTAACCAAGAGCCGATGTAGGTCCATGAGCACAGGGGGTGATGGGTGAGCGGGACTTGGTGCGAGTTAATGCACGGGCTGCAAAGTTTTGGATGATCTCAAATTTACATAGGGTAGAATGTGGGAGGCCAGCCAGGAGTGCATTGGAGTAGTCAAGTCTAGAGGTTACAAAGGCATGGATGAGGCAGGGCGGAGATGGGCAATGTTACTGAGGTGGAAATAAGCAGTTTTAGTTGAGCCGTGGATATGTGTTTGAAAGCTCATTTCAGGGTCAAATATGACACCTAGGTTGCGAACAGTCTGGTTCAGCCTCAGATAGATACTAGGGAGCGGGAAGGATTTGGTGGCTAGGGAACGCAGTTTGTGGTGGGGTCGTCTCAATATTTAACTGGAGAAAATCTCTGCTCACCCCGTACTGGATGTCGGACAAGCAGTCTGACAGTTTAGAGACTGTGGCGGGGTTGAGAGAAGTGGTGGAGAGGTAGAGCTGGGTGTCGTCAGCGTACATGTGGAAACTGACGCCGTGTTTTTGGATGATGTCGCCAAGGGGCAGCGTATAGATGAGAAATAGGAGGGGGCCAAGGATAGATCCTTGGGGGACACCAGAGGTTGCGATGTGATAGTCGGAAGAGAAGCCATTGCAGGTGATTTTCCGACTACGATTAGATAGATAAGAATGGAACCAGACGAGTGCAGTCCCACCCAGCTTGGACGTTGGTGGAGAGATGTTGGAGGAGGATGGAGTGGTCAACTGTGTCAAAGGCTGCAGTCAGGTCGAGAAGGGCTGGGAGCAGATAGTTTACCTTTGTCACAGTCACAAAGGATGTCAATCGTGACTTTGTTGAGAGCCGTTTTGGTTCTGTGGCAGGGGCAGAAACCAGGTTGAAGGGATTCAAACGTAGAGTTCTGGGAAAGATGGGCACGGATTTGGGAGAAGATAACACGTTCAAGGACGTTTATACAATTGTCGCATAACTTCCACCCCTTTGTATTTCATATGGAAGAGGTCACAGGTTTGGGAGATGAAGCCTTGGTGAGTTGCTGCAGCAGCAGCGGCTGGGCCTGCCCTCCTCGGCGGTGATCGGGCTTCCTCCCCTCCAGCAACGACTGGACCTCTCCTTCCCCACTGACGACCTGGCCTCTTCTCCTCCAGCACCTGGTGAGCACAATGACTGTGACCACCCTAACCTTCCGCTTTGAACTCCAGTGGACCACTGACCCTACAAACGTCTGCCCCCAACCAAGACCACCGACCATCTCAACGAAGGCCGCTACTTAGCGGCAAGCTTGCAGCCAACATCTTGCCGTAGGCAACTAGGCTCATACAGCAGCGTCTGGTCTCCAGTCGTCTTGGACTCTCTTGCCACTGCTCAGCTAGGCCCGTGTGGTAGCCGGTGTGTAATGACCACCCCACGTTAAAAGAACTCATGCACGGGCATCTTCCACTCCTCCAACATTTCATATCCGTGTGGTTGGTATCCACTTTGTGCAACTTGAATGTGTTTGTGGTCCCACAGGGACCCTGAGCACATTTAATACAGGCATGGTTCAGTTTCACAGTAGTTTATTGCTCAACCTTGCCCAAAGCATAGAGCGTTGTGCACATTTCCTCTGAAGGCTAGATTGTACGAGCGAGGGGGCCAGGGCATGAGATCAATGAGGCAAAGCTTGTGAAGATCAACAATCGTCTTCAGTGGATAATAGCAGCCTCCACAAGAGCAATCACATAATGTATTCTCCCCTCCGGATTTAACACGCACATACTGCCCCCCTCTCAATAACTCCTGGTAACATGCAATCAGTAAGCACCATGACAACATTCTGATTCATGTTGTAGAGACGGAAAGAAAAAAAATTGCAAAGGTTGAAAATCTGGAAAGAAATAAAGAAACAACAACGTGTATTTATACGGCACCTTTAGCGTAGTAAAACATCCCAAGGCGCTTCACAGGAGTGCTATAAAACAACATTTGACACTGAGCCACGTAAGGAGAAATTAAGGCAGATAACTAAAAGCTTGCTCAAAGAGCTAGGTTTTAAGGAGCGTCTTAAAGGAGCAGAGAGAGGCGGAGAGGTTTAGGCAGGGAGTTCCAGAGCTTGGGGCCCAGGCAACAGAAGGCACGACCATCAATGGTGGAACAATTATAATCAGGGATGTTCAAGAGGCCAAAATTAGAGTAGCACAGACATCTCGGGGGGTTGTGGATGGATGGATGGAAGGAAGGAAGGGAAGGGAAAAAAGGGGGAAAAAGGGGGGGAAATGGGGAAAAGGGAGGGAGGGAAGTAAGTCAGTAAGTAGCATTTATATAGCGGCTTGCATAACCTCAGAATGTTCCAAAGCACTTTACAGCCAATTAAGTAATGATGAAGTGTAGTCACTGTTGTAATGTAGGAAACACAGCAGCCAATTTGTGCACAGCAAGCTCCCACAAACAGCAATGTGATAATGACCAGATAATCCGTTTTAGTGATGTGGGTTGAAGGATGAATATTGGCCACGACACTCGCCTGTGCCTCTTCAAAATAGTGTCATGGGATCCTTTAAACTGAGAGGGCAGATGGAGCCTCGGTTTAACGTCTCATCTGAAATACGGCACCTCTGACAATGCAGCACTCTCTCAGCACTGCACTGGAGTGTCAGCCTGTATATCGTGCTCAAGTCTCTGGAGTGGGACGTGAACCCGCGATCCTTTGACTCCGAGACGAGTGTGCTACCCATTGGGTTTGTATATGGACTTATTCAACATTTACAACATCGTGATCATTCCATTGTTTCATACAAATCCAATCCCCCCCTCTGCAAAGTCATTCCTCCACCGCTTATTAACATCAAAAGCTGAAGTTTAATTGAGCCACAAAGCTGATGTGGCTGAAATGCCAGAATTACATCGCGGTTCATTCAGCATCTGATCAGAGAGCTTAACGTTTCAGCTGATTAAGGGCTTCAATCAAAACATTAATCATAGAATCATAGAATGGTTACAGCACAGAAGGAGGCCATTTGGCCCGTCAAGCCCGTGCCGACTCTCAGCCAGCCCCATTCCCCCACCCGTTCCCTGTAGCCCTGCAAATGTTTTTCCTTCAGGTACTTATCCAATTCCCTTTTGAAAGCCACGATTGAGTCTGCCTCCACCACCCTTTCAGGCCGTGCATTCCAGATCCTAACCACTCGCTGCGTAAAAAGTATTTTCCTCATGTCATCTTTGGTTCTTTTGCCAATCACCTTAAATCTGTGACCTCTGGTTCTCGACCCGTCCACCAATGGGAACAGTTTCTCTCTATCTGCTCTGTCCAGACCCCTCGTGATTTTGAACACCTCGATCAAATCTCCTCTCAACCTTCTCTGCTCCAAGGAGAACAACCCCAGCTTCTTCAGTCTATCCACGTAATTGAATGAACCATCTTTTCTCTCCTCAGAAGCTGAATGATAAGGTGGCTATTTCTAACACTTTTTTTGTTGATTTACGATTTTTCCTGTTCTTAATGTTTGTCCGTCCCTAAAACCGATCCCTGGTCTTGAACTATATGTAGAGAATTATATATAAAATGTACAGAAATATACAAGTTGCTCAACTTTCCAGCAAACAAGGGCTAAGTTATGAGGAGAGATTACACAAACTAGGGTTGTATTCCTGGAATTTAGAAGGTTAGAGGTTGACCTGATCAAAGTTTTCATGATACTGAGGGGAACAGATAGGGTGGATAGAGAGAATCTGGTTGGGGATTCTAGGACTAGGGGGCATAGTCTAAAAATTAGAGCCAGACCTTTCAGGAGTGAAATTAGGAAACACTTCCAAATACAAAAGGTGGTAGAAGTTTGGAACTCTCTCAAACGGCAATTGATGCTGGATCAATTGATCATTTTAAATCTGAGATTGATCGATTTTTGTTAACCAAAAGTATTAAGGATATGGGCCAAAGGCGGGTATATGGAGTTAGATCGCAGATCAGCCACGATCTCATTGAATGGCGGAACAGGCTCGAAGGGCCGAATGGCCTCCTCCTGTTCCTATATTCCTAATTCTGTGGTTAGTTATTAATACCAAAATTTAGTAGAAAAGTTACAATGTTATATTCTTGCAAAAATTTACTGCAAAAAAAGCAATTCCTCCAGATTTCTTGCCATTTAGACACTCAAATGAGACTTGAGCTGGCTACTTTGAAACGTCTCGGGCTGTGTGGCGAGATGGGATGTGGTCATTTCCAGGCCCCGCAGCTGATCTACTGAACCATACAAAAAGCAGAGCATAGCGCCTCCAGTGGTTCAATGAATAAGTGCACTGATTACTGTGGTACCAAGCGGGCAGGCACAGGCTGAATCCTTTAGTTGTACGGAGCTGGTTAGGATATTACATAGAGTTTACAGCACAGAACAGGCCATTTGGCCCATCGGGTCTATGCCGGTGTTTATGCTCCACACGAGCTTCATCTCACCCTATCAGCATAACCTTTTAATCCCTTTCTCCCTCATCTATTTATCTAGCTTCCCCTTAAATGCATCTACGCTTATCGCCTCAACCACTCAACATGGCAGTGAGTTCCACATTCTTGCCACTCTCTGGGTAAAGGAGTTTCTCCTGAATTCCCTGTTGGATTTATTAGTGGGCATCTTATATTTATGTTTTGGACTCCAGTCCACATATCAATGGAGAATGACAATTTGCCTCGTTGTCTCTGGGCTCGGGAGAACTCAACAAACAACATAAGAAATAGGAGGAGTAGGCCATTTGGCCCCTCGTGCCTGCTCCTCCATTCAATAAGATCATGGCTGATCTGATCATGGACTCAGTTCCACTTCCCTGCCCGCTCCCCAGAACTCCATAACCACTTATTGCTTAAAAATCTGTCTATCTCCACCTTAAATATATTCAATGTCCCAGCCTCTACAGCTCTTTAGGGCAGAGAATTCCACAGATTTACAACGCTCTGAGAAGAAATTCCTCCTCATCTCAGTTTTAAATGGGTGGCCCCTTATTCTGAGACTATGTCCCCTAGTTTTAGTTTCCCCTATGAGTGGAAATATCCTCTCTGCATCCACCTTGTCCAGCCCTCTCATTATCTTATATGTTTCGATAAGATCACCTCTCATTCTTCTGAACTCCAATGTGTATAGGCCCAACCTACTCAACCTATCTTCATAAATCAACCCCCTCATCTCCGGAATCAACCTAGTGAACCTTCTCTGAACAGCCTCCAATGCAAGTATATCCTTTCTGAAATACGGAGACCAAAACTGTACGCAGTACTCCAGGTGTGGCCTCACCAATACCCTGTACAGTTGTAGCAGGACTTCCCTGCTTTTATACTCTATCCCCCTTGCAATAAAGGCCAACATTCCATTTGCCTTCCTGATCACTTGCTGTACCTGCATATTCACTTTTTGTGTTTCATGCACAAGGATCCCCAGGTCCCTTTGTACTGCAACACTTTGCATTTAAATTATAATCTGCTTTTCTATTTTTTCTGCCAAAGTGAAAAATCTCATATTTTCCCACATTATACTCCATCTGCCAAATTTTTGCCCACTCACTTAGCCTGTCTATATCCCTTTGCAGATTTTTTGTGTCCTCCTCACAATTTGCTTTCCCACCCATCTTTGTATCATCAGCAAACTTGGCTACATTACACTCGGTCCCTTCATCCAAGTCATTAATATAGATTGTAAATAGTTGGGGTAAAGAGGAAGAGGAAGTAAAATTAGCTCGGGTACCCAGCTATGTTACCGTTAAGTGGTCTGGATGCCCCGCGCAGCCATCTCACCGGCTGTTAAATGGAAAAACCGCGCATGCGCAGAAATCTGAACGGACCACGCGGCCCGGTAAAGGGGCCGCGCACCCACGGCAAAATGAGAGGGAACATTGGTTCCCACTACTGCACCGAGGGGGTCAATCTGGATTGTGTTCTCACATCTCTGGAGTGGGCCTTGAACCTTCCAACTGAGGGGCGAGAGGTACTACCACTGACAAAGCTGACATTGACTAGGTATCTATGTAAAATGTAGCCAGCTGGGTGAAGTGCTAACGGCTCCTTGTCACCCATGGAATTGTGCCCCGGCAAGAGTCTGGCCCTACAGGTAAAGACGGGAATGCTAGAGATAGGCAACCGGCATCTGTAGAGCGAGAAACAGAGTTAAGATTTCACATCAATTACCATTTTGTCAGAACTTTTGAAGTGTAGTCACTGTTGTAATGTAGAAAATGTGACAAGAAATTTGCACACGGCAAGCTCCCACAAACAGCAATGAGATAATGACCAGGATTTATCATTTTTTTTTGTTATTCGTTCCTGGGATGTGGGCGTCGCTGACAAGGCCGGCATTTATTGCCCATCCCTAATTGCCTTCGAGGAGGTGGTGGTGAGCCGCCTTCTTGAACCGCTGCAGTCCATGTAGTGATGGTGCTCCCACAGTGCCTCAGGGAGGGAGTGCCAGGATTTTGATCTAGTGACGATGAAGGAACGGCCGATATATTTCCAAGTCAGGATGGTATGTGACTTGGAGGGGAACTTGCAGCTGATGGTGCTCCCATGCGCCTGCTGCCCTTGTCCTTCCAGGCAGTAGAGGTCGCGGGTTTGGGAGGTGCTGCCGAAGAAGCCTTGGCAAGTTGCCGCAGTGCATCGTGTAGATGGTGCACACTGCAGCCACGGTGGGAGGGGTGACACTGCTATTCCCATTGTGAATAGATGATTTTGCTATTCCCATCTAGACCCAGCTTTCGTTTCTTTATTGTCCCCATTACCATTCCTTTTTGCCATGTAATTACTCTTGCCTTCCACCCTATCGCAGACCATGCCTGTTGTCCTTTCTCTTCCCCACGCCCCCCCACCACCGCCATCCTCCCCCTTCCTTTCCCTGCTTCTGTACTTGCTTAAAACCAGTCACATCTCTCTAGTTTTTCCAGTTCCGATGAAAGGTCATTGACCTGAAACATTGGCCGGAATTTCCCTTACCTTGGCGGATCTGGTGCGGCCGGTGTCCGTGGTGGATCCCGCTCCCGCTGCTGGCTCCATCCCACTGTACAGAATGAACGCACCTTAATGGGGCCTATTAAGCCCACCCAGCACATTACCTGGCCCAATTAGATGGAGCGGCTCTGGTGATGTCACTCATGACACGTTTTAAGCAGAGATTCTTAAAGGGACCATGGCCATTTTACATTTTAAGTTCAATCTAATATAGTGGATGTTGAATCTTTACTCTACAATGATATAGCAACATTTATATGAGTGACAAAGAAATATTTAATTAAAATTATCATTAAATAATATGACGCCATCTACAAATACGATCAAGAACATAATTTAAAAAGTACATTTATTGGGAAGTTATTGGTGTTTTAGTCACAAATCTATCGACTTTTGTATCAGTAACTGGTACAAATAAAAAACGTGTCTATATTGGTAATACATAAAATTAAGCCAATTTTAA
This sequence comes from Pristiophorus japonicus, assembly GCF_044704955.1. Lineage (NCBI taxonomy): Eukaryota > Metazoa > Chordata > Chondrichthyes > Pristiophoridae > Pristiophorus > Pristiophorus japonicus. The sequence continues at coordinate 173,249,832 of NC_091991.1, read as the reverse complement.
ATATAATTGTAAAGGGGTGGATTTACAATCTTATGCAAGTTCGGCAGAACAGCTGTGGAATCCCTGACAAACAGTGTAAGTGATGCTTATGTGTTTCTGGGATTTCTGCAGCTCTGCCGTTGAAGTTAATGAGTGAGAGAACCTCCGCAGAAATTCACCCTAAAGTCTCATACTGAAAAATTAAATTAGTCATATTCGGGGACTGAAAGCAAATTGAACCAGTGGAACGCGTGGTGAAAATGAAGTTGAGCAGTTGCTGACTTGATTTAATGTGTAACTGGACAATCACAGTATACTGTAGAAAAACCGAACCAGTAACAATGCAGACATTTATTTAAATGGCCTATGCCATTTTTTTTTTAATAGTGCAGATCAATTCACTAAATTTACTATACAGTTAGGAGGCAACAGCCGAGAATGGCCAGTGAAAAATTAACATTTACCAGTAGCTTTTCAAGTAGAACAAGTTCTCCATCAATCTGTTAGCTGATGTAATCAACATGTTTTTATTTTGGTTTGTTTTCCATGCTGTCAAGTCATCAGCTGGAGCAATGGCCACTGACCTCCCGTCTCAGTGGTTCCTGAGCACCGTGAATCCATGGCCATGCAGGGAAATTTTTTAAGTGTACCAGGTTATGACAGATTTAGATAAGGTAGACAAAGAAAAGCTGCTCCCATTAGCTGATGGCACAAGGACTAGGGGACAGAGAGTCAAGGTTTTGGGCAAGAGAAACAGGGGGGTTGTGAGGAAGAACTTTATTACGCAGCGAGTGGTAATGACCTGGAATTCTCTGCCAATGAGGTGGAAGCGGAGATGATCAATGATTTCAAAAGGCAACTCGTTAGGCACTAGAGGGGAATAAACTTGCAGAGTATTGGAATAGAGCGGGGGAATGGGACTGACTGGATTGCTCAACAGAAAGCTCAACAGAAAGTCAACCTGAGACGGGAGGTCAGTGGCCATTGCTCCAGCTGATGACTTGACAGCATGGAAAACAAACCAAAATAAAAAGATGTTGATTACATCAGCTAACAGATTGATGGAGAACTTGTTCTACTTGAAAAGCTACTGGTAAATGTTAATTTTTCACTGACCATTCTCAGCTGTTGCCTCCCAACTGTATAGTAAATTTAGTGAATTGATCTGCACTATTAAAAAAATGGCATATGGACTCGATGGGCCGAATAGCCTCTTTCCGGGCTGTAATGATTCTATGACTCTCATCATCATCCTATGCAGTCCCTTAGAATTGAGGAAGACTTGCTTCCACTGTTAGAATGAGTCCTTAGGTGGCTGAACAGTCCAAGGCGAGAGCCACAGTCCCTGTCACAGGTGGGACAGATAGTCGTTGAGGGTAAGCAAGGGTGGGACAGGTTTGCCGCACGTTCCTTCCGCAGCCTGCGCCTGCCTTCCGCATGCACTCACCGATGAGTCTCAAGGCGCTTAGTACCCTCCCGGATCCACCTCCTCCACCCAGGGACTCCCAGGAGTCGGTGGGGATGCTGCACTTTACCAGGGAGGCTTTGAGAGTGTCCTTGTAACGTTTCCTCTGTCCACCTTTGGCTCGTTTGCCATAAAGGAGTTCCGAGTAGAGCGCTTGTTTCGGGAGCCTCGTGTCTGGCATGCAGACGACGTGGCCCGCCCAGCGGAGCTGATCAAGTGTAGTCAGTGCTTCAATGCTGGAGATGTTGGCCTGGTCGAGGACACTGATGTGAGTGCGTTTGTTCTGCCAGGGAATTTGTAGGATCTTGCGGAGGCATCGGTGGTGACATTTCCCCAGCGACTTGACTCCATGACTCTAGCGGGAGGGGGAAAGTACCTGCAAAGTATTTCAATTCGGTCCCCTGCCAGGTTGGGTCAGTTCCACGATGGCAGATGCGTTTGTGGGAATGGCATGTGGGAGAGAGTTGACAGTGGGACTCACTGTCAAAAAAAACCTTTCCCACCTGACCTGCCACCGATCGTGCCCGCTATCACCATGGAAAAATCAGCCCATTATCTTTGATTCTCTCTCCACAGCCTGACCTGCTGAGTGTTTCCAGCATTTTCTATTTTTCGTTCATGACAAGTTCATCTGTTTAACGATGTTGTTTGAGGGATAAATATTGGCCGGGACACCAGGAGGGCCTCGGTTTAATGTCTCATCTGATAGACTGCACCTGCGATAGTGCAGCACTCCCCCAGCACTGCACTGGGAGTGTCAGCCTAGATTGCTGTGCTCAAGTCCCTGGAGTGCGACTTTAACCCACAACCTTCTGACTCAGTGGCGTAAGCGCTATCCACTGAGGTACAGCTGACACCTAATTGTGGCTGTGTCTGCTGTGTTCAACTGTTATAATTTCAGATAGGGATAGTCTGGCACCCGTGTGCTCATTAGAATCATAGAATGACACAGCACGGAAGGAGGCCATTTGGACCATCGTGCGTGTATCGCCTCTTTGATAGAGCGATCCAATTAATTCCACTTTCCTGCTTTTTCCCTGTATATTTTTCTCCTTCAAGTATTTATCTAATTCTCTTTTGATTGTAGCTATTGAATCTGCTTCCTCCACCCTTTTGGGTAAGGCATTCTAGATCACAACGACTCGCTGTGTAAATAAATGTTTCCTCTGGTTCTTTGGACAATCACCTTAAATCTGTGTCCTCTGGTTATTCTTCTGCCATTGGAAACATTATTTACTCTTTCATGATTTGAATACCCCTGTCAAATCTTGTCTTAACCTCCTCTGCTCTAAGTAGAACAACACCGGCTTCTCCAGTCCATCCACGTAACTGAAGTCCCTCATCATCGGTACCAATTCTAGTAAATCTCTTCTGCACCCTCTCCAAGGCCTTAACATCCTTCCTAAAGTGTGGAGCTCTACTCAGAACTTCTACACGGCAAGCGATCCTCGGGTGGGCAGAGGAAACGTTTCAAGGGCACCCTCAAAGCCTCCCTGATAAAATACAACATCCCCACCGACACCTGGGAGTCCCTGGCCCAAGGCCACCCTAAGTGGAGGAAGTGCATCAGGGAGGGTGCTGAGCACCTCGAGTCTCATCGCCGAGAGCATTCAGAAAACAAGCGCAGGCAGCGGAAGGAGCGTGCGTCAAACCAGACTCCCCACCCACCCTTTCCTTCAACCACTGTCTGCCCCACCTGTGACAGGGACTGTAATTCCCGTATCGGACTGTTCAGTCACCTGAGAACTCACTTTTAGAGTGGAAGCAAGTCTTCCTCGATTTCGAGAGACTGCCTATGATGATGAACATGTGGTGCCCAGAATTGAACACTATAACTCTAGCTGAGGCCTAACCAGTGTTTTATACAGCATAACTTCCTTGCTTTTGTACTCTTCCTCTATTTTTAAAGCCAAGGATCCCATATGGTTTTTGTTAAACAGCTTTCTCAACTTATCCTGATTCCTTCAAAGATCTGTGTGCACACACACCCAGGTCTCTATGCTCCTAGTGCCAGCTGTGGCTCAGTGGGCAGCACAGCAGCACCCTTGGCTGTGAGTCAGAAGGTTGTGGGTTCAAGTCTCATTCCAGGGAATTTGAACATATAAATCTAAGCTGACACTCCCAGTGCAGTGCTGAGGGAGTACTGCACTGTCAAGGTGCTGTCTTTCGAGGCCCCGTCTGCCCTCTCAGGAGGACATAAGAGATCCCACAGCACTATTTTGAAAAAGAGCAGGTGAGTTATCCCCAACGTCCTGGGCCAATATTTATCCTTCAATCAACACAAAAACAGATTATCTGGTCATTATCATGTTGCTGTTTGTGGGAGCTTGCTGTGCGCAAGTTGGCTGCCGCGATTACAACAGTGACTACACTCCAAAAGTACTTCATTGGCTGCAAAGCGCTTTGAGACGTCCGGTGGTCGTGAAAGGCGCTATATAAATGCAAGTCTTTCGTTCCTGCCCCCCGACCCCATTTAAAAATTGTATGATTTAGTTCATATTGCCTCTCCTCATTCTTCCAACCAAAATGTCTGACAGGTTATGTGATTGTACTGAATGAGAGGCAATAGACGTACAGCCTCGATGTTTTTACAGAATGTTCTGGTGCACACTGAGGAGGCAAGCGGAGATGAAACCGGATGGTTGATCTGATTTGCTTTAGTACAACAGGCACTGCAGGGGCACTTGTACCACTTGTACAATTGATTGTCTATTGTCATAATCAACATGAATAATTCACCCGACTATTCACGAGGGAATACCAAGAACTTGCTGGGAATTACGGCATTTATGGAAACACAAGTTTTCAGAATGAAAAGCTGCTTTTCTCATTTTTGACCAGACGACAACCTCTTAAAACATCCCCCTTGTCTGCTTCACATAACTGAACAGGTGCTATGGAGATTTACGTTCTGTGTAAGTAGGTGCACGAGTTATTCATGAACTAGCCATCCGTTGCGGCAGAATAATTAAAGATTCTTTGACCCATTTACACCTGGACCCTGAGCGTGATCAGGAAGCACTGCTTTGCGCAGGGTAGCAGAAATCTGGAACTCTCTCCGTCACAAAAGGCTGTGGATGTTTGGGGTCAATCGAGACTGAGATCAATAGATTTTTGCTGGGTAAGGGTATCAAGTGATATGGGTCACAGGCAGGTGAATGGGGTTGAGGTACAGATCAGCCATTATAACGTATGCACCTGTGAACATGTTCAAAAAAACCCTCCAAAAAACAAAAAAAAAAAAAAAAGGGCACTTGAAAACTGTTTGGAGTGCCCCCCCCCCCTTTAATCAGAGGGAACTTGATTTAATTGATTTATTGTTTTACAGCCAAAAAGAGTTATAGAGCTGTTAATGTTGCAGCTCCTATTCCAATATTTAAAGGGGCTGCTACTCAATTTCTGGCTGCACTTCAGTCCCACACTCCTAATCTTTAGGCACCCTGTGCGGAGGGGAGCGGGTAGGTCCAAGGGCCTCCTCGTAGGACCGCTCCTGGGCACGGCCAAGGTGGTCATTAACCGGTCCAGGCAGCGGGCAGTCGAGGGGGGTCGTTCAGCCCGACTGCCTGCCTCTCTTGCGCGGTTACATCCGAGCCAGGGCGTCCCTGGAGATGGAGCACGCGGTGTCCACCGGTACGCTCGCGGCCTTCCGTGAGAGGAGGGCGCCGGAGGGACTGGAGGGCATCATCACCCCCAGCAACCAAATTTTAATTTGATGTTTGTCTAAAGTTTAATTTGTTTATTGTGCCGGTTTTAGTGCCCCCCCCCCACCCCCGCTTTTAGTCAGGGGGCACTTGTATAATTTGTGTTTTTACTGCCCCAGAAAAAAAACAAAAAAAGGAGGCACTTGAAAAATATTTGGAATGTGCCCCCCCTTTAATCAGGGGGTACTTGATTATTAGTTTACAACTAAAATAGTTGTAGAGCTGATGAGACGTAGTTCTTCCGCCAGCAGTACAGCCTCAATTATGACACGCAGCTCCTGTTTGTGAGCCTGGGGGGGCATCAGGACCGTCATGCGGGGGCTGCCTGTCTTTTACCAGGAACTCATCGGGGTCTGGAACAGAGTCGCCACCAAGCGCAGCTCTCCACCGTCTGGAGTGGCGGCTGTCCTGCAGGAGCCGCTGCTCAGAAATCCGTACTTCCTCGACCGCGGTTTTAGGTGCCAGGCGGACGAGAGGGCTGTGTTTGGGAAGGTGACCAGGGTCAGGGACCTACTCTTTGGCGGAGGAGCGGGCTGGATGGCGCCAGACGAGCTGGGCGTCCGACGCACAGCCAATGCCATCGAGTCGCTAAAAACAGCAGTGGGCCCTGACTCCGTTAGGTGTGTCGAGGAGGCCCAAATGAGGAGATCCCGTCCAAACTGACCCCCGTCCGGACAGAATTCCTCATCGGCGCCAAGCCCCGAAACCTCTCTCGGGAGCCGGCACCTCACAACTTGAGCCTCCTCCGGGAAATCCCTCCGTGCCTTTCAGTTCTGCGCGGAGGGGATTCCTGTACGGGCTGCTCCTGCACACTCTCCACCTTGCCATCCTCGTCTGCCATCCAGACACACCATGGCGCACCATCTTGCCATCCGGAGGAGGCGGGGGTCCCCAATGGAGTGCTCTCTACGCGGGAGTCCTCCCTCTAGTTATTGGGGGCTTGGCCTGGAGGGTGTTGCACGGAGCAGTCCCGTGCAATAAGTTTTTAAGTCAGTTCACGGGCTCCCAGGCCGCCTGTAATTTCTGCGATCTGGAGGAGTCCGTGTTCCGTGTTTTTGTTGAATGTGCGAGGTTGCAGCCCCTGTTCCTCAAATTCTGGTCGCACTTCACTCCCATACTCCTGATCTTTGGGCACCTTGTGCGGAGGGGAGCGGGTGGGTCCGAGGGCCTCCTCATAGGACTGCTCCTGGGCATGGCCAAGGTGGCCATTAACCGGTCCAGGCAGCGGGCGGTCGAGGGAGTCGTTCAGCCTGACTGCCTGCCTCTCTTCCGTGGTTACATCCGGGCCAGGGTATCCCTGGAGATGGAGCATGCGGTGTCCACTGGTACGCTCGAGGCCTTCCGCGAGAGGTGGGCACCGGAGGGGCTGGAGTGTATCGTCACCCCCGGGAACCAAATTTTAATTTGATTTTAAATGTCTAAAGTTTAATTTGTCTATGTTTGTCGATTTTAGTGTCGTCCCCCCTGCCCCCGCCCCTTTTAGCCAGGGGGGTCACTTGTATAATTTGTGTTTTGGTGCCCATCAGGAAAAAAAACAAAAAACAAGGGGGCACCTGAAAAAGATTTGGAGTGTGACCCTCCCCCCACCCCTTTAACCCTTTAATCAGGGGGCACTTGATTAAAGTATACAACTAAAATAGTTGTAGAGCTGTTGAGTTGGGAGCGGCTTAGCCAGTCACGTGATGTTCACAAGACTCAATAAAACCCCAGCCAGTTGGGTTCGGGCGATCCACGATGAGACAGGTGGTTGTGAGCCTGGTGGATGAGTTGGTAATGTGTAGTGTGATTGTTAAACCGATTGCTAATAAACCAACTCGTTCTAAATAGCAGTGTGTTGCTATGAATTCTTAAGCAAAGAACCCATGAAGCAAATACAATACAGTCACGATCCCATGTAATAGCTCAAGGGGCTCTTATTCCCCATGTTCCACTATCATTTCTTCTTTCTCTCGCTTCTGTTCTGCCTCCAGCATGAGGATGTATATGGGATCATCCATAATGAACCTCATGTGACAGATCATATCCCAGTCTGACACTAAAGTCTTTGCTTATCAGCACAGATCTTTTCTAACGACTTCAGTCAAAGCTGATATTTCAGACACAGAGGGGTTGATTTTCACTTTCTTCACCTGGCGTTACTGGGACAGTAACGGCCTCAAAATGGGATGGGTCGCCTTACCGCCATGTTAACGCTAGCGATGCGGCCGACGCCATTTTGAAAGGGGCCTACTGCCGGGTGTCCAAAGTGCCTGTTTCAGGCGATGGGCCCCTTTTTCAAAATGGCCTGCATTTCAAAATTCTCATCCTTATTTTCAAATCCCTCCACAGCCTCGCCCCTCCCTATCTCTGTAATCTCCTCCAACCCCACAACCACCCCCCGAGATGTCTGCGCTCCTCTAATTCTGCCCTCCTGAACATCCCTGATTGTAATCGCTCAACCATCGGTGGTCGTGCCTTCTGTTGCCTGGGCCCCAAGCTCTGGTACTCCCTGCCTAAACCTCTCCGCCTCTCTACCTCTCTTTCTTACTTCAAGATGCTCCGTAAAACATACCTCTTTGACCAAGCCTGCACTAATTTCTACTTATGCAGCTCGGTGTCAAATTTATATCTCATAACACTCCTGTGAAGCGCCTTGAGACGTTTCACTACGTTAAAGATGCTATATAAATACAAGTTGTTGTTGCTGTTTTAATATGGAAATTGGAATCCTATTGTCATGTATTCAACCAGCATTGTAACCCATGTATAAACTGACCTAAGTTGTACACCGTGAGAACACTGACCACTAGGTGGGAGACACTCCTATATCACTTGAGTGCTAAGGAATAAAGGACAGGTCACAGACTGACCTTCTCTCAAGCATGGGCCTCGTATGCATTTATACTGTGTAGTAAGGACGTATCACCTATGATGTAAATAGAACCCTGATTCCCATTTTAGGTCAGGACTAGAACTGTCACCAGTTGCACAGGCGATGGAAGTGAAGAGACCCGCCAAAGGTAAGTGTCGAATTAGTTCTGTAGCCATCGTAGGAGCATAAAAATAATCAGGGGCGCTGCCCCCCACCCCCGCTCACCCAACCCCCGGGACGGCCACCCTCCGCGCTCACGACTCCCAACCACCTCACGCAGGTAACGTACTTCGCTTTCCTACAGGCTGCAGGTATGCCAGGTGAAATTCTGGTGTAGCTATCAAAAAATCCCTGGGGCATTCATCATCCTCATAGGCAGTTCCTCAACTCGAGTAAGACTTGCTTCCACTTCAAAGGTGAGTTCTTGGGTGACTGAACAGTCCAATACGGGAATTACAGTCCCTGTCACAGGTGGGACAGACAGTGGTTGAAGGAAGGGGTGGGTGGGGAGTCTGGTTTGCCACACGCTCCTTCTGCTGCCTGCGCTTGTATTCTGCATGCTCTCGGCGACGAGGCTCGAGGTGCTCAGCGCCCTCCTGGATGCTCTTCCTCCACTTAGGGTGGTCTTGGGCCAGGGACTCCCAGGTGTCGGTGGGGATGTTGCAGTTTATCAAGGAGGCTTTGAGGGTGTCCTTGAAACGTTTCCTCTGCCCATGTGGGGCTCGCTTGCCATGTAGGAGTTCCAAGTAGAGCGCTTGCTTTGGGAGTCTCATGTCCGGCATGTGGACGATGTGGCCCACCCAACGGAGCTGGTCGAGTGTGGTCAGTGCTTCGATGCTGGGGATGTTGGCCTGATCGAGAACACTGACATTGGTGCCTCTGTCCTCCCAGGGGATTTGCAGGATCTTGCAGAGGCTTCGTTGATGGTATTTCTCCAGCGATTTGAGGTGTCTACTGTATATGATCCATGTCTCTAAGCTATACAGGAGGGCGGGTATCACTACAGCCCTGTAGATTATGAGCTTGGTGCTAGATTTCCTGGGACATTATCCTATCATCTGCAGACATCCACCACTTTAAGGAGTGAGCACACTTTTTGCCAGTGGTAGGGTTGCCAACCTTTCAGGATTGCCCTGGGGTATCCAGGAATGAAAGATTAATCCTTGCTGTGAGCAAAAACTTATGAGAAAAATCAAAGGAGGTGTACAAAACAGATTGTGTGTGACTTGTTCCATTTCCTTTGAATGCTTTACTTTATTAGTTATAAAAATATTGGAGATGGGGAAAAAAGGCTGTTTGACTGAACGTCAAGCATCGTCCAATCGGATATTGAAGAGCTTGTTTGCTTCCCAATTGGCCGTGGGAAGGCAAGGCGTGGCCTCGAGAGGGTGGATGTGTTAGGTGACCAATGGCAAGAGCACAGAGGCGGGACAGTTGGAGGTCGTAGGTCAGGTGATGAAACCTCCAGGAATATGCGCACCCACAGTTGGCAACCATTAATTCTACCAGAATTCAGCGTGTATCTTGCGGAGACATCGCTGGTGGTATTTCTCCAGCGACTTGAGGTGTTTACTGTACATAGTCCACATCTCTGAGCCATACAGGAGGGCGGGTATTACTACGGCTCTGTAGACCATGAGTTTGGTGACAGTTTTGAGGGACTGGTCTACAAACACTCTTTTCCTCAGGCAGCCGAAGGCTGCACTGGTGCACTGGAGGCAGTATTGGATCACGTCGTCAATGCCTGCTCTTGTTGCTAGGAGGCTCCCGAGATATGGGAAGTGGTCCACGGTGTCCAGGGCCACGCCATGGATCTTGATGTTTGGGGGGCAGTGCTGTGCGGTGAGGACAGGCTGGTGGAGGACCTTTGTCTTACTAATGTTTAGCGTAAGGCCCATGCTTTCATATGCCTCAGTAAATACGTCGACTATGTCCTGGAGTTCAGCCTCTGTGTGTATCTTAGAAGGTGCGTAACTCCGGCGTATCGGACTTGCGCTCAGAATTCTGACTCCCCGCTCCAGAACTATTCGTCTTTCGGATGAGATGTTAAACCGAGGCCCTCTCGGGTGGACTTAAGAGATCCCACGGCACTATTTCAAAGAAGAGCAGGGGAGTTATCCCCAGTGTCCTGGGCCAATATTTATCCCTCAATCAACATCACTAAAACAGATGATCTGGTCATTATAACATTGGTGTTTGTGGGAGCATGCTGTGCGCAAGTTGCTCACAGTGACTACACTCCAAAAGTACTTCATTGGCTGTAAAGCGCTTTGAGACATCCGGTGGTCGTGAAAGGCACTATATAAATCCAAGTCTTTCTTTCTTTCTTTACCGCCAAAATGTATTCCTGCCAAGTCGGACGGCAGGAGGCTGCCTCTATTTTAACCCATTGCATGTCCCATTCTGATCAGACACGGGGGCGGGGGGAGTGGGGGGACGTGCGGGAGTGGGGATGGGTGGGGACAATCAGCCCGTCTGTGTGGGGAACTCTCTGGCATCAGTCATAAACTCCCATTGGTGTGAAGTGCCACACCCACCCGCCTACTGAAACAATCGGAAGATTCATTTTTTAATCGGCTTAAAACTATCCGTCCTGAAGCATTGTGTACACCAAAAATATATATTATTTTTAGCCCAGTAGCAGTACAGAGTACATCCATTTATAATTAGCAGCAACAATTTCCATTTACATCGCGCCTTTAGCGCAGTAACACCTCCCAAGGCGCTTCACGGGAGCGATTGCCAAACAAAATTTGACACCGAGCCACATAAGGAGACATTAGGAAAGGTGACTAAAAGCTTGGTCAAGGAGCATCTTAAAGTATGACAGGGAGAGGCGGAGAGGCAGAGAGGTTGAGGAAGGGAATTCCAGAGCTTAGGGCTCAGGCAGCTGAAGGCACGGCCGCCAACGATGCAGCGATGGAAACCGGCGAGAGACCAGAATTGGAGGAGCGCAGAGATCTCGGGGGGGTTGTGGAGCTGGAGGACGTCAAGTGCAACATCATTATTGTGCTTGTTGTATAACCTGATGCAGCCTTTAAATGTTGATTAAATTAGTTTTATTGATCAGTAACGTTATCATTATTAAAGCGGATACATTATTTTTGTGAACGTTCAGCAAGGAATTGACCTGAATGTTGGGCATTGCCCTTTTAAAAGGAATTAATTGCTGTCTGCCCCTGTAGCACTCTCTTACCTGGAAACAGTTCCAGAATCGCATAAAGTAGTGGGCTAAGCGATGATGTGTGTGGGTACTGTTGCAATAACCTGTGCACTCAGCAGTGCGTTCGATGTTGGTGCACAGTGGCTGCTCCTTCAACACTGATTCCAGTAAATCAAAATAGGCATCTTCCCATTGGCTGATCTACACTGGAGGAATCTCAGTCTATCGCCAACTTAAATCTTAATAATGCTAACGCTAGTCATAAATCTGGCACCAAGCTCATGGTCGACAGAGCTGCGGTGATACCCGCCCTCCTGTATGGCTCAGAGACGTGGACCATATACAGTAGACACCTCAAATCGTTGGAGAAATACCACCAACGATGTCTCCGCGAGATCCTGCAAATCTCCTGGGAGGACAGGCGTACCAACATCAGTGTCCTCGATCAGGCCAACATCCCCAGCATCGAAGCACTGACCACACTCGACCAGCTCCGTTGGGCGGGCCACATTGTTTGCATGCCTGACACAAGACTCCCAAAGCAAACGCTTTACTCGGAACTCCTACACGGCAAGCGAGCCCCTGGTGGGCAGTGGAAACGTTCCAAGGACACCCTCAAAGCCTCTTTGATAAACTGCAACATCCCCACTGACACCTGGGAGTCCCTGGCCAAAGACCGCCCTAAGTGGAGGAAGAGCATCCGTGAGGGCGCTGAGCACCTCGAGTCTCGTCACCGAGAGCATGCAGAAAACAAGCGCAGGCAGCGGAAGGAGCGTGCGGCAAACCAGACTCCCCACCCACCTTTTCCTTCAACCACTCTCTGTCCCACCTGTGACAGAGACTGTAATTCCCATATTGGACTGTACAGTCACCTGAGAACTCACTTTTAGAGTGGAAGCAAGTCTTCCTCGATTTCAAGGGACTGCCTATGATGATGATGATGAAAATCTGAACCCTCTTCAACTAAATCAGGCAACGAGAAGGGCAGCTGAAAAAGAAACTAAATGGAAGGGGCCATTTATGCATGCCACTTCACAGTCTGTTTCTCTCCATCTCTCTTGTTCGACTCCTCGTTTGACCTTTGCTCTGGGAACAGTCAAGTCTTACAGCAGCTCATAGTTTCCAAGTTGGACTTATTTTCCCATTACTTCAAAACTCCTTCTCTCGCTCCCTTCCTCCAAGAAACAGGAGCAGGAGTAGGCCATTCGGCCCCTCGAGCCTGCCCCACCATTCAACAAGATCATGGCTGATCTTCTGCCTGAACTACCTATGAGGGGCCCAGATAGAGTGGACAGGAAGGATGTATTTCCCTTAGCAGAGGGGTCGATAACCAGGGGGCATAAATTTAAAGTAATTGGGAGAAGGATTAGAGGGATTTGAGGAACATAAATTTCACCCAGAGGATGGTGGGGGTCTGGAACTCACTGCCTGAAAGGGCGGTAGAGGCAGAAACCCTCACTGCATTTGAAAAGTACTTGGACATGCACCTGAAGTGCCGTAACCTACAGGGCTACGGACTGTTAGTGAAAATAAATTCACATAGACTCTAGTAAAGTAAGAGAGACAACTGTATTGCTAACAGAGCTCTGGGAGAAGAGTTGAGATCCCGTGACCTGCGAATCACCTTCTCCCCGAGTGCCTTGTGCCGCGGGGTTATAAGCAGTTTACAGGGGGCGGAATACAATCATTTAAATTCATTTACATACAACCAATCAATCCATATGGCAACGCAATTCATTTACATACAACTTTTTCGTCCTAGTGAAACCGGATAGCATAGCGCGAGTTTGGGGACCCTTCCTCTGTATCTTCTTTTGTTGTTCTGTTGCAAAGCTTTCTATGAAACAGTGGCCTGCACCTGGCCAGGAGTCACTTGTTGCTGCAGAGTTCATATCAGGGACAGCAGATAGGCTTCTTGGTACAAAGTCCATCTAGTGGTGGCTTACCCATCATGCTTTGCTGTGTCTGAAAATCCACTCCAACAGGACCAAGAGCTGGAAGGTGGGATTAGGCCAGAGAGCTCTTTTATGGCCGGCATGGACACAATGGGTCAAACGGCCTCCTTCTGTGCTGTGAATTTCTATCATTCTAACTCCTCTTTCTGTCCTATCCTCAAATTCCTACTGGCTTTTAAAACCAAGCTTGGTGCCACCTAAACACTGATCCTTGACTTATCTAGTTTTCTCTCTCTCTCGCTCGCTCTCCCTCCCTCTAGGCCCAGTTGTCCTTATCACCTCGCTGAGTCATGCTCGTGAATTAACTAGCATTATTGTCAATTATGAGCACTTTGGTGCTGTCAGTATTTTTCTTACCAGCATGACATGGAATAAAATTCGACCCTGTGTGGGTAGTTTGGTGACAGACGTTGAGATTCCAATGAAAAGGCATGGCCTGGTATCCATCATCCTCCAAGCACTGTGCTCACAATCTGCTCATGAGTCAAGTTGAGGGCAGCTGATTTTCCACAGGGAAGGAGGGAGATCTTCCAATCTTCCCAGAGATATTGACAAGAACACTAGGAGCATGCCCCCGCCCTTCCCCGCCCCCCAAATGCCCTCATTCGGGGACAGTGTGTGGCATAAGGCGTGGTCAAAGAATGAGGAAGAGGAAAAGAAATGCTCTCGTAAAGACTTGAAATAAAGAGAGTTCAGCCCTGTGCCCCTCACTGAAAGTCTCTCTGGTAGTGTTCCGGCATCCTCTGAGATTATTGATCGATATCTGATCCACATAAACAATGCTTGTGCATTTGTATGAATACAGGTTGAATGTCCCTTATCCGGAACTCCCTAATCCGCAACCACCCCTCGTTCAGAACCATTCCCGGCCACCGGGTGGCACATGCACACAAAATCCTCGAAAAATATCAATGGAAAACAAACTTGCCTATTTACACTGACAGACCCACAATAAATTTACCCCAAATCCTCGAAAAATATCAATGTAAAATAAATTTACCCAACGTTGGAGCCGACATCTCAGGGCCCGCCGACACCTCGGGGCCCAACTGCCCACCGGCACCACACTGACTGACTGTCTGATTGACAGTCGTTCCAGCCAATCGGCGCGCACACGCCCTGGAAACACGTGACCTCCCCATATTCGGAAATGTCCCTCCTTCGGAACAGGCCAGGTCCTGAGGGTTCCACATAAGGGAGGTTCAACCCGTACAAGCAAAACACCTCATCTGAATTTCAAAACGATCCTGTCGTGAGGAACAATTAAAGCAAAGAAATCATATTATGAGCAAATTCTGGAATTCAAGGTTCCAATCGCGTTTGGGGCGTTAACTTTTAAAAATTTGAAAAATTAGCGCCAGGCACTAGTGTTTTCAAACCTTTAAAAAATTCCGTGTTGACATTCCAGGAAGGAAGTGAAGCGTTCCAGGAAGGAAGTGAGGTGATCCAGGAAGGGGCGCTCCAGGAAGGAAGTGAGGTGATCCAGGAAGGGGCGCTCCAGGAAGGAAGTGAGGCACTCCAGGAAGGAAGTGAGACGATCCAGGAAGGAAGTGAGGTGCTCCAGGAAGGAAGTGAGGCGCTCCAGGAAGGAAGTGAGGTGCTCCAGGAAGGAAGTGAGACGATCCAGGAAGGAAGTGAGGCGCTCCAGGAAGGAAGTGAGGCGCTCCACCTCCTTCCTGGAGCACGATGCAGCAGGCGGGGACGGTGAGTGGAACAACGCTCGCTGCCTCCTTCCCTCCATTAAAGGGAAGGGCCATCGCAGCAGGCTCTGCAAGAGAAGAATTACCTGGACCCCGATGGCAGCCAGCCGCGATCCAGCCCGAGCAGCCCAATGCACTGTGCAGCAACCGAAAGGAAACCAGGTGAAAAATTCGCAACGAAGATGTGAACATTTTTTTTTTTTACTTACTTCAGCTTCAAGCATCGTGCCCGGCCGAACCAATGGACGCCTCCCGCCTCTGTCGGTGTTTTCGCCCGGCGATGCTGCACGGGACGGAATGCACGGTGAGGACATCACGATGTCCGGGCGAAGGAGATCGGGACGCAACGGCATACCGCCACCGCAAGAACTCGCACCGAATTTAGCGGGACTCAATATCAACGCCAGGCCCAGTCGCAAACCCATCTCTGACTCGCTATCGCCCCCTGGAGGCGCTAACAGGAGGTGCAAAGGTGCCAATTTCGCCCCCTCTGCCTTTCACATAGCAATGAAATATTCTTTATTCATTCTCTCTCCCCCCCTCCCCCACCCCCGTTTCTTCCTCTTTTGGTCTGACTCATTTGCCCTGTTGCTTTGAATAAGTCTGTTAGCAGAGCCCTAATTTAGGTAGGCCCCAATCACTAGCCCTTGATTTGGATATAACGAGGGGCGACAGACTGTTCAAATCGCCTTGAAATTAGCCCTGCTCCTAGTTTCAGCGCTCCTGTTGGATTTCTGGTAGCTCTGTAACTGTGCTGAGGGCATTCACTTTGCATACTGTCACTGCACTGTCATGCAATTTTAATGGGACAGGGATAACAAGCAAAGCTTCAACCAGTGGTTTACTAACTGGTGTAACATGAACTTGCTAAGTGCACCTTCAGAGGCAGCGAGTACTGTGGGAGATTAGCTTTGATGCAATGAGCATGAGACTACATGATGGAGACCACCCTAACCTCTGTTGTCGAGCTACAGTACGTGGACAACGCCTGCGCACACACGGAGGCTGAACTCCAGGACATAGTCAACGTATTTACTGAGGCGTATGAAAGCATAGGCCTTATGCTAAACATCCGTAAGACAAAGGTCCTTCACCAGCCTGTCCTTGCCACACAGCACTGCCCCCCAGTCATCAAGATCCACGGCATGGCCCTCGACAACGTGGACCATTTCCCATACCTCAGGAGCCTCTTATCAACATTGACGACGAGATTCAACACTGCCTCCAGTGCATCTCTGCAACCTTCGACTGCCTGAGGAAAAGAGTGTTTGAAGACCAGGCCCTCAAAACTGCCACCAAGCTCATGGTCTACAGGGCTGTAGTAATACCCACCCTCCTGGCTCAGAGACATGGACCATGTACAGTAAACACCTCAAGTCGCTGGAGAAATACCAGCAACGATGTCTCCACAAGATCCTACAAATCCCCTGGGAGGACAGACGCACCAACATTAGCGTCCTCGAACAGGCCAACAGCCCCAGCATTGAAGCACTGACCACACTTGATCAGCTCCGCTGGGCAGGGCCACATTGTTCGCAAGCCAGACACGAGACTCCCAAAGCAAGTGCTCTACTTAGAACTCCTTCATGGCAAACGAGCCGCAGATGGGCAGAGGAAACGTTACAAGGACACCCTCAAAGCCTCCCTGATAAAGTACAACATCCCCACTGACACCTGGGAGTCCCTGGCCAAAGACCGTCCTAAGTGGAGGAAGTGCATCCGGGAGGGCACTGAGCACCTCGAGTCTCATCGCCGAGGGCATGCAGAAATCAAGCGCAGGCAGCGAAAAGAGCATGCGGCAAACCTGTCCCACCCACCCCTTCCCTCAACGACTATCTGTCCCACCTGTGACAAGGACTGTGGTTCTTGTATTGGATTGTTCAGCCACCTAAGGACTCGTTTTAAAAGTGGAAGCAAGTCTTCCTCGATTCCAAGGGACTGCCTATGATGATGATGACATGATGGATAGCTGTACCTCTTTTCACAGACTCTCCCTCGAAGCCAGGGTTGCCAACTCTGGTCGGACGTATTCCTGGAGGGGTCATCACATGACCTACCACCTCCAACCCCCACACTCCCGCCATTGGTCGCGCGACACGTCCATCCTGGCGGGGCACCTTCCCAAGGTCAATCGGAATGCGAGCGGACACTCTGTTACCTAATTGGATCATTCTCGACTGTTAGTCAAATGTCTTTTTTTTCCCCCACGTCCAATAGTTTTTATAACTAATAAAAAAAAGTGTTCGAAGAAATTAAAATACAATTATTTATTGCCCCGATGAGTTTGCTGGCAGCAGTGTCCTGGAGATTGGTCTTTCATTCCTGAAGACTCCAGGGCAACGCTGGAGGGTTGGCAACCCGACCTGAAGCTTGGTGAAGCCAAGAGGGACGCGCTGATTTACATTGAGTTCTGCAGACTGCTACACCAGTGCTCATTGGACTGGACATCAATCTCCCCTCTGCCAAAATTCACCTGCAGGGAGCTGCATGCTCCCAGCGTCTCTGTAAAATGTGTGTCTGTGTTCCTTCTTGTTCAGATTGAGTTGCCGAATGAATGATTAAATAGGTTACGAGTCAAAGATTTATTAGGCTATTTTTTTTTTTTAGACTACATCAAGTGACAGCGCTGTTCCTGTCCAGAATAGGGGGGATGATTGAGTAATTTCCCCCCCCCCCACAGTCAGTCACGCCTGGGGACCGCACTGCTGTAAGTGACTGGGATCGCTAATACGCACATTATTTATGTTAGGCAACTATCCTCCATTCACTGCATTTTGCTGGAGAAATAACCCTGCTTTCATCAGAAGACTTTGATGTAGTTTCGGTCATGAGTTCTGTTTGCTGTAGTGCATAGAGATTCTTTTCATCTAGACTCTGTTTGTTGAGTAGACTGTTTTCTGCAGTGCACTGTTTAAATAGACTCTGTTCGCTATAAAATAGACTCTGTTTGTTGTTTGCTGAGTAAATAGACTCTATTCGCTGTAAAATAGACTCTGTTCACTGGTTACTGAGTAAATAGACTTTGTTCACTGTAAAATAGATCTGCTCACTGGTTATTAAGTAAATAGACTCTGTTTGCTATAAAATAGACTCTGTTCACTGGTTACTGAATAAATAGACTCTATTCGCTGTAAAATAGACTCTGTTCACTGGTTACTGAGTAAATAGACTCTGTTGTAAAATAGACTATTGTTCACTGAGTAAATAAACTCTGTTTGCTGTAAGACCACCCGGAAGTTTTGCTCTGCATCCAACTCATTGGCTGACACAGTGGTGTCAATACTCACTTTTTTAATCAACAGTCTGCAGAACTCCAGAGCCAAGCAGAGCAGCTTTCGACAAACGAGCCCCAAGGTTACCAAAATCCCATTGAATTGGAGGTGACACAGCTTCAAGTTATTTCCTTTTTCATTTTGGTTTCTAAAAGTCTCCTGCTGAACAGATCAACCCTCACACTCCGGAGATCAAAAGCAAATCAAAGCCCTTCTGTAAATATTTGAGAGATGGTAGTGCTATATCCATACAGATCCTTGATCGCTGTTCTTGCTCTGAGGAATGTCAGGGGATTGTTGAATCATGAAGGAAGCTTTCTATGACACCATGGCAACTATTAAAGTCACAAATTTCCACACACACTTCCCGATACCTTGGGAGTTTAATTTTCTCTTTATGCTAATTTAAGCACAACATACAGCAATGGGTTGGGCTTGATAGACCAGCTGTTTTTTTTCCTGCCCTTTTTTGCACTTTTGTGTTGAATTCCTATCTGCACCACTGTAGCACAGTCATTAACCTGTTCATTTCTACACTGCGGACCAGAAACATGAACACATTAACCAGTGCACTAATAGTAGTGAACAGAGGAATTAAGCCACCTTGTGTCCTTAAGAATTTGGTTGGGAATGGGGACTGGGGTGCGCTGGATAGGTATAGGGTAAGACAGTCAAATATTCCACACGACATGGTAGTTCATGAGTTATGGGAATGAAGTTGTGGCATTTTATTGCTGGAGACAAACAGAAAAGGAATGAATAGTGGCGAGCCGGTGGTTCCTTATGCTCTACAGCCATTGCTTGATTGATCATTCCTAAACTCGACCTCCTTCACACAAACGTGAATTCCTTCACAATAAAGGGAACTGTGACCCAACCAGAAGGTCACTGCTCCTGTCCTTACCTACTCAAACCTTCACAGTTCCATTGCTCAAGTCCTGATCTGGCTCCATTAGCTCCCTGTGCCCTCATGTATCAATCTCAAGGTCTTTAGCATCAATTACAAGTGACTCTATGGCCTTGCCTCGCTGTATCTCAGTGCCCACCTTCAATCCTGAGTCACTGCCCTCTCCTGCCGCTCCTCTGACAGTGGTCTAATCTCAAGTTCCCCAATCTTCACTCCACCATTGCCCACTACTCCTGCGGCCAACATGTCCCCTGTCCTGCACAACTCCTTCCCAAAACCCTCCCACCTTCCCTCATCCCTCCATGCTTTCAAAAACTGACTACAGACTTTGGGGCCAAAATCCCCCCGTTCTACGTCTCCCGTTAGCAAATCCGGGGGGGGGGGGTGTGGCTAACGGGTGCAAAACTGTTTTTGCCCTGGGGGTGGGGGGTGGGGGGAGCTACCGAGTGCCACAAATTTGCACGGCGAGAAGCGGCCCGGGCCACCGTGCTTCCAGCGACATCACAGCGCGCGCGACGACCCCTTTGCGCCCTGCCCTTCATGACCTGCGCCCCGCCCGCGCTAGCCTCGCAGGTCATGAACTGGGCCGACCTCCGCTCCCGGGGCGGAAGTTAAAGGGGGCGGTGTGCCGCGTGTCACCATTTCTTTCCTTCGGCCAACTCACTCGATTTAAATGGAGAAAAATTGCAAAGTGCTGCAGTACAGAGGGACCTGGGGGTCCTTGTGCGTGAAACACAAACAGTTAGTATGCAGGTACAGCAAGTAATCAGGAAGGCCAATGGAATGTTGGCCTTTATTGCAAGGGGGATGGAGTATAAAAGCAGAGAAGTCCTGCTACAACTGTACAGGGTATTGGTGAGGCCACACCTGGAGTCCTGCGTACAGTTTTGGTCTCTATATTTAAGGAAGGCTGTTCAGAGAAGGTTCACTAGATTGATTCCGGAGATGAGGGGGTTGACTTATGAAGATAGGTTGAGTAGGTTGGGCCTCTACTCATTGAAATTCAGAAGAATGAGAGGTGATCTTATTGAAACATGTAAGATAATGAGGGGGCTCGACAAGGTGGATGCAGAGAGGATATTTTCACCCATAGGGGACATAGTCTCAGAATAAGGGGCCGCCCATTTAAAACTGAGATGAGGAGGAATTTCTTCTCTCAGAGGGTTGTGAATCTGTGGAATTCTCTGCCCCAGAGAGCTGTGGAGGCTGGGTCATTGAATATATTTAAGGCAGAGATAGACAGATTTTTGAGCGATAAGGAAGTAAAGGGTTATGGGGAGCGGGCAGGGAAGTGGAGCTGAGTCCATGATCAGATCAGCCATGGCGGAGCAGGCTCGAGGGGCCATATGGCCTACTCCTGCTTCTATTTCTTATGCTCCTCCGATGTTGCGTGGTCCGAGGCGCGGTCCTGGTGGCCCATTGGAGGCCTACAAATGGCCTTTAACGGAAGGGGAGGGTCGTTGAAACACCTCAGCGCCTCGCGGAGAAGCCCCGTGGGGCTGCCGATCCCGCCCGAGTAGCACCCCCGAAACTGCCCCAAAGGGAAGTGGAGCACCCGACATCGCGCTCCACTTCCTGTGAGTGGCGGTAACCGGAATCTTGCGCCTCCCCTCGGTTACTGCCCCAAAAGGGGGCGCAACCCAATTTCACTCCCGTTGATTCTCAACTGTTTTTTGGTTCTGCCTCCAAATTGTTAAAAGCCGAGGTCCCACCTGCCTGTGCAGCTGGACGTGAAAAATTCCACGCCACTTTTTTTTTGACGTGCTGTGAGTTTTTCAGGTGTCCTGGCAAACAGTCAGCCCTTAAACAGCACCCTGAATGCAGAGTAATTGCGTGTTCATCTGACTGCCGTTTGTGGGACCTTGCTGTATACAAACTGGCTGCAGTGTTTGCCTACATAATAATGAGGGATCGATCCCACTTTAAATATATTTCATTGGTGGTGCAGCACTTTGGGGCACATCGAAGATGTGAAAGGCGCTGTTATAAATGCAAGTTATTCCTTTCCACTTTATACCTATTTTTCTCCTTCCCACGGAATGTCTCTTTTCAGTTATCTGATCCGTAAAATATTTGAGATGTCTTTCTGAGGCTGAGAGTACCACATAAAGAGTTTTTTTGTGTCTGCTATGAATCAATGTCGAGTGGTGGTGGAGGGAATCGAAGGGCTGAAGATCAAGCGGCTGCTTTGTCATGGATGGTGTCGAGCTTCTTGAGTGTTGTTGGAGCTGCGCTCATCCAGGCAAGTGGCGAGTATTCCATCACACTCCTGACTCCTTGTCAGTGGTGGACAAGGCACAAGAGAGTGAGGAGGTGAGGCACTTGCCGCAGAAGCTGGGGTTGTTCTCCTTGGAGCAGAGAAGGTTGAGAGGAGATTTGATCGAGGTGTTCAAAATCACGAGGGGTCTGGACAGAGCAGATAGAGAGAAACTGTTCCCATTGGCGGAAGGGTCGAGAACCAGAGGACACAGATTTAAGGTGATTGGCAAAAGAACCAAAGGCGACATGAGGAAAAACTTTTTTATACAGCGAGTGGTTAGGATCTGGAATGCACTCTCTGGAAGGGTGGTGGAGACAGACTCAATCATGGCTTTCAAAAGGGAACTGGATAAGTACCTGAAGGAAACATTATTGCAGGGCCACAGGGAAAGGGTGGGGGGAGAGGGACTAGCTGAAGTGCTCTTGCAGAGAGCCGGCACGGAGTCGATGGGCCAAAAGGCTGTAACCGTTCTAAGATGCTATGATTCGGTACACCCAGCCTCTGATCTGCTCTCGTAGCCGCGACATTCATGTGGTTGGTCCCACTGAGTTTCTGGTCAATGGTGGCCCCTAGAATGTTCATTGTGGGAGATTCAGCGACGGTAATGTCATTGAATATCAAGGGGAAATGGTTAGACTCTCGCTTGTTGGAGATGGCCATGGCCTGGCACTTGTGTGGCACAAATGTTACTTGCCACTTAACATCCCACACTTGGTTGTTGTCCAGGTCTCGCTGCATGTGGGCACAGACGGCTTCATTATCTTCATCAGCAAACGTCCGCACTTCTGGCCCTATGATGGAGGGCAGGTCATTGATGAAGCAGCTGAAAATCACTAAGATACACAGATTATCTGTCCATTATCACATTGCTGTTTGTGGGAGCTTGCTGTGTGTAAATTGGTTGCCGCATTTCCTACATTACAACAGTGACAACACTTCAAAAGTACTTCATTGGCTGTAAAGCGCTTTGAGATGTCCCGAGATCATGAAGGGCGCTATAGAAATGCAATTTTTTTTTCAGGAGCAGAAAAGAATGACCAAGAGCTACAGGGGAGATGTTTTTGTGTTGGGAGCATAGTTTAGGAAATTACTGAACCAGAGCCAGGGATTGAAAGTCACAAGATCGGAATGTGTAGTTTCCCAATATGCAATCCGAGCATTCATGGAAATAAGATCATAAGTGTTATGTCTGCAATGCACTTATGAATGACTCCATGAGGCAATGTGTTGTACTCAAACTGTAGTGACCTTGGTCCTTTATTCGTAACTCCAGAGTGAGGCACAAGCATGGTGGGGAGCCTTTTATACTGGGCCCTGCACACCTATGCAGGTGACCCTCGAGTCTCCCACCGCAGTGCCCTCTGGTGGACAGCCTCTGCCACAGGGGCAGGAAACCTCGGTCTCCAACAGTTGTACCCTCTAGCGGTGCCAGCATAGTATATACACAGTGTAAACCTTATTGATAGTACATCAGGTAACAAGTCTCCATATTATGCAACTATACAGTGACTACACAGAGATATATCTATATATAACAATAAGAACATAAGAAATAGGAGCAAGAGTAGGCCATTCGGCCCCTCGAGCCTGCTCTGCCATTCAATGAGATCATGGCTGATCTAATCATGGGCTCAGCTCCACTTCCCTGCCTGCTCCCCATAACCCTTGACTCCCTTAACCATCAAAAATCTGTCTATCTCCGCCTTAAATATACTCAAATCTCCACTTACAGTCTTAGAAAGTGACAGTTCATCCAAGCTAATTCAGAGTCTGAACCTGTCCAAACAGAGGGTAATGCAGGAGAGCAGATAACTGCGTTGGCCCAGTGGTGCGAAGTGACCTATCTTCAGCCCAGATCTCCTGTCCCGTGACACTCCACACCGACAGTGGAACTAAGCTGAATCTACTCCATTGCCCCAACTTAAGCCCAATACAGAGTGACATTTCCCGACCACAAAATTGGTTTCATGACACGAGGAGCAGGGGAAACAGAGCATTCATCCTATCACAACAGGTAGGCTTTTCTTTAGTTCATTCTTGGGAGATGGGCCAGCATTTATTGCCCATCCCTAATTGCCCTTGAGAAGGTGGTGGTGAGCCGCTTTCTTGAACCGCTGCAGTCCGTGTGGTGAAGGTGCTCCCACAGAGCTGTTAGGGAGGGAGTTCCAGGATTTTGACCTAGCGACGATGAAGGAACAGCGATATATTTCCAAGTCAGGATGGTGTGTGACTGGGAGGTGACTGTTCCTATGCGCCTGCTGCCCTTGTCCTTCTAGGTTCTAGAGGTCACAGGTTTAGATGCTGCCGAAGAAGCCTTGGCGAGTTGCTGCAGTGCACCCTGTAGATGGTACACACTGCAGCCACGGTACGGCAGTGGTGGAGGGAGTGAATGTTTAAGCTGTAGGGCGGGTTGCTGATCAAGGTATAACGAGGACCAGGCCAGTGTCAGTCCGGCCATTGTTAGCTTGAGTGCAATCGGTATTGCGTTTTCACAGCTAAAGAGAGGTCCTCATGCTTGTATTCAGTGTGGCAGTCTGGCCTAACGTTCATACGTGGGTATTGATTCTCATTTCACTGGGATCTTCATGGAAAACGTGTAATTTCACATCTTCACACATGGCTGAAGACCCATCAAGTAGGACAACAAATATTGTAAATGACAGTGAAATTAATGTTACAGAAAATCAGGGAGGCTATTTCCAAGTGACAGAGCTTATAACACTGTCGTCACGGTTATATCAATAAAGAAATGATTAGATACAAAGTCCAGTATATTCAGTCCTATTCACCTGTCCATCATCCCGAGTGGAAAGTGATTTTACGACAATTTTTATGGCTGGAAATGATGACGTGAATGAGCATGGCTGGCTGAATGTCTGATCCGAGTCACCTGCAAGGAGGTCAAGGCTCACGTCAACAAGAGAAAAAAGAATTACATTTTGCATCAAGTCCCGCTCACCCATCACCCCTGTGCTCGCTGACCTACATTGGCTCCCAAATTTGATTCCAAAATTTTAATCCTTGTTTTCAAATCCCTCCATGGCCTCGTCCCTCCCTATCTCTGTAATCTCCTCCAGCTCCCCCTGAGATGTCTGCGCTCCTCTAATTCTGCCCTCCTGAGCGTCCCTGATTATAATCGCTCAATCATCGGTGGCCGTGCCTTCTGTTGTCTGGGCCCCAAGCTCTGGAACTCCCTGCCTAAACCTCTCTGCCTCTCTACCTCTCTTTCTTCCTTCAAGACGCTCCTTAAAACCTACCTCTTTGACCAAGCTTTTGGTCACCTGTCCTAATTTCTCCTTATGTGGCTCGGTGTCAAATTTATTGGTTTTGTCTGAAAACACGAATGAAGAAAACAAAGTTTCGCTCCAGTTGTCAGTCCCAAGTAAAATCAGGGTCTGAGAAAGCTCGGTCCTAGTGTAGGCCTCAGTGAGGCCTGCCTCAGAGTCCAATGCTCCCAGACACCCAAGTGCTCTGAAGCTGGGTGCTTACGACGCTCACACCCAGAGCTCCATTCCCGGCTGTTCCATTTCAAGCGGTCGGTGAGCCCCCACCATCCTCGCTCTCAATTGGGGTAGAAGCTCAGGCTGGCCCGGCTGAAACCCTCCCTGGTGGCCCAAAAGGCCGAAGGTTTAAAATCCCAAAGGCTCGCCCCTTTAACATCATCGCAGCGGTCACTCCACGACGCCCCCTGCCCCCCAACTTCCGCCCCTCTCGTGTTGTCACCTCCCCCATTAGGAGCGACTTCCGGATCCAAATAAAAAAACAACAAAGAGGCGACCTCAACCACAGCTGCGGTTAAAAACCATTGAACCAAGGTGTGTGCGTGCGTATACCCCGTTTCGGGCAGGGGGCAACTTCTACCCCCTTGTATTAATATCGCGCTTTTAACATAGTGAATCGTCCCAAAGTGCTACGCTGGAGTATTTTGACACAAAAAATTGGACACCGAACCACATAAGGAGAAAAGGGTTATGGGGAGCGGGCAGGGAAGTGGAGATGAGGCCAAGATCAGATCAGCCATGATCTTAGTGAATGGCGGAGCAGGCTTGAGGGGTCAAATGGCCTACTCCTGCTCCTAATTCTTATGTTATGTAAATTAGGGCATTGATGTAGGTTTTAAGCAGCATCTTGAAGGAAGAAAGAGAGGTAGAGAGGCGGAGAGGTTTAGGCAGGGAGCTCCAGAGCTTGGGGCCCAGGCAACAGAAGGCACGGCCACCAATGGTGGAGCGATTATAATCAGAGATGCTCAGGAGGGCAGAATTAGAGGAGCGCAGACATCTCGGCGGGTTGTGGGGCTGGAGGGGGGTTACAGAGATAGGGAGGGGTGAGGCCGGGGAGGGATTTGAAAATAAGGATGAGAATTTTGAAATTGAGATGTTGCTTAACCGGAAGCCAATGTAGGTCAGCGAGCACAGGGGGTGATGGGTGAGCGGGACTTGGTGCGAGTTAGGACACCGGCAGCCGAGTTTTGGATCACCGTTAGTTTACGTAAGGTAGAATGTGGGAGGTCAGCCAGGAGTGCGTTGGGATAGTCAAGTCTCGAGGTAACAAAGGCATGGATGAGGGTTTCGGCAGTGGATGAGCTGAGGCGGGCGGAGACGGGCGATGTTACAGAGGTGGAAATAGGCCGTCTTAGTTACGTTGCGAGGAAACCGATGCAACACCGGCCAACAATAATCTGTTCCCCGATGTGTTTAACAAGGCACAGCGCCCGTTTGAAGAGTGCAAGGATTCTCTGGACACTTTTTCAACACTGGTTTGACACCGCACTGCTGGTGTATTCAGCACAGCTTTAAAGTGTGCAAGACTGCCTCAGAGTTGTGGTTGCTTCTGTGGGCGACTATAAAAATCTGCCCTGCGTGCTGATGTCGTTGGATAGAGAATCGGGCATCGCGGCACGCGCCTTGGGGGGCCGAAGTTGGCAACCGCCTGAAACGAGGCGCACCTACCGTGGGGCGGCCAAAGCGGAAACATTCGGCACTTCCTGCTTTTTGTTTGCAGCGGCGCGGGAGTGGCCTCGCCGTGGGGGCGGAGTGGGGGCAGGTGTGGGGGCGGGGTGACCTCTCCCCTCTTCAGTTAAAGGGGAGGGCCGCTGCGAACTCTTGCGTGGCAAAACACTAGGCCACCGGGGAGGGTTTCGGCCAGGCCAGCGGACTGGCACATCAGAGGTGATGCTAGACTGCCTGCTGGCGGCCCGGCCTAAAACCGGGGTGGGGGGGGGGGGGGGGGGCAATAATTGTCGGCCCGACCTGGCAGTCGGGCGACAAAAAAAAAAAAAACCATAACGTGGCGTTGCCGGTGGCGGGACCAGCTCCTCTTTAAGGGCAACTGCACCACCGGTTCACACAGAGTGAGCCGAACCTCAGCGGGGCCGCTCTCGAGGGGCGATTTCGGTAAGGGGTCGGGGCGCGTGCACGCCTCGGCGGGAAAACGGACGGAGCGGTCCCCCGGCACCGCTCTAAACCGGAGAGAGGGCAGCTTTCAAAATGGCGGCCCCTCCTCGGAGACTCGATGGCCATTCCGCACCGACCTGTGGCCTGACAGAACAAGTCAACTTCGGAACAACGATGGCGGTCACACTGATGAAAAAGATGTAAGTAACAAATGCAAGTATCTAAATGTAACCTTGCACAGAGATGCCGATAGTGCACAGGAAAGTGATGTAATTGACAAATGCGAATTTGTAAAGACAACTAACAATGTCGAGTCGGCTGATTGCGGTCGGAGCCAATGTATCATGTATGCAAATGATGAAATGAGATGTGATGCCGGGTTCTACAAGCACACCGACAAAGCTAAGGGCATCCTCCCGTGGGGAGCACCCAGGTCCAGCGGGCTACCCGATCATGTAGCCTGCGCCTTCGGGACCAATGTGATGCCCCAGGGAGTGTGGCCACACACACAGTGGGAGCATACCCACTGTAGGGCCAGCGATCAATGGATGGCACAGGCACCGCCACTGGCACCCTGCCCCAGATCGGCCCTACCCCCTCTGGCCAGCAGGACCAGCACCAGGAGCAGGAGGCCAGCACTCACCGGCCTTCCCGACGGGACCTGGGATGACCAGACTCCCACCACCGCTGAAGGGCAGCAGGAAGACCCTGCAGCCCTCAAAGGTGGACAGGGAGTCCACACATTCCGGTGGCTCTGCCCACCACTAGGCAACGGCAAAGGTCATGAGACACAACCAGGTGAGCAATCCTAGCCCACCCAGCTGGCAGGGGGTACAGTCCGGTTGCTCCAGAACGTGCATCCTCACCCACCTGCACCCACACCCCAGGGCAAGACTGTAATACCACATATGTACCTTACCTGTAATATGTCCTTGTTCCACCATTGCTGAACTCAAAAACAGTGATATAACTAATCCTATCAGTCATTCTCTGTACATGTACGCCAATGCAGATATCGAGCCACACACATGGTCTATGTATGGGGGGTGGGGGGGAATGGATGTATGTAGCCATGGACGCATGGATCACACCCAGAACCCACACAACCCTCACTACAACCTCCAACCGTCCACTGCTGATCATTTCCCAATGTCGTGGCAATAAGGACTTGTGGGTCTACAGGGAGAGAGCCATTCCCAAGCATAGACAAAGTGCAAGGGCTTTGGGCACTCAAGACTCGGGCCAGAGCACCCAGTACAAAAGCCAATGACACAAGACTAAGGGGGGAGTGCTGTTGTGTATGTATAATGTATGTACTGTAACATTAGACCACTGAATGTATCCTCACACTGTATCCACCATACCTGTACCACCAGAGGGTGCTACTGGTGGAGACCTAAGGGTCACCTGCACACTGCAGGTAACCAAGTATAAAAGGGAGCTCACCTCATTATATCCTCACTGAGGAGCTACAATAAATAGGCTAAGGTCACAACAGTTCAATACCTTACCTCGTGGAGTCATTACTGGAGAGCTTACACACATAACAGTAAGACTGCCTCAGAGTTGTGGTCGTTTCATGTGGGCGACTATAAAAATCTGCCCTGCGTGCTGATGTCGTAGGATAGAGAATCGGGCATCGCGGCACACGCCTTGGGGGCCGAAGTTGCCAACCGCCTGAAACGAGGCGCACTTACCATAGGGCGGTCAAACCGGAGAAATTCGGCACTTCCTGCTTTTTGTTTGGAGCGGGGCAGAAGTGGCCTCGCTGTGGGGGCGGGGCAGAGTGGCCTCACCATGGGGGGGGGGGGAGTGGGGGCTGGGCGGAGTGGCCGCCGCCGCAAGGTATCAGCACCGCGCTGATGACATCATCGCGCTGGCGGGTCGCAATGTCTCTCCCCTTCAAGTTAAAGGGGAGGGCCGCTGCGAACTCTTTCGTGGCAAAACACTGGGCCAAGGGGGAGGCTCTCGGCTGGGCCAGCGGGACTGGCACCCCAAAGAGGTGATGGGGCGTCCCGGCCGAAACCGGGGGCAATAATTGTCAGCCCGACCTGGCAGTCGTCCGCTAAAAAAAAAAAACCATGACGTGGCGTTGCCGGCGGGACCACTTCCCCTTTACACAGAGCGAGCCAATCCCCGGCGGGGCCGCTCTCGAGGGGCGATTTCGGGAAGAGGTCGGTAAGGGGTCGGCGCGTGCACGCTGCGGCGGGAAAAACGGGCGGAACGGTCCCCCGGCACCGCTCTAAACCGGAGGGAAGGCAACTTTCAAAATGGCGGCCCCTCCTCGGAGATTTTCGGCGGCCATTCCGCACCGACCAGTGGCCTGATAGAACGGGTCAACTTCAGCCCCGTAGCTTCACTCGAAACTGACCGGTGGAACAGCGGTCCAGATTGGCCGCCAACGGACAGTAAAATGGGGCGGGGCGTTAAACGTGCCGCCAATCTTGTCGTCAGTTTGCTACCGGGCGGGGTGGGGGGGTGGGAGGAGGGGCTACTGTGCTGAAACTAGTAAGCAGACAGCTGCAAGCGTTAGTTCTTCATCGCTGTAATGGCAAGAGTTTCCAGAATCAGGAAGACATAGATTTATTCGAGCACACACGAAGAGAATAAAAACCCCAATACTGAAACCCAAAACTATACGAAGCACAGAATTCATTGAAACATTTTTTTTTAAGTTGTATCATTATTAGATGATGAAGTTTGTTACCATGGTGACCATGGCCAGGGTGTCCATTAGTCAAGCTGGAACATATCAATATAACACTCTCTGCAAATAAAGGAAATTACCTCTCCCTCTGTTCACTACATTCCTCATTTGTGAAATTGGTTTGACAGCGTCCTGTGGTTTTCAGGTGGTACTTTACATTTTTTTTTAAATATTACTGGAAAAGGGGATGTCAATTATTTTTCTCTGAAGCAAGATGGATCTATCAACCTTTCCTGAGCATCTCCAGGGTTCCAAGTGCAATTAACCCAAGGTTTGATTTGTGGGCGGGGGAAGGGAGTGCAACAAGGCACTGGAAAGAAAGACTTGCATTTATATAGCGCCTTCCACGACCACCGGACATCTCAAAGCACTTTACAGTACAGCCAATGAAGTACTTTTGGAGTGTAGTCACTGTTGTAATGTGGGAAATGCAGCAGCCAAGTTGCGCACAGCAAGCTCCCACAAACAGCGATGTGACAATGACTAGATAATCTGTTTTTGTTATGTTTTGATTGAAGGATAAATATTGGCCCCAGGACATCGGGGATAACTCCCCTGCTCTTCTTAGAAATAGTGCCGTAGGATCTTTTACACCCACCTGAGAGAGCAGACGGGGCCTCGGTTTAACATCTCATCTGAAAGACGGCACCTCCAACAGTGCAGCACTCCCTCAGCACTGCACTGCCAGTGTCAGTCTAACTCTATGTGCTCAAGTCCTTGGAGTGGGGCTTGAATCCACAACCGTCTGAATCAAAGGCGAGAGCAGCACTGAAGCACTGATCACACTTGATCAGCTCCGTATGCCAGACACGAGACTCCCAAAGCCAGCGCTCTACTCGGAACTCCTTCACAGCAAACGAACCAAAGGTGGGCAGAGGAAGCGTTACAAGGACACCCTCAAAGCCTCCCTGATAAAGTGCAACATCCCCACTGACACCTGGGAGTCCCTGGCCCAAGACCACCCTAAGTGGAGGAAGTGAATCCGGGAGGGCGCTGAGCACCTCGAGTCTCATCGCCGAGAGCATGCAGAAATCAAGCGCAGGCAGCGGAAGGAGCGTGCGGCAAACCTGTCCCACCCACCCTTTCCCTCAATGACTGTTGTGTCCCACCTGTGACAGGGACTGTGGTTCTCGTATTGGACTGTTCAGCCACCTAAGGACTCATTTTAAGAGTGGAAACAAGTCTTCCTCGATTCCGAGGGATTGCCTATGATGATGATGCTGCCCACTGAGCCACAGCTGACACACTGGAGTTATGGTTAAGGATCTGGCTTTGTAGGCACAGCACAGAACATAAGAACATAAGAACTTAAGAGATAGGAACAGGAGTCGGCCATTTGGCCCCTCGAGCCTGCTCCGCCATTCAATAAGATCATGGCTGATCTGATCATGGACTCAGCTCCACTTCCCTGCCCGCTCCCCATAACCCCTTATCCCATTATCGTTTAAGAAACTGTCTATTTCTGTCTTAAATTTATTCAATGTCCCAGCTTCCACAGCTCTCTAAGGCAGCGCATTCCACAGATTTACAACCCTCTGAGAGAAGAAATTTCACCTCATCTCTGTTTTAAATGGGCGGCCCGTTATGCCAAGATCATGCCCTCTAGTTCTAGTCTCCCCCCATCAGTGGAAACACCCTCTCTGCATCCACTCTGTCAAGCCCCCTCATAGTCTTACACGTTTCGGTAAGATCATCTCTCATTCTTCTGAATTCCAACGAGTAGAGGCCCAACCTACTCAACCTTTCCTCATAAGTCAACCCCCTCATCCCCGGAATCAACCTAGCGAACCTTCTCGAAACTGCCTCCAAAGCAAGTATATCCTTTCATAAATATGGAAACCAAAACTGCACGCAGTATTCCAGGTGTGGCCTCACCAATACCCTGTATAACTGTTGCAAGACTTCCCTGCTTTTATACTCCACCCCCTTTGCAATAAAGGCCAAGATTCCATTGGCCTTCCTGATCACTTGCTGTACCTGCAATGGGGAGTGTGGGGAGGGACGTGTGACGCGTCAATAAGACGCGGCACATTAGCGGGTAGCCGAGTTTTGGATCACCTGAAGTTTCATCACAGGCAGTCCCTCGAAATCGAGGAAAACTTGCTTCCACTCCAAAAGTGAGTTGTCAAGTGATTGAACAGTCAAATACGGGGATTACAGTCTCGGTCACAGGTGGGACAGACAGTCGGAGGAAAGGTGGGTGGGGAACCTGGTTTGCCGCACGCTCCTTCCGCTGCCTGCGCTTGTTTTCTGCACGCTCTCGGCGACAAGACTCGAGCTACTCAGTGCCCTCCCCGATGCTCTTCCTCCACTTAGGGCGGTCTGAGACCAGGGATTCCCAGGTGTCGGTGGGGATGTTGCACTTTATCAAGGAGGCTTTGAGGGTGTCCTTGAAATGATTCTTCTGCCTACCTGGGGCTCACTTGCCGTGTAGGAGTTCCGAGTAGAGCGCTTGCTTTGGGAGTCTTGTGTCCAGCATGCGGACAATGTGGCCCTACCCAACGGAGCTGATCGAGTGTGGTCAGTGCTTCGATGCTGGGGATGTTGATCAAGAACAGTGACCTTGGTGCGTCTGTCCTCCCAGGGGATTTGCAGGATCTTGTGGAGGCATCGTTGGTGGTATTTCTCCAGCGCTTTGAGGTGTGTACTGTATTTGTTCAGCCATGAACTCATTGAATGGCAGTGCAGGCTAGAAGGGCCGAATGGCCTACTCCTGCACCTATTTTCTATGTTTCTATGTTTCTATGGTCCACATCTCTGAGCCATACAGAGTAGTGTAGAATGTGGGAGGCCAGACAGCAGTGCGCTGGAATAGTCAAGTCTCGAGGTAACAAAGGGATGGATGAGAGTTTCAGCAGCAGATGAGCTGAGGCAGGGGCGAAGGCAGGCAATGTTCCGGAGATATAATTGCGGAGATATAATGTACAATCTCAGAGCAGGTATAATTGCAAAATTATTAAGAAGAGTTTGAGCATCTTGGTGAATGTCCCAGTTAATACAGTCCCTTGGTTGAGCTGCATTGCAGCATGAAAGGAATTGGTGACGTGAAAGGAACCTCGGTCCGAAAACCCACAGCCCTTCTGGAACATTCCGCTGTAAATGCGGCAGGGGAGGAAAAAACGCCTTTAATGCCCTCAAGACATCACAAAGCGCTTTACAACCACTGAAGTACTTTTGGAGTGTAGTCACTGTTGTAATGTGGGAAACGTGGCAGCCAATCTGCGCACAGCAAGCTCCCACAAACAGCAATGTGACAAACGGCCTGTTTCATTTTTGTTATGTTGATTGAGGGATAAATACTGGCCCCAGGACACTGGGGATAACTCCCCTGCTTTTCTTCGAAATAGTACCATGGGATCTTTTACGCCCACCTGAGCGAGCAGACGGGGCCTCAGTTTAACGTCTCATCCGAAAGACGGCACCTCCGACAGTGCAGTACTCCCTCAGCACTGCACTGGGAGTGTCAGCTCTAGATTTATGTGCTCAAGTTCCTGGAGTGGGGCTTGAACAGGCAACTCCAGAAGTTGAACAAAAAAGGGAATGGATTATGAAAGATTTAGTGACATTTTTGTCCAAGTTGGGGGCAGAGATAATCCAAGAAATAAGATACCATGTGAGTTATTTCAAGCCTGCAATCAGATTTTCAAAGAGCCACCGCTTTACATTGCAATGATTCCTTCCGAACTCTATGTCTCGGTACGAATTATTCCATGTACAGAGCATCGGAACCCCTGTCGATTAGTTTACTGCCTTCAGAATCGCAACTGGGTATCTGTGTTCTACTGTATTATTAATCAGCAGACACGCAGTGACACACAGCTTCACAAAAAGCTGACAACTCCAAAAAATACCCATCAATTTCGCCCTGTGATGTACTGAAAGTGCAGTGGGGCACGGGCTAGTCATCATTTAAACTGCAGGGGTTACCATGCACTCCATCACTTGTACAGTGCAGGACAGCATCACTCACTCTGCAGATTTTATCCCACTTCATGCAAATTGCAGGTGTTTGTGGAGATTCACCGTTACTGAATCTGATTCTAAAGGCATGTTTTAATTGCTTCGCGGGTTGTGGCGGTGACTCAGAGCCAATCCTTACTGCTTCTCCCCTCACCCACCCCACCCCACCAGTTAAGGTGGCAATCACCTTCCCACACTCAGCTCACACTCTCCTCTCCACACTCTCCTTCCACACTCACACTCTTCCCCCCACACTCACACTCTCTCCTCCCACACTCACTCTCTCCTCCCACACTCACTCATTCCTCCCACACTCACTCATTCCTCCCACACTCGCTCTCTCTCCCACACTTACACTCTCTCCTCCCACACTCACTCTCTCTCCTCCCACACTCACTCTCTCTCCCACACTCACTCTCTCCTCCCATACTCTCTCCTCCCACACTCTCTCCTCCCACACTCACTCTCTCCTCCCACACTCACTCTCTCCTCCCACACTCACTCTCTCCTCCCACACTCACTCTCTCCCCCCACACTCACTCTCTCTCCCACACTCACTCTCTCCTCCCACACTCACTCTTTCCTCCCATACTCTCTCCTCCCACACTCACTCTCTCTCCCACACTTACACTCTCTCCCCCCACACTCACACTCTCTCCCACACTCACTCTCCCCCCCACACTCACTCTCCCCCCCCCACTCACTCTCCCCCCCCACACTCACTCTCTCTCCCACACTCTCTCTCCTCCCACACTCACTCTCTCCTCCCACACTCACTCTCTCCTCCCACACTCACTCTCTCCTCCCACACTCACTCCTCTCCTCCCACACTCACTCCTCTCCTCCCACACTCACTCTCTCCCCTCACACTCACTCTCTCCCCCCACACTCTCCTCTCCACTCTCCTCCCACACTCACTATCCTCTCCACACTCTTACTCTCCTCTCCACACTCATACTCTCCTCTCCACACTCATACTCTCCTCTCCACACTCATACTCTCCTCCCACACTCACTATCCTCTCCACATTCTTACTCTCCTCTCCACACTCATACTCTCCTCTCCACACTCATACTCTCCTCCCACACTCATACTCTCCTCCCACACTCACACTCTCCTCTGCACATTCAACTGCAGTGTGTACCATCGCTAAGACTTCTTCGGCAGCACCTCCCAAACCCGCGACCTTTACTGCCTAGAAGGACAAGGGCAGCAGGCGCCTGGGAACACCACCACCTCCATGTTCCCCTCCAAGTCACACATCATCCTGACTTGGAAATATATCGCCATTCCTTCATCGTCGCTGGGTCAGAATCCTGGAACTCCCTCCCTATCAGCATTGTGGGAGCACCTTCACCACACGGACTGCAGCAGAAGGTGGCTCACACTCTCCATCCACACTCAACTCACACTCTCCTTCCTCCCCTTTCAGTTCATGTTGGTATTCATGAAGGTTGGAATGTGATTGAGGATTGGTGCGGGGAGAGAGAGTGAGGTTTGGTGCAGGGAGTGAGACTGAGGGTTGGTGCGAGGAGTGAGAGTGAGGGTTGGTGCGGGGAGTGAGACTGAGGGTTGGTGCGAGGAGTGAGAGTGAGGGTTGGTGTGGGGAGTAACTGAGGGATGGTGCGGGGAGTGAGAGTGAGGGTTGGTGCGGGGAGTGAGACTGAGGGTTGGTGCGAGGAGTGAGAGTGAGGGTTGGTGCGGGGAGTGAGACTGAGGGTTGGTGCGAGGAGTGAGAGTGAGGATTGGTGCGGGGAGTAACTGAGGGATGGTGCGGGGAGTGAGAGTGAGGGTTGGTGCGGGGAGTGAGATCGAGGGATGATGTGGGGAGTGAGAGTGAGGGATGGTGCGGGGAGTAACTGAGGGGCGATGCGGGGAGTAACTGAGGGTTGATGCGGGGAGTAACTGAGGGGCGATGCGGGGAGTAACTGAGGGTCGGTGCGGGGAGTAACTGAGGGGCGATGCGGGGAGTAACTGAGGGGCGATGCGGGGAGTAACTGAGGGGCGATGCGGGGAGTAACTGAGGGGCGATGCGGGGAGTAACTGAAGGTTGGTGCGGGGAGTAACTGAGGGATGGTGCGGGGAGTAACTGAGGGGCGATGCGGGGAGTAACTGAGGGTTGGTGCGGGGAGTAACTGAGGGTTGGTGCGGGGAGTAACTGAAGGTTGGTGCGGGGAGTAACTGAGGGGCGATGCGGGGAGTAACTGAGGGGCGATGCGGGGAGTAACTGAGGGACGATGCGGGGAGTAACTGAGGGATGGTGCGGGGAGTAACTGAGGGTTGGTGCGGGGAGTGAGACTGAGGGGCGATGCGGGGAGTAACTGAGGGGCGATGTGGGGAGTAACTGAAGGTTGGTGCGGGGAGTAACTGAGGGTTGGTGCGGGGAGTAACTGAGGGTTGATGCGGGGAGTGAGACTGAGGGGCGATGCGGGGAGTAACTGAAGGTTGGTGCGGGGAGTAACTGAGGGTTGGTGCGGGGAGTAACTGAAGGTTGGTGCGGGGAGTAACTGAGGGGCGATGCGGGGAGTAACTGAGGGTTGGTGCGGGGAGTAACTGAGGGGCGTTGCGGGGAGTAACTGAGGGTCGGTGCGGGGAGTAACTGAGGGGCGATGCGGGGAGTGAGACTGAGGGGCGATGCGGGGAGTAACTGAGGGGCGATGCGGGGAGTGAGACTGAGGGTCGGTGCGGGGAGTAACTGAGGGTTGGTGCGGGGAGTAACTGAGGGGCGATGCGGGGAGTAACTGAGGGTTGGTGCGGGGAGAGAGAGTGAAGACTGTAACCTGGAGTTGCACTGGAGCATTCGATACATTGGGAGACTCTGAATGCACCATTACAACATCAATTTCAACCAAAACTAACATTAAAAATACAGGAAAAAATTGAATATATTTGACTCAACGCAAGTTTGCAACAACAGCAGAATTTTATAGGGTTCCATTTTGTTAAGCAAGTGTTCCATAAATTCTCCCGCAGAGGACCATGCGCTTTTACAGACATTTATTGCGTTATTCTTTATGTTATGTTTTGGTTGTCTAATTAGAAGCAGCACCTCTTTGCTGTGTTTTTTCTTTTACGGAACAAATTAATGATGCTATATATGTGATAGCAACTGCGCTGGAACACTGGGCTCTAAATGAGCGAGAAGGCAGAAAGTCACACCTTGAGCAGATGGAGTATAATGTTGGAAAGTGTGAGGTCATGCACTTTGGCAGAAAAAAATCAAAGACCAAGTTATTATTTAAATGGAGAAAGATTGCAATATCCTCTCTGCATCCACCTTGTCAATCCACCTCATAATCTTATACGTTTCGATAAGATCACCTCTCATTCTTCTATTATATTCAAAAGGGAGTTAGATGAAGTCCTGACTACTAGGGGGATCAAGGGGTATGGCGAGAAAGCAGGAAGGGGGTACTGAAGTTGCATGTTCAGCCATGAACTCATTGAATGGTGGTGCAGGCTCGAAGGGCCGAATGGCCTACTCCTGCACCTATTTTTCTATGTTTCTTTCTATGAATTCCAACGAGTAGAGGCCCAACCTACTCAACCTTTCCTCATAAGTCAACCCCCTCATCCCCGGAATCAACCGAGTGAACCTTCTCTGAACTGTCTCCACCTGCAAACTAACCTTTTGTGCATGAAACACAAAAGGTTAGTTTGCAGGTACAGCAAGTGATCAGGAAGGCCAATGGTATCTTGGCCTTTATTGCAAAGGGGATGGAGTGTAAAAGCAGGGAAGTCTTGCTGCAGCTATATAAGGTATTGGTGAGGCCACATCTGGAATACTGTGTGCAGTTTGGTTTCCATATTTACGAAAGGATATACTTGCTGTGGAGACAGTTCAGAGAAGGTTCACTAGGTTGATTCCGGGGATGAGGGGGTTGACTTATGAGGAAAGGTTGAGTAGGTTGGGCCTCTACTCATTGGAATTCATAGAAGGAAACATAGAAACATAGAAAAATAGGTGCAGGAGTAGGCCATTCGGCCCTTCTAGCCTGCACCACCATTCAATGAGTTCATGGCTGAACATGCAACTTCAGTACCCCCTTCCTGCTTTCTCGCCATACCCCTTGATCCCCCTAGTAGTAAGGACTTCATCTAACTCCCTTTTGAATATAATAGAAGAATGAGAGGTGATCTTATCGAAACGTATAAGATTATGAGGTGGATTGACAAGGTGGATGCAGAGAGGATATTTCCACTGATGAGGGAGACTAGAACTAGAGGACACAATCTTAGAATAAGGGATGAGGAGAAATTTCTTCTCTCAGAGGGTTGTAAATCTGTGGAATTTGCTGCCTCAGAGAGCTGTGGAAGCTGGGACATTGAATAAATTTAAGACAGAAATAGACAGTTTCTTAAACGATAAGGGGATAAGGGGTTATGGGGAGCGGGCGGGGAAGTGGAGCTGAGTCCATGATCAGATCAGCCATGATCTTATTGAATGGCGGAGCAGGCTCGAGGGGCCGTATGGCCTGCTCCTGCTCCTATTTCTTATGTTTTTATGTTCTTATGAGTCAACACCTTTTGGAAGTGCAAACATTAGTGGGATTTTTTTCCCGCAGGTCAGGTCACTGAGTTTTACGAGTTTTGTACAATTGCTCACTGCGACAACATTAAAACTATTGCAACCCTTCAGCTATGTCACATGAGGCGCCTGAGGTGTGGAGGAAATAACATCATTGGGGGGAGCGATGGGCAGTCAGGTGGCAAATGCAGTTTAATGCAGAGAAATATCAGATTATTGGGGCTGAAATTGCCTCTCTGGGAGGCGCTAATGAAGCGTTAAAGGAATTGCCCCCCGGGGCTCTGCTGGCAAAAGGTGGCTTACTCCATGCCCTGCAGTTAGTGCACCAGCGCAGCGCATGCACAGTGATGACGTCATAGCCGTGCGCGCCAACCCCTTATCGCTGTGCGCGCCGACCCCGTTACGCCCCTCGCGGGACGCGAGGTCGGCACGGGGCAATGCCACCGACAGCTTCTTGGGTCGGGTGGCTGGGGCGCCCCGGCCGCCTTTAAAGGGGAGGTGGTAGCGCCGCAGGTGCCACCTTCTTTTTTGTCTGCCGACTTTTCAGGCAGCCCGACAATGGCGACCGCGGGTTTGGTCAGGCCGCCAACAGGCAGCCCAGCAGCCACACCCCCCTCCCCCCCCCCCGCCTTGGGTGCCAGGCCATTGGCCCGGCCAAAGCCCTCCCTGGTGGCCCAGTGAGCGCCAGTTAAGCGACTACAGAGTTCGCAACGGCCCTCCCCTTTAAAAGTTGAGTGTCGGGAGGGACATTGTGACGCGTCAGCGTGACGCGACACATTAGCGGTGCGCTGACATCATCATTGTTTGGCCTCCAAGAGGCCAATTCCACGTCGGGGGCAGTGCTTCCTGCTCCGGCGCTAAACTATCTTTTCATTCGAAATGCCCACCCCAAACCCAGCACGGGGCAAGTTCGGCCCCCATGTACTTTCGGGGGAAAGAAAGGAAATGGAGGAGAGAGGAAGATAAAGGCACAGAAAGATAAGAAAGAACTGAGAGGCCTGGGGTTACAAATACATCATCCCCCCCCCCCGCCCCCCACAAAAGTGTGAGATGTATAATGATACACGAAAGACTAACAGTATTTTCAGATTCATAAACAGAGAGTCTATAAGGGGGCGATTTTAAACCCACTCACTCAACAGACACCTGGAGGGTGGGCAGTTAAAATTTCCCGGGCTCTTACCTGTCTGAGAGCCGCTGTGATCGCAACTACACTCCAAAAGTAATTCATTGGCAGCAAAGCGCTTTGGGACATCCTGAGGTCATGAAAGGCGCGACAGAAATACAATTATTAACTGTATAAAGAGAAATAACAAACACATTCTTTGAAAGAGTCATCATTCACAGAAAGGCAAAGTGGATGGGCCTCAAATTCCTCTTACAGTAATTCCAACGTTATTCTTCTTTTTCTTAGGCATCCCCCAGAGTCGAGGATGACTTGCTTCCACACACTAAAATGAGTTCTCAGCTGACTGATGAGACCGATGCGGAACCTACAGTCTCTGTCACAGGTGGGGCGGACGGTGGTTGGAGGGACTTGGTGGGTGGGGGGTCTTGGTTTGTCGTACGCTCCTTCCGCTGTTTGTACTTGGCTTCCGTGTGCTCCAGGGGAAGAGGCTCGAGGTGTTCGGTGACTTCTCGGATGCTCCTCCTCCACTTTGAGCCGTCTTGAGCCAGGGCTTCTCAAGAGTCGGTGGGGATGTTCGATTTTTTTCAAGGAGGCTTTGAGGGTGTCCTTCAAGCGTTTTTTCTGCCCTCCTGGGGCTCTTCAATGTTAATGCTGTGCACTTAGACAAAGGTGATGAACTAGTAGAACAACAAACAAGAGTGGAGCAGAAAGTCACCCCAATCCTATTTCTTCTTCTATTTTCTGCCCTGCCTTTGTGACCATTTCTTTGCACTATGTCAAAGTACCAATGGTGCTCCATCTATAAGAAAAAGCTCACCATCTGGCCGACCATTCCTCTCCAACCTATAACCCCTAACCTCTCCCCTCGCTTCAACCTCTCTCTATTTATTTTCTAGTTCTACTAAGCTTTCCTCTTTCTCTCGAATTCCAAATATGGGATCTATTATGTATGCAATAAAGATTCAAACTGAGTACTGTTTAACTAAGCAAGGTACAACCTTGTTTCTGCTTTATTTAGATCCAAAGTGCCTGACTCACAAAATGGCTGGCCTTTTATACCAGAGCAGCACCATCGGCGTGCTGCTCAGTGGCCTCCAACAATGGCACCATCTGGTGGTTACAAACAGCATGTACATACATGACAGGATCCTACATTCTTCTTCCACTTTCCTGCATCCTCACTCTACTGAAATTAAGACTTGCTGCGTGAGGGAATCGAACGATATGGGGAACGGGCGGGAAAGTGGAGTTGAGGTAGAACACCAGCCATGGTCTTACTGAATGGCAGTGTAGGTGTCCCCTGGGGTCGGTATTAGGACCACTGCTTTTCTTGATATATAGTATTGACTTGGATGTGGGTGTACAGGGCACCGTTTCAAAATTTGCAGATGACACAAAACTTGGAAGTATAATGAGCAATGATGACAACTCTCTGGGGTAGAGAATTCCACAGATTTACAACCCCTCTGAGAGAAGAAATTCCTCCTCATTTCTGTTTTAAATGGCCGGCCCCTTATTCTGAAACCATGCCCCCTAGTTCTAGACTCCCCCCACGAGGGGAAACATCCTCTCTGCATCTACCCTGTCCAGCCCCCTCAGAATCGTATGTATTTCAAGAGGACATAGACAGGCTGGTGGAATGGTCAGACACGTGGTAGATGAAATTTAACGTAGAAAAGTGCGAAGTGATGCATTTTGGTAGGAAGAATGAGGAGAGGCAATAGAAACTAAAGGGCATAATTCTAAAAGGGGTGCAGGAACAGAGAGACCTGGGGGTATATGTGC
The DNA here is from genome assembly GCF_044704955.1 of Pristiophorus japonicus. Classification (NCBI taxonomy): domain Eukaryota; kingdom Metazoa; phylum Chordata; class Chondrichthyes; family Pristiophoridae; genus Pristiophorus; species Pristiophorus japonicus. The sequence goes on along the minus strand of NC_091991.1, from coordinate 173,209,077 downwards.
ACAAATCATTGAAGATGGCAGGGCAGGTTGAGAAAGCTGTTAAAAAAGTATATGGGATCCTGGCCTTTATAAATAGAGGCATAGAGTACAAAAGCAAGGAAGTTATGATGAACCACACTAGTTCATCCTCAACTGGAGGATTGTGTTCAATTCTGGGCACCGCATTTTAGGAAGGATGTGAAGGCCTTAGAGAGGGTGAAAAGGAGATTTACGAGAATGGTTCCAGGGATGAGGGACTTCAGTTATGTGGATAGACCGGAGAAGCTGGGGTTGTTCTCCTTAGAGCAGAGAAGGTTGAGAGGAGATTTGATAGAGGTGTTCAAAAAGGAAATTAGATGAGTACCTGAAGGAAACAAATGTGTAGGGCTACAGGGAAAGGGTGGGGGAGTGGGACTGGCTGAGGTGCTCTTGCATAGAGCCGGCACGGGCTCGATGGGCCGAATGGCCTCCTTCTGTGCTGTAACTCTTCTATGATTCTATCAATCTTGCTTTTGACACTTTCAATTGAACCTCAGACAGAACAGCTTTTCAGGGGGAGAGAGTTCCAGATTTCCAACACCCAAAAGTGCTTCCTGACATCACCCCTGAACGGCCTGGTTCTAATTCGAAGGTTTGGCCCCCTTGTTGTGGCCTCCCCCACCAGAGGTAATTATTTATCTCTATCTATCCTATCAAATCCTTTAATCGCCTTAAACGCGTGAATTAGATCACCCCCTTAACCTTCTATACTCGAGGGAATACAAGCCTAGCCTCATAATATAACCCTCTCAGACCCACTATCATTCTGGTGAATCTGCGCTGCACCCACTCCGCGGTCAGTATATCCTTCCTGGTGCGGTGACCAGAACTGAGCACAGTTACGCCAGACGGGTTCTGACCAAAGATTTATCCTTCACAGCAAATGAGCCAAGGGTGGGCAGAGGAAACATAGAAACATAGAAAATAGGTGCCGGAGTAGGCCATTCGGCTCTTCGAGCCTGCACTACCATTCAATAAGATCATGGCTGATCATTCCCTCAGTACCCCATTCCTGCTTTCTCTCCATACCCCTTGATCCCTTTAGCCGTAAGGGCCACATCTAACTCTCTCTTGAATCTATATAATGAACTAGCCTCAACAACTTTCTGGGTAGAGAATTCCACAGGTTAACAACTCTCTGAGTGAAGAAGTTTCTCCTCATCTTGATCCTAAATGGCTTACCCCTTATCCTTAGACTGTGACCCCTGGTTCTGGAATTCCCCAACGTCGGGAACATTCTTCCTGCATCTAACCTGTCCAATCCTGTCAGAATTTTATATGTTTCGATGAGATCCCCTCTCATTCTTCTAAATTCCAGTGAACATAAGCCTAGTCGATCCAGTCTTTCTTCATATGTCAGTCCTGCCATCCCGGGAATCAGTCTGGTGAACCTTCGCTGCACTCCTTCAATAGGAAGAATGTCCTTCCTCAGATTAGGAGACCAAACTGCACACAATATTCAAAGTGTGGCCTCACCAAGGCCCTGTACAACTGCAGTAAGACCTCCCTGCTCCTATACTCAAATCCCCTAGCTATGAAGGCCAACATGCCATTTGCCTTCTTCACTGCCTGCTGTACCTGCATGCCAACTTTCAATGACTGATGTACCATGACACCCAGGTCTTGTTGCACCTCCCCTTTTCCTAATCTGTCACCATTCAGATAATATTCTGCCTTCCTGTTTTTGCCACCAAAGTGGATAACCTCACATTTATCTACATTATACTGCATCTGCCATGCATTTGCCCACTCACCTAACCTGTCCAAGTCACCCTGCAGCCTCTTAGCATCCTCCTCACAGCTCACACTGCCACCCAGCTTAGTGTCATCTGCAAACTTGGAAATATTACATTCAATTCCTTCGTCTAAATCATTAATGTATATTGTAAATAGCTGGGGTCCCAGCACTGAACCTTGCGATACCCCACTAGTCACTGCCTGCCATTCTGAAAAGGACCCGTTTATTCCTACTCTTTGCTTCTTGACTGCTAACCAGTTCTCTATCCACGTCAATACGTTACCCCCAATACCATGTGCTTTAATTTTGCACATCAATCTCTTGTGTGGGACCTTGTCAAAAGCCTTTTGAAAGTCCAAATACACCACATCCACTGGTTCTCCCTTGTCCACTCTACTAGTTACATCCTCAAAAAATGCTAGAAGATTTGTCAAGCATTATTTCCCTTTCATAAATCCATGCTGACTTGGACCGATCCTGTCACTGCTTTCCAAATGCGTTGCTATTACATCTTTAATAATTGATTCCAACATTTTCCCCACTACCGATGTCAGGCTAACCAGTCTATAATTCCCTGTTTTCTCTCTCCCTCCTTTTTTAAAAAGTGGGGTTACATTAGCTACCCGCCAATCCATAGGAACTGATCCAGAGTCTATAGAATTTTGGAAAATGACCATCAATGCATCCACTATTTCTAGGGCCACTTCCTTAAGTACTCTGGGATGCAGACTATCAGGCCCTGGGGATTTATCGGCCTTCAATCCCATCAATTTCCCTAACTCAATTTCCTGACTAATAAGGATTTCCTTCAGTTCCTCCTTCTCGCTAGACCCTTGTCCCCTATTATTTTCGGGAGGTTATTCATGTCTTCCTTACTGAAGACAGAACCAAAGTATTTGTTCAATTGGTCTGCCATTTCCTTGTTTCCCATTATGAATTCACCTGAATCTGACTGCAAGGGACCTACATTTGTCTTCACTAATCTTTTTCTCTTCACATATCTATAGAAGCTTTTGCAGTCAGTTTTTATGTTCCCTGCAAGCTTACTCTCATACTCTATTTTCCCCCTCCTAAAACCCTTAGTCCTCTAAATTTCTCCCAGTCCTCAGGTTTGCTGCTTTTTCTGGCCAATTTATATGCCTTACAAGGGCACCCTCAAAGCCTCCCTGATAAAGTGCAACAACCCCACCGCCACCTAGGAGTCCCTGGCCAAAGACCGCCCTAAGTGGAGGAAGTGCATCCGGGAGGGCGCTGAGCTCCTCGAGTCTCATCGCTGAGTGCATGCGGAAATCAAGCGTAGGCAGCGGAAAGAGCGTGCGGCAAATCTGTCCCACCCTCCTTTACCCTCAACGACTATCTGCCCCACCTGTGACAGGGACTGTGGCTCTCATATTGGACTGTTCAGCCACCTAAGGACTCATTTTAAGAGTGGAAGCAAGTCTTCCTCGATTCCGAGGGACTTCCTATGATGATGATGACAACACGGGCATAATATCCACCCCTTTGTAATCCAGCCCCCTTGAGATGAAGGCTAACATTCCATTAGCCTTCTTAATTATTTTTTTTCTAACTAGCATGTGGCTAATTCTGTACATGGACCTCCGACGTTTAAAATTCAAGAAAATCTACCAGCAGTTTAAGATTAAGCAACATGAAATGTCATCTAAAAATGGAATTGGATCAAATGAAGCCGTAACCAGATGTGAAAGGATCAGTAAACAAGCGCAGGCCATAAAGCACTGGAATGAGACAGTAATGTGCGTGAGAAATACAAATAACATTCTGAATGATGTTATGGCACTAAATTAGTAGATCTAGAGAGAGTGATACTCCTTGTAATATATTGAGTCAGGCAGCAGGTTTCTTGGATGAATTAAGACTCCCATCAACATGAAATAAACTGTGTGTTAGAGTTCAAGAGACACAAGAGCACATTATGTTGTATTCATAGTCTGAGTTATTTAATAAATGGATGTCAGGGCACCCACAGTACAGCCATGTTATTCCCGGCCTTTGGGTTATTATTACAGCATGATTCCCAGACAGATTGATTGAACAGCGTAATAGTTTTTCTTTTACAGCATGCTACATACTTTTCCAAGAGGTAATAACCTTTGAGAAACCTCTGCCTCTTACAGTCGTAGAATCATAGAAACTTGCGGAAGGAGGCCATTCGGCCCATCGTGTCCATGCTGGTCGAAAAAGAGCTACCCAGCCTAATCCCACCTTCCAGCTCCTGGTCCGTAGCCCTGGAGGTTACGGCACTTCAAGTGCACATCCAAGCACTTTTTAAATGTGGTGAGGGTTTCTGCCTCTACCACCCTTTCAGGCAGCGAGTTCCAGACCCCCACCACCCTCTGGCTGAAGAAATTCATTCATTTTATAACATAATGCAAGCTCTTTTTACTTGTTATCGAGATTGCAGGAAAAGTTGTTGGATAATCAGCAGTCTATCGATAATTACGACAGCTTAGCGTTTTGTAACGTCCTTTAGTGCCAGCTGTGGCTCAGTGGGTAGCACACTCGCCTCGGAGTCAGAAGGTTGTGGGTTCGAGTCCCACTCCAGAGACTTGAACACAAAAATCTCGGCTGACACTCGCAGTGCAGTGCTGAGGGAGTGTCATCTTTTGGATGAGACATTAAACTGAGGTCCTGTCTGCCCTCTAAGGTGGCGTAAAAGATCCCATGGCATTATTCGCAGGGGTGTTCTTCGCAATGCCCTGGCCAATATTTGTGTCCTTCAACCAACAGAACAGATTATCTGCTCATTATTTAGTTGCTATTTGCGGGAGCTTGCCGTGCGCAAATTGGCTGCTGCGTTTCCCACGTTACAGCAGTGACCACGTTTCAAAAAGTACTTCCTTGGCTGTAATGCGCTTTGGGACGTGCTGAGATGAAAGGCGCTATATAAATGCAAGTTTTTCCTGTTGCCGCCTCACTTCCTCGCCTTTCTCGTTCCCTCTCAGATAGGCACTTAATACTCAGGCTGGTCCCTGCCAATAGGCCCACCTCCAGCCTTATCTGCTGATAGGGCTGGAGGTGGGCCTATTGGCAGGGACCAGCCTGAGTATTAAGTACACTTTCCAAGTACACTTGTTGAGTACACTTTCCAACACATTCTAGCTATTCTCGACCGTTGCTGTTCCATGGACTGAAAACAGTTTGTAGCTTTCGGACCTATTTCCCTTAGCAGAGTCAACAACCAGGGGGCATAGATTTAAAGTCATTGGTAGGAGGTTTAGAGGGGATTTGAGGGGAAATTTCTTCACCCAGAGGGTGGTGGGGGTCTGGAACTCACTGCCTGAAAGGATGGTAGAGGCAGAAACCCTCATCACATTTAAAAAGTACTTGAAGTGTCGTAACCTGCAGGGTTAAGGACCTAGAGCTGGAAGATGGGATTAGGCCGCACGGACACGATGGACCAAAGTGAGCAAGGAGCATGTTTTCAGCCATTTTACAGAAGTTCGACGCAAGCCTGGGAGTGAGGCAGAGACACGCTATCCCATTTGTGGCAACAAAGCAATTTATCAGCCAATCACAACATGCTCATTGCAGTCTTCAGAAGCAGCGAATGAGCCACTTGACACCGTCCCCCCACCTGCCGCCACACACCCCCATCCCGAACGTTTGGAACAGTCTGAGGATCCAGCTGGAGCACTCACAGTTGTGGTTGGAAATGGCTCAGAGATAGAGCGAGATCGAGAGATTGAGAGATCGAGAGAGAGAGATAGAGAGAGAGAGAGATAGAGAGAGATAGAGAGAGATAGAGAGAGAGATAGAGAGAGAGAGAGATAGAGAGAGAGATAGAGAGATAGAGATAGAGAGAGATAGAGAGAGATAGAGAGAGATAGAGAGAGAGATAGAGAGAGAGATAGAGAGAGAGATAGAGAGATAGAGAGATAGAGAGAGAGATAGAGAGAGAGATAGAGAGAGAGATAGAGAGAGATAGAGAGAAAGAGAGAGAGATAGAGAGAGAGATAGAGAGATAGAGAGAGAGATAGAGAGATAGAGAGAGATAGAGAGAGATAGAGAGAGAGATAGAGAGAGATAGAGAGAGAGATAGAGAGATAGAGAGAGAGATAGAGAGAGAGATAGAGAGAGATAGAGAGAGATAGAGAGATAGAGAGAGATAGAGAGAGATAGAGAGAGAGATAGAGAGAGAGATAGAGAGAGAGATAGAGAGAGATAGAGAGAGATAGAGAGATAGAGAGAGAGATAGAGAGAGAGATAGAGAGAGAGATAGAGAGAGATAGAGAGATAGAGAGATAGAGAGAGAGATAGAGAGAGAGATAGAGAGAGATAGAGAGAGATAGAGAGATAGAGAGAGAGAGAGAGATAGAGATAGAGAGATAGATAGATAGAGATAAAGAGATAGAAAGAGATAGACAGAGAGTTAGGGAGACAGATAGAGATCGAGAGAGAGTTCGAGAGATAAAAAAATAAGATAGAGATAGAGAAAGATAGATAGATGGAGATAAATAGAGATAGAGATAGAGAGATAGAGACAGATAGAGAGAGAGGGGGGGAGCGAGATAGAGACAAATAAAGATAGAGAGAGATAGAGACAAATAGAGATAGACAGATAGAGATAGAGACAGAGATAGAAATAGACATAGATAGACAGAGATAGAAATAGAGATAGATAGATCGACAGAGATAGAGATAGAGATAGATAGATAGACAGAGATAGAGATAGAGATAGATAGACAGAGATAAAGAGATAGGGATAGAGACAGAGAGCGAGATAGAGATAGAGATAGAGAAAGGGATAGAGAAAGCGATATAGAGATAGATAGAGATAGATAGAGAGACAGAGATAGAGATAGCAATAGATAGAGATAGAGAGACAGAGATAAAGAGACAGATAGAGATAGAGAGAGAGATAGATAGAGAGGGATAGAGAGATAAAGAGAGAGAGTAAGAAAGAGAGAGGGCGAGAGATAGAGATAGAGAGAGAGAAATATGGGCTCAATTTTCCTCAGTATTTGCTCTGTTTTTTTTGGAGTAGGCTGCTTTTTCTGGCCCAACTTAAAAATCCCCAGTTTTCCCAAGCAATTTGCACCAGCATAACTGACTTAGTCACGTTTTTTTTAGGTATTTTATTTTTGCTCAAAAGGGGGCGTTACCGGCCACCTACAACAATTCTACCCATTTAGGCAACTGTGGCCAGCTGATAGTTACTCCATTTCTACTTAGGCCAGCGTATGTGGCCTCTCGAGAAAACCCTTGTGGAGAGTTAAAGAAATCGGCGCAGGTAAGTGCAGCAGATGCCCCGACAACAGCAGCAGGAGAGGTGAGAGAGGGGGAGAGAGAGAAGGGGTGAGAGAGGGGGAGAGAGAGAAGGGGGGAGAGAGAGAGAGAGAAGGGAGGGAGCGAGAGATAAGGGGGGAAAGAGAGAATGGGGGGAGGGGTGTCGGGGGGGAGAGAGAGGGGTGTAGTTAGGTGCTGGGACTGGGAAGGAGGAGGCCACTCGGCCTGGGCTAGGGGCGGGAGGGAGTGAACTGGCCGGCATCGGTGGCAAGACAACGGAGAGGCTGGGTGGAGGGGAGGGTACTCAATTATTAAATAATTAATTAAACCTTCCTCTTGTGGCCTTAAGCCCTTCTAATCCTCTGGTGTGGGGTTAATGGCCGATTGCCAACTCGGAGCGCTACTGCGTCAGGAACGTCAGAAATGATACTTTTTTCCCCCGCGCATGCGCAGAAGGCCTGGCTCCTTTTTCCAGCGCAGACCGCAGGCTCCACCCCCCGCCCCCCCCCCCCCCCCCCCGAGGCGACTGGCCACGCTGCGCGGCTGCAGACTAAAGGCCAAACATCAGGGAAAGTACGAAGATTTTATCCTGGCACATCTACTCACGTAACAAAGTGGTGCAACTCGGGCAAGTACGCCAGAAAATGGGCTCGGGGAAAATTGAGCCCAGAGAGAGGGATAGCGAGAGACAGAGATAGAGAGAGACAGAGGGAGAAATAGAGATAGAGATAGGGAAAGATTGCAAGTGACAGAGATAGAGAGAAATAGAGGGAGAAATAGAGATAGAGATAGAGATAGCAAGAGACATAGTTAGAGAGAGATAGAGGGAGAAATAGAGAAAGAGACAAATATATAGAGAGTGAGAGAGAGATAGATCAAGAGAGATAGGGAAGTAGAGATAGGTAGATAGATAGATAGATAGATAGATAAATAGATAGATAGATACAGATAGATAGATAGATAGATAGATAGATAAATAGATAGATAGATACAGATAGATAGATAGATAGATAGATAGATAGATAAATAGATAGATAGATACAGATAGATAGATAGATAGATAGATAGATAGATAGATAGATAGATAGATAGATAGATAAAGACAGATAGATAGATAGAGATTGATAGACAGATAGGTAGATAGAGATTGATAGACAGACAGATAGATAGATAGATAGAGATTGATAGAGGGATAGACAATGGTGCAGGTGTCAGTCCTAATGAAGGGGTATTGGAATTGGTGTAGTGGGGGATGTGAGCGATCCATGCATGTACTTGTGCTCTGGGAATATCTGGGCAGTAACCCTCTGTAGGATTTAGCTGCCTTTCTCTCTCAGAGGCTGATTAACCTACTGTGCATTCTCATAACGTTCTGTTTCTGTTTATTATTAATACTTTAATGCTAGTTTTATATTCAGGTCACGACCATGCCCGGGGGGGGGGGGGGGGGGGCGGGAGATAAGTTCAGAAGCTCAAGAGCAACCTACACTCAGGATACAATTCAAGGCATTTCCAACATTCAACTTTATAATATTCAGCATTGGAAATTTACAGCGAGTATCTCTGGGTGATTTTATTTGAGGGAAGAGATTGAAAGGCACACTGCTTCCCTCCCTGTGGTGCCTTGCCTTAGATGGGTTACCAACAGGCAGAGAGAGCCAGCATTAAACATATGCAAATCAGTGAGGCAAAGTCTGTAAACACACTGCAAAAACAGTCAAAGTATTGATGCTTGCATCAACTGAGATGAAGGCGTCGCGATGAAATATTTACTTTTTGATTAAATTGAAAGGCCCTCCTCTGTGCACGGTGTCTAAAGAATAGTTCGGCTATTTTGGTACAGACTGTGCACAGAGCAAATCTGTCCCCGAGTGTGTCAGTGGAAATGGATCAGTTCCAGAGATTCCCAAACACAGACTGCATTAAAACACACGCAGATGCAGCCACTCGATCAGCGTTGGCACAGCACATCCACAGGAGGGCGGTATACGGTTAAAGAGATTACATTTACACTCCTGCTGCGGCAATATAATTATCTTGTACGACACAGAAATAAACATCTCAGGAGAATAGCTTGTCAGGATTGGTGGACCCGAGAGAGGGGGGGGTGGGGGGTGAAGGGAGTGACTGCCCTTTGGGCCAATGAAATGTCTTTATAGGTCATACAAAACTGACCTTCATCCTTATGGCTCTGCTACTACTAGGCTTCCATTTATATAGCGCCTTTCACGACCGCTGGACGTCTCAAAGCGCTTCACAGCCAATGAAATACTTTTGAAGTGTAGTCACTGTTATAATGTGGGAAACGCAGCAGTCAATTTGCGCACAGCAAGCTCCCACAAACAGCAGTGCAATAAATGGCCTGGTTTTTTTTTTGGTGATGTTGCTTGAGGGATAAGTATTGGCCCCGGGACATCGGGGATAACTCCCCTCCTCTTCTTCGAAATAGTGCCACGGGATCTTTTACATCCACCTAAAACGGCAGACGGGGCCTTGGTTTAACATCTCAGCCGAAAGACAGCACCTCCGACAGTGCCGCACTCCCTCAGTGCTGCACCGGGAGTGTCAGCTTGGATTTTTGTGTGCAGGTCGCTGGAGTGGGAACTTGAACCCACAACCTTCCAACTCAGAGGTGAGCGGGCTACCCACTGGGTCACGGCTGACACATTCTATCAGGCTACTTGCATCCACTAAGCCATCCCTGCACCCATTCGCCAAGCCTCTGCTGTTGAATCTTTCTTTGTAAAGGAAAATAATAACTTTGTCGAGAGCGTTTTTACTCTAAATGGGCATCGCCTCCGACCTCCAAAAATAACCTCCATTAACCCTTTTAAGGCCATTCTGGTCAAACATCAATTAAAGGAAAGACTTGCATTTATATAGCGGCTTTCACAACCTCAGGACCTCCCAAAGTGCTTTACAACCAATGAAGTACTTTTGGAGTGTAGTCACTGTTGTAATGTGGGAAACGCAGCAGCCAACTTGCGCACAGCAAGCTCCCACAAACAGCAATGAAAAGAATTACCGGATAATCTCTTCTAGGTGTTGGTTGATTGGCCAGGACACCAGGGATAACTCCCCTGCTTTTCTTCAAAACAGTGACGTGGGATCTTTTACATCCACCCGAGAGAGCAATGCTGAGCTGGCAGCCTGGAAAGAAAGGCTTGCATTTATATAGCGCCTTTCACGACCACCGGACGTCCCAAAGTGCTTTACAGCCAATGAAGTGCTTTTTGAAGTGTAGTCACTGTTGTAATGTGGGAAACGCGCCAGCCAATTCGCGCACAGCAAGCTCCCACACACAGCAACGTGACGATAAGGGAGTCAAGGGTTATGGGGAGCGGGCGCGGAAGTGGAGCTGAGTGCATGATCAGATCAGCCACGATCTTATTGAATGGCGGAGCAGGCTCGAGGGGCCAAATGGCCGACTCCTGCTCCTATTTCTTATGTTCTTATGTGATAATGACCAGATAATCAGTTTTTATGATGTTGATTGAGGGATAAATATTTGGTGGCAGGTCACCAGGGATAACTCCCCTGCTCTTCTTCGAAATAGTGCCGTGGGATCCTTTGTATCCACCCGAGAGAGCAGGCAGGGCCTCGGTTTAACGTCTCATCCGAAAGATGGCACCTCTGGCAGTGCAGCACTCCCTTGGCACTGCATTGGAGTGTCAGCCTAGATTTTTGTGCTCAAGTCCCTGAAATTGGACTCAAACCCACAACCTTCTGACTCAGAGGCGAGGGTGCGGCCCACTGAGAGAAGGTTAACACCTCCTACTGACACTGATCCTGTGCTGTCGGGAAAGAGAATAGGCCTCCCACTCACCAGCCTCAATGTTGGGCTGTGCTGCCAAGCAGAGGCGGCAGGGATTAAAAAGAGATATCACCCTGAGAACACAGGCAGTTGTGAAATGAGGCACAACTGCAGAGATGGATCCAAGCTTGCACCGTTACGTTTTCCAGAAATAATTGTTGATACAATTCAATCCGCCAGAATCAAAAGGCAGAAAATGTCTTTGGGGATTGAGAGAGTTTAATGAGTGCTTCTCCACTTCACAGTTTTCCAATTTGGCTTCCTCGAGTCCCAAAATATCGAGTGAGCTCAGCAGCAATCTGGCAGATTGAACAAATAAAATTCACAAGATGCCTAATTATTTCTTCCTCCCTCCTTTTAGCAAATTAAATGCGTTTCTTCAGTTCTTCTCCGAGCCATGGAACATTGCCGTACAGCAGGCAATGGGAGGACAACTTAGAGCAATGCCGTCGCTACTCCTGAAGTTCATTGGGTCATCCACTTTACCCAGAGAGCGGTGAGAATGTGGAACTCGCTATCACAGGGGGTGGTTGAGGTAAATAGCATAAATGCATTTAAGGTGAAGCCAGATAAACACAAAAAGATGTATTTATATACGTCATTTGGTTCTGGATATGCACTTTCTTTGGAGAAGGACCGATCTTCATCTTCCCCTAATTGGTGCGCAGTCCTTCCTCATTGTCCCTCCAGTTTTCTCTCCTTCTGTGCTGAAGTTGTTGACTCAACAACAACTTGCATTTATGAACAAAGAAAGACTTGCATTATTATAGCGCCGTTCACAACCACCGGAGGTCTCAAAACACCTTACAGCCAATGAAGTATAGTCACTGTTGCAATGTGGCAGCCAACTTGCACACAGCAAGCTCCCACAAACAGCAATGTGATAATGACCCAGATAATCGGTTTTAAGTTGAGGGATAAATATTGGCCAGGACACCGGGGATAACTCCCCCTGCTCTTCTTTGAAATAGTGCCACGGGATCTTTTATGTCCACCTGAGAGGGCAGACGGGGCCTCGGTTTAACGCCTCATCCGAAAGACGGCACCTCCGACAGTGCAGCGCTCCCTCAGCACTGCGCTGGGAGTGTCAGCCTCGATCTTACGCCCAAGTCTCTGGAGTGGGGCTCAAACCCCACGCGCTTCTGGCTCAGAGACGAGAGAGAGAGAGACAGAGAGTGCTACCCACTGAGCCACGGGAGAGGCGGAGGTGCCAGCTGGCGACGGACAGTTTCAGCGTAAAGGCGGTCCCGCGAGACTTCGCTGTGAAGCAACGAGGCTCATTAGTTATCATCGCTGTCCTCAGAGAAGGCATTGATACTTGCAAAGATTTTAAGTCTCCCTCGATTCCGAGGGACTGCCTATGATGACGATGGCCACTGAGTGAGCAGGAGACCAAGAGGGCCCATTTCACTGGTGTCGGGTCCCCCGCTGGGTTGGAAGCTGCTACTTGTGGGCGTATTGAGCTGAGGGGGAGGGGGGGTAGGGGGGGTGGGGGGGGGGGTCCAGGATGACCAACGGACACCTTTCCCAGAAGGAACAGAAAATCGAAGCCCACTCGCGGCACGCGCGGAATGCGCCGCTCAGCGGTCGCCGCGGGTCGTGTCGGCGTTGTGCCGTCTCATTCTGCTTCCTCGGGACCCTCTGACAGAGGCTCGCCAGCAGGGCCGACTGCCTGCTTCCGGAAATTGAGAAAGCAGCTTTCCATTTTTACGCTGCACCCTGCTGGTTCTCCAGCTGGTGAGACGGAGGTCACCAGCCAGCCAACCAAAAGGAACAGAGACGAGCCAGCGCAGGCAGTTAACCCTCGAGCTGCGGCAGGTGGGGGCGGAAGACAGCGTTTTATTCGTGCTTCTTAAAGGGGTACCAGGGGGTTGCCAACTCGGGCTGGACCTATTCCTGGAGGTTCCAACAATAACAACTTGTGTTTAAATGGCGCCTTTGACATAGTAAAACATCGCTTCGCAGCAGTGTTGCAAGACAAAACAAATACATTTGACACCAAGGAGAAATTAGGGCAGGTGACCAAAAGCTTGGTCAAAGAGGTAGGTTTTAAGGAGCCTCTTAAAAGAGGAAAGAGAGGTTAGAGAGGCGGAGAGGTTTACGAAGGGGGTTCCAGAGCTTGGGGCCCAGGCAGCTGAAGGCACGGCCAACGATGGTTGGGCGATTATAACCAGGGATGCTCAAGGGGGCAGAATTAGAGGAGCGCAGACATCTCGGGGGGGGTTGTGGGTCTGGAGGAGATTACAGAGATAGGGAGGGGCGAGGCCATGGAGGGATTTGTAAACAAGGATGAGATCACATGACTTTCCATCTCGAACCCAGCCAAACAGCGCTGATTCCCAATCTCCAATATTTCTTCAACTAATAAACAAACGTGTTCGAAGAACAGGAAAAGAATCGTACATGTGTTTTTTTTAAATGCCTCTATAATTTTTCTCGTGGGTTGCAGTGTCTTGGAGATTAATCTTTAATTCCATCGCCAAATCCCCCACCATCAACATCCTGGGGGTCACCATTGACCAGAAACTTAACTGGACCAGCCACATAAATCTTGTGGCAACAAGAGCAGGTCAGAGGCTGGGTATTCTGTGGCGAGTGTCTCATCTCCTGACTCCCCAAAGTCTTTCCACCATCTACAAGGCACAAGTCAGGAGTGTGATGGAATACTCTCCACTTGCCTGGATTAATGCAGCTCCGACAACACTCAAGAAGCTCGACACCAACCAGGACAAAGCAACCCGCTTGATTGACACCCCATCCACCACCTTCAACATTCACTCCCTCCACCACCGGCGCACCGTGGCTGCAGTGTGCACCATCTACAAGACGCACTGCAGCAACTCGCCAAGGCTTCCTCGACAGCTCCTCCCAAACCCCCGACCTCTACCACCTAGAAGGACAAGAGTAGCAGGCGCATGGGAACACCACCACCTCCAAGTTCCCCTTCAAGTCACACACCATCCTGATCTGGAACTATATCAGTCGTTCCTTCATCGTCGCTGGGTCAAAATCATGGAACTCCCTCCCGAACAGCACTGTGGGAGCACCTTCACCACACGGACTGCAGCGGTTCAATAAGGCGGCTCACCACCACCTTCTCAGGGGCAATTAGGGATGGGCAATAAATCACATCCCATGAACAAATTTTAGTGTCTTTCAAGATGCGGCCTCATATCTCCTCTAAACCTCCTACCAATTACTTTAAATCGATGCCCCCTGGTTGTTTGTTGACCCCTCTGCTAAGGGAAACAGGTCCGAAAGCTACAAACTGTTTTCTGTCCATGGAACAGCAACGGTCGAGAATAGCGGGAATGTGCCAGAAAGCGTACTCAACACCAGGCGTGTTGAAAGGGCTGGAGGTAGGCCTAGTCACTCTATCTAGGCCCCTCATAATTCTATGCACCTCAATAAGATCTCCCCTCAGCCTCCTGAATTCCAAAGAAAACAACCCCAGCCTATCCAATCTTTCCTCATAGCTACAATTCTCCAGTCCTGGCAACATCCTCGTAAATCTCCTGCAGCAGCATGTTGCATTTAAATCATCTCTTTAATGTAAAAAAACCTCCTGAGAGGATTGAGGGAAAAATGGATCTCTTTCAGTGGACTGAATGTTTGTATCAAGGTTTTCTTGCAGTAATAGTGACTATCTATACTGTGTATATAATATCTATACTTGCTGATCTACATTGACTCCCGGTTAAACAACGCCTCGATTTCAAAATTCTCATCCTTGTTTACAAATCCCTCCATGGCCTTGCCCCTCCCTATCTCTGTAATCTCCTCCATCCCCACAACTCCCCGAGATGTCTGCGCTCCTCTAATTCTGCCCCCTTGAGCATCCCTGATTATAATCGCTCAACCATCGGTGGCCGTGCCTTCAGCTGCCTGGGCCCCCGAGCTCTGGAACTCCCTCCCGAAACCTCTCCACCTCTCTACCTCTCTTTCCTCCTTTAAGACGCATCCTTAAAACCTCCCTCTTTGACCAAACCTGCCGTGATTTCTTCTGATGTGGTTTGGTGGTCAGATTTATCTGTTTTTTCTTGTAACACTGCTGTGAAGCGCTTTGGGACGTTTTACTAGGTTAAAGGCGCTATATAGATAAAAGTTGTTGTTGTAGTATACCAAGGCCTGCTCTAAAGCATGCTTCCAACGGAAGGTATATCTGTGGAGCCTGGCTGCGAAGAGCTCGTGTGTGTGGCCTTGGGGCTTCTGCCAGCAGGTGCCTTCCTTCCATCTGCTTCTGCCGCCAAAGGCCCAGTCTAGGTGCCAAGAATGTCTGTGTGTTGTTCTCCCAGGGCCAACACTGCTTCCAGGATCAACGTCTGTCACTTGTGCAGAGCCTGGTACTGGCACAACAACAACAACTGCCATTAATCTAGCGCATTTAACGTAGTAAAACCGTCCCACGGCGCTCCACAGGAGCGATTATCCAACAACATTTGACACCGAGCCACATAAGGAGCTATCAGGGCAGTTAGCTAGGTTTTAAGGAGGGTCTTAACAACAACTTGTATTTATATAGCGCATGTAACGTAGTGACAGGTCCCAAGGCGCTTCACAGGAGTATTATGCGATAAACAATTTGACACCGAGCCGCATAAGTAGAAATTAGCGCAGGTGACCAAAAGCTTGGTCAAAGAGGTAGGTTTTATGGAGCGTCTTGAAGGAGGAAAGAGAGGTAGCGAGGCGGAGAGGTTTAGGGAGGGAGTTCCAGAGCTAAGGCCCCAGGCAACAGAAGGCACGGCCACCGATGGCTGAGCGATTATAATCAGGGATGCTCAAGAGGGCAGACTGAGAGGAGCGCAGACATCTCGGGGGGTTGTGGGTCTGGAGGAGATTACAGAGATAGGGAGAGGTGTAGGGAGGGAATTCCAGAGCTTAGGGCCCAGGCAGCTGAAGGCACGGCCGCCAATGGTGGAGGGATGAAAATTGAGGATGCGCAAGAGGCCAGAATTGGAGGAGCGCAGAGATCTCGGGGGGTTGTGGGGCTGGAGGAGGTTACAGAGACAGTGAGGGGCAAGGCCATGGAGGGTTTTGAAAACAATGATGAGAATTTTTAAATTGAGGCGTTACCAGCCCAGGAGCCATTGTTAGTCAGCGAGCACAGTAGTGATGGGTGAATGGGTCTAAGGGAGGTATGGGGTTTGAAATTGGTCTTCAGCAGTAAACAGGGTCATAGCAAATCAGAAGCCCATTTTACACTCAATGGAAAAGGACTCATTAGCCCCCAAAGCGTAGCTGAGGCATAGAGACCAGAAGCATTGTGGATAATACATGTTGGTAAAAGAAAGATTTGCATTTATATAATGCCTTTCACGACCACCGGACGTCCCAAAGCGCTTTACAGCAAAGAACATAAGAACTTAAGAAATAGGAGCAGGAATAGGCCATACAGCCCCTCGAGCCTGCTCCGCCATTTAATACAATCATGGCTGATCTGATCATGGACTCAGCTCCACTTTCCTACCTGCTCCCCATAACCCCTTATTCCCTTCTTTTGGAGTGGAGTCACTGTAGTAATGTCGGAAACATGGCAGCTATTTTGCGCACAGCAAGCTCCCACAAACAGCAATGTGATAATGACCAGATAATATGTTTTTTCGTTATGTTGATTGAGGGATAAATATTGGCCATCTTTAAAGAAGGGGACAAGTCCGACTGCGGCAACTACAGAGGAATCTCCCTGTTGTCAGCCACTGTGAAAGTCATCGCTAGAATCCTCCTCAACCGTCTTCTCCCTGTGGCTGAAGAGCTCCTCCCGGAGTCACAGTGCAGATTCCATCCGCTACAGGGTACAACGGACATGATCTTTACGGCTTGACACCTGCAAGAGAAATGCAGGGAACAGCACCAACCCTTGTACATGGCCTTCTTTGACTTTACAAAGGCCTTTGACACTGTTAACTGCGAGGGACTATGGAGCGTCCTCCTCCGTTTCGGCTGCCCCCAAAAGTTTGTCGCCTGATCCACGACAACATGCAAGCCATGATCCTGACCAATGGATCCACCATAGACCCAATCCATTTCCAGACCGGGGTCAAGCAGGGCTGCGTCATCGCGCCAACCCTCTTGTAATGCTCCACCTCACGCTCAACAAGCTCCCCGCTGGAGTGGAACTAAACTATAGAACTAGTGGAAACCTGTTCAACTTTCATCACCCCAGGCTAGACCCAAGACCGTCCCATCCTCTGTCGTCGAACTACAGTACGCAGACGATGCTTGCGTCTGCGCACATTCAGAGGTTGAACTCCAAGCCATCGTCAACATCTTCACCAAGGTGTACGAAAGCATGGGCCTCACACTAAAAATCCATAAGGCAAGGGTCCTCCACCAACCTGACCCCACCACACAGCACTGCTCCCCAGTCATCAAGATCCACGGTGCGGCCCCAGACAACGTGGACCACTTTCCATTACTCGGGAGCTTATTATCAGCAAAGGCAGACATGAACGAAGAGGTTCAACACCACCTCCAGTGTACCAGTGCAGCCTTCGATCGCCTGAGGAAGGGAGTGTTCGAAGAGCAGATCCTCAAATCTGGTACCAAGCTTGTAGTCTACAGGGCTGTCCCGCCCTCCTGTATGGCTCAGAGACGTGGACCATATACAGTAAACACCTCAAATCGCTGGAGAAATACCACCAACGATGTCTCTGCAAGATCCTGCAAATCCCCTGGGAGGACAGACGTACCAACGTCAGTGTTCTCGATCAGGCCGACATCCCCAGCATCGAAGCACTGACCACACTCGACCAGCTCCGTTGGGCGGGCCACACCGTCCACATGCCAGATTCAAGACTCTATTCGGAACTCCTACACGGCAAGCGATCCCCAGGTGGGCAGAGAAAATGTTTCAAGGACACCCTCGAAGCCTCGTTGATAAAATGCAACATCCCCACTGAGCCACAGCTGACACAGCACGTACAACTACCAGGCTATGAAGTAAGTTACACGGCTGCTCAGGAAAGGTACCAGTGAGCAGAAGAGTATTAATAGGCCTATCCTGCTGTGCACATTCATCAGGAAATTAAGAGGTCATTTTATTCCGGCGCAGAATGAAGCCTCCCATATTCCACCCACATACATCAGTCCCACGAGGCAGGAAGCAGAGAACTTTGTCAGCTGCCATCTTCAGCCGCCTTACGTTTCCTCCAATACTATTCAGGCCCACTTGCTTCCAATTTTAGCCTCCCTGTGAAACTCTGTAAGTAAATAATCTGAAGCAAAGTTACTCATATTTGGATAATTATTTCTAACATATATGGTCCCAAAAATAAAGAACTAAAATCAAAAAGCAGGAAAACCAGCCAGCCAGGGATGCCTGAATC
The DNA here is from genome assembly GCF_044704955.1 of Pristiophorus japonicus. Lineage (NCBI taxonomy): Eukaryota > Metazoa > Chordata > Chondrichthyes > Pristiophoridae > Pristiophorus > Pristiophorus japonicus. The sequence continues at coordinate 173,190,932 of NC_091991.1, read as the reverse complement.
TCAATGCAAATTATTCTTTTTTTTAAACTTATCAAAATTAAATTTTTAGTGTTTGATCATAAAGTCCTGTTTTTTTTTTTATTCGACCACAGGATGTGTGCATCGCTGGCAAGGCCAGTCCCTAATTGCCCCGTCTACTCTCTCGGGTGGGCGCAAAAGAACACACAGCACTATTTCAAAGAAGAGCAGGGGAGTTATCCCCAGTGTCCCAGCCAATATTTATCCCTCAATCAACATCTAAATCAGATTATCTGTGTTATGCTCAGAATAAATCCACAGGACTATATCACACGCTCAAACTGTTGTGACCTTGGTCTCTTTATTCAGACTCCAGAGTGAGGAAGCAGCACGGTTGACCCCTCGCTTTCGAGCACTTCCACGACCGCAAGTGGGTTTGCAGGCTGCGTGGTGGGCAACAGTGGCCAACTGAGGGCATTAGAGCCGCTCTCAGTGCCTGGCCCGTGGCAGATCATGTTACAGTGCACAGACAGTGTTAGAAATTCTCGAAACAACGCATCGATAACAACGCAACGCATTGGTGCCTCTGCTCTCCCAAGCTTGTGGGATGAGCAGCTTGTCTGACTCGGGCACATATTGGGACACTCTTTAGTACGTTTCTTTGGTCCCGTGAACACAGGCTGCTGCTTTATTTAACTGAATGGATACATGTTCAATCGTTTGGGGCTAGCCCGCTACTTTTGCTTGCTGCACAACACTCCCGACCCCATGCGGTAACATCTCACTTGCTACGAATACTTTGTTAGATACATATACAACTGGTTGGGGTTCGCCCGCTTCTGTGGCATGCTGTACAACACACTCGACCACGTGTGATAACACATCACTTGTTACAAGTACTTTGTCAGATACATACACGACCGGTTGGTGTTCGCCCGTTACTTTGGCTTGTTGTAAGGTACCCCCGACCCCATATAATGGTACATCATGGGTCGCGAAAGACCGCTCACAAGGGTTGCATAGTGCACACAATTTACTGGAGCGTAGTGGGTTCCTGGCCTTCACGGCAGCCACCCCTTTACCCTTGCCCCAAACCCAGTCGTCTTCCTTGCTGGGCGACATATTCCTCCGTTCCATTGCGGCACCCTCCCGTGGTCTGGACGCTCTCTCATCCCGTGGTCTGGACGCACCTTTGTCCCGTGGTCTGGATTCCTTCTCGTCCTGTGGTCTGGACGCACTCTTGTCCCGTGGTCTGGACACCCTCTCATCCGTGTCCGTGATGCCGACTGCCGTGATCTTCCTCCCCAGGTATTTTGCCTCTGGCCTCGGGAAGACGCATTTGGATCGTTTCGGCCGGAGTCCCACTCCGCATGGTCGACCTGGAGCCTCTTCTATCCTCGCGAAAAGGTCGTTGGCTTTGGGTGGTGGGTACCGCACCTGTACCGCTGCTCGGTTGAACTTCACCTCCTCGTGGTTGTGATGAGCGGCCTGTGCCTCGGGAATCTGCAAATGGATCTGCACTTTGATGCCTGATTCAGCTGAAGGTGGGAGTTAGCTCAGCCTTTGAGAAGGGGAGACCTCGTTCGCTGGAGAAGGTACACAGAGGTCTTCCCAGTTCCATCGAATCTTCCTCATCCACCTTCTACCAAGCAACGTTGGCCCATCACCTGAAACAATCCACAGTGGTAAATCATGCACTGCTCTCTCATGGAATACTCTTATATCCGCACTACCAATAATTGGTATCAGTTCCTTGGTATAGGTGCGCAGCTTTGCCTGAATCAGGGTTAGCTCGGGTCGCTGTGCTTCATCGCTCCACAGCCTCTCAAAAGCCTTTCAAAAGCCTTCTGGCTCATGACTGATTGATTCGCTCCCCCGTGTCCAATTCCATGGAGACTGGAGTGCCGTTAAGTTCAACTTTTAACATTGTCGGAGGGCTTTTGGTGGTGAAGGTGTGTATCCCATATACTTCCTCTTCATCCTCAGGTTGAGTTGCCTCTCCTGCTCCTTCATCGTGATCCTCGCTGGATCGGTCGTCCTCTCCTGACTCTGCCATGTGGTGAGTCAGAGATCGTTTGCACATTCGCTGGAGGTGCCCCATTGTTCCACAGCCCTTGCACACATAGGGCTTGAATCGACATTGATGGGCTCTACGACTGCCCCGTAGCGCCAACATGGTGCTAATGGATACGCATTCACGCCCCACGGCGAATTCTGAGTCACTCTAGGCCTAGGTCTGGCCTCTGCAAGCGTGTGGGCCCTGCCCTGTGCCGTTCTGCCTGCTAAAAACATTATTTTGCGCACGGTGCTCGCCTGTGAGCTTCGATTCTGTGAAGATATCTGTTTTGTGTTGTCGCTGGTGGATATGAAGGCATTGGGCTATCGTGGTGGCCTTGCTCAGATCTAGGGATTCGGCAGACAGCAGTTTGCGAAGAATGACCTCGCGGCTAATTCCAAGCACGAAAAAGTCCCGCAACATTTCCCCCAAGGATCCTGCAAATTCGCACTGCCCCGCGAGGCGTCTTAGGTCGGCGACAAAACTCGCCACAGTCTGGCCCTCGGAGAGACGGTGCGTGTAAAAGCGGTACCTGGCCATCAGGATGCTCTCCTTTGGCTTGAGATGTTCTTTAACCAGCATACACAGCTCTGGTTAAGATTTGTCCGTTAGTTTGACCAGTGCCAGCAAATTTTTAAGGAGGCCATATACCGCTGACCCATGCGGTGAGGAGAATCGCCCTACACTTGATCTCTGTTTCAGCCGTGTCTAATTCATTGGCCACAAAGTACTGGTCGAGTGCTCAATGAAGGCTTCCCAATCATCACCCTCAACAAATCTCTCAAGAATACCAATGGCAGCCATTACCGCGTGAAAGTTTGTGATCCGTTACTCGTCGCCAATTTGTTACGTTCAGAATAAATCCACAGGACTATATCGCAAGCTCAAACTGTTGTGACCTTGGTCTCTTTATTCAGACTCCAGAGTGAGGAAGCAGCATGGTGAATCCCCTTTTATACCTGCTTGCCCCAAGGTGCACAGGTGACTCTTAGGTCGCCCACAGGGTTGGCCACAAAGTACATTTTGGTAAGGTTTACATACATACATAACAATCTGGTCATTATCACGTTACTGTTTGTGGGAGCTTGCTGTGCCGCCTTCTTGAACCACTGCAGTCCATGTGGTGAAGGTACTCCCACAGTGATAAAACTTTGGGCAGGCTTTTCCAGTATTTTGTGCACCGTTTTTTGCCCTGTGGGTGGCAATGGCAGCGGTGAGGTCTTCTGGGTGTACAATGTACAGAGAGTGACGGTGCGTACAATGGGGGACAGACACATGTACACAGAGGGTTACAGTGCATACAATGGGACACACATGTACAGAGTTACAGTGCATACAATGGGCGGGGGACACATGTACACAGAGAGTTACAGTGCATACAATGGGGAGGGGGGACATGTACACAGAGAGTTACAGTGCGTACAATGGGTCACACACATGTACACAGGAAGTTACAGTGTGTACAATGCGACGCACACACACATGTACACAGGAAGTACAGTGCATACAATGGGACACACACACATGTACACAGAGGGTTGCAGTGCATACAATGGGGGGGACACATGTACACAAAGAGTTACAGTGTGTACAATGGAGGGGACATGTACACAGAGAGTTACAGTGTGTACAATGGTTCACACACATGTACACAGGGAGTTACAGTGCATACAATGGACACACACACACATGTACACGGAGTTACAGTGCATACAATGGGGGACACACATGTACACAGGGAGTTACAGTACGTACAATGGGACGCACACACATGTACACAGAGTTACAGGGCATACAATGGGGGGGTGAAAACATGCACACAGTGAGTTACAGTGCATACAATGGGTCACACACATATACACAGGAAGTTACAGTGCATACAATGAAGGACACATACATGTACACAGGGAGTTACAGTGCATAAAATGGAGGACACACACATGTACACAGAAAGTTATAGTGGGTACAATGGGGGATACACATGTACACAGGGAGTTACAGTGCATACAATGGGACACACACACATGTATACAGTTACAGTGCATACAATGGGACACACAGACACATGTACACAGGGAGTTACAGTGCATACAATGGGGGACATGCACATGTATACAGTTACAGTGCGTACAATGGGACACACACACATGTACACAGGGAGTTACAGTGCATACAATGGGGGACATGCACACATGTACACAGGAAGTTACAGTGCATACAATGGGACACACACATGTACACAGGGAGTTACAGTGCATACAATGGGGCACACACACATGTATACAGTTACAGTGCGTACAATGGGACACACAGACACATGTACACAGAGAGTTACAATGCATACAATGAGGGACATACACATGTACACAGAGAGTTACAGTGCGTACAATGGGACCCGCACAGTGAACACTATTTTGTCTTTGGCTTTCCACACAATATAGTGCTAGCACGAACCGTTGCTCAACTCCTGTTGCAGCTCGCAATGGGAGTGATCCAGTAACTTACCGGCTCAAAGGAGGTGCTGAGCTGAGATTATTCAGCTTCCGGGTGCGTTCCTGATGTCAGCATCGATAACCGCTTCTATTTATAAAGGTGGTTGGACAATTTTTGCCCGCGTTGCATTGTCACGGACCAGGTGACGCGATCATGGATACAATTTAGCCAGAGGATGGCAGCTATTTATAGCCTTATCTCCTTTTAGAAAATTAAAATTAGACCAAGCACGGAAAAAGCTGGATCATATCATCCCCATGGAACTGAATTATGAAGAGATAAAGTAAAAGGAGATGGCACAGTGCCAGGCCAGGAGGGTCGTTCGGAGGACAAGCCTCAAAAAGTCGACATCAACAAATTATTTGAATGGCAAAGTGTTACGGTACTGTTTCAAAAGAAATTCTGCTGCCTCCATTAACTGAACATAAACAGTGTTTAAACTTCATGTCTCACTAATTAAAAAATTTAGCACAAAACATAAGCTGTGTAAAAGCCATCCTTTTTTTTAACAGCAGAATGTCAAAATTGTGAATTCGTTGAATATTTTACTGGGCGTATATGAAACATTGGCATTTGTACGATGTCTTTCACATCCTCAATATGTCCCAAAGCACTGTACAGCCAATGAAGTACTTTTGGAGTGTAGCCACTGTTGTAATGTGGGAAACGTGGCAGCCGACTTGCACACAGCAAGCTCCCACACAGAGCAATGTGATAATGACCAGATCATCTGTTTTTGTTATGTTGTTTGAGAGATACATATTGGCCACAGCGATTGGAAAACCACAAATGTAATGCCTCTATTTAAATAAGGAGGCAGACAGAAAGCAGGAAACTATAGACCAGTTAGCCTAACATCTGTGGTTGGGAAAATGTTGGAGCCCATTATTAAGGAAGCAGTAGCGGGACATTGGGAAAAGCATAATTCAATCAAGCAGAGTCAGCATGGTTTTATGAAAGGGAAATCATGTTTGACAAATTTTCTGGAGTTCTTTGAGGATGTAACGAGCAGGGTGGATTAGGGGGAACCAATGGATGTGGATTTCCAGAAGGTATTCAATAAGGTGCCACATAAGAGGTTACTGCACAAGGTTAAAGTTCACGGGGTTGGGGGTAATATATTAGCATGGATTGAGGATTGGCTAACTAACAGAAAACAGAGAGTCAGGATAAATGAGTCGTTTTCCGGTTGGCAAACAGTAACTAGTGGGATGCCGCAGGGATCGGTGCTGAGTCCTCAACTATTTACAATCTACATTCATGACTTGGATGAAGAGACCGAGTGTAATGTAGCCAAGTTTGCTGATGATACAAAGATGGGTGGGAAAGCAAATTGTGAGGAGGACACAAATAATCTGCAAAGGGATATAGACAGGCTAAGTGAGTGGGCAAACATCTGGCAGATGGAGTATAATGTGGGAAAATGTGTGGTTATCCACTTTGGCAGTAAAAATAGAAAAGTAAATTATAATTTAAATGGAGAAAAATTGCAAAGTGCTGCAGTACAGAGGGACCTGGGGGTCCTTGTGCATGAAACACAAAAAGTTAGTATGCAGGTACAGCAAGTAATCAGGAAGGCAAATGGAATTATGGCCTTTATTGCAAGGGGGATGGAGTATAAAAGCAGAGAAGTCCTGCTACAACTGTACAGGGTATTGGTGAGGCCACACCTAGAGTACTGTGTACAGTTTTGGTCTCCGTATTTAAGGAAGGATATACTTGCATTGGAGGCTGTTCAGAGAAGGTTCACTAGGTTGATTCCGGAGATGAGGGGGTTGATTTATGAAGACTGTAGGTTGGGCCTATACACATTGGAGTTCAGAAGAATGAGAGGTGATCTTATTGAAACTTATAAGATAATGAGGGGGCTCGACAAGGTGGATGCAGAGAGGATATTTCCACTCATTGGGGAAACTAAAACTAGGGGACATTGTCTCAGAATAAGGGGCCGCCCATTTAAAACTGAGATGAGGAGGAATTTCTTCTCTCAGAGGGTTGTAAATCTGTGGAATTCTCTGCCCAAGAGAGCTGGGTCATTGAATATATTTAAGGCAGAGATAAACAGATTTTTGAGCAATAAGGGAGTCAAGGGTTATGGGGAGTGGGCAGGGAAGTGGAGCTGAGTCCGTGATCAGATCAGCCATGATCTTATTGAATGGCAGAGCATGCTCAAGGGGCCGAATGGCCTACTCCTGCTCCTATTTCTTATGTTCTTATGACACAGGGGAGAACTCCCCTGCTCTTTTTCGAAATACCATGGGATTTTTTGCGCCCACCCGAGAGGGCAGATAGGAGCCTCAGTTTAGAATCTCATCCGAAAGATGGCACCTCCGACAGTGCAGCATTTCCTCAGTACTGTACTGGAGTGTCAGCCTAGATTTGGTGCTTAAGTCCCTGGACTGGGACTCGAACCCACAACCTTCTAACTCAGAGGCAAGAGTGCTGCCCACTGAGCCACAGCTGACTCCATCTCGGACCCAAGCATGATGAGTCCAATTGGAACCGAAATGTTGACTCCACCGAAATCAGGTTGTTAAGTATTGAATAACTCCACGAGGCTAAGTACGGTGAGCTTGTTCAGGCATGACCTTACTCCAGTTTATTTATTCTCAAAGTGAGGATTCAACATGGCTGCCAACATTATATACACGGTTTGCACGTGTCTGCCAGTGACCATAGGACTCCGACATTCGCGCCCTCCGGTGGCAGGTAAAACCCAGTTAACATACATAACACAGGTCACTCAGCACAGACCAAGAATGTCCAATCCAATGCCGAGCGGCAGTCAGCAAAGGCAGTGGAATTCGGAACGACATAGCCAAAACAGTAGAACGTAAGCCAAAGGAAGTTGTGATCAAACTGTACATTGTTCCAAGTCAGACTGCAACCCCCCGAGATGTCTGCGCTCCTCTAATTCTGCCCTCTTGAGCATTCCTGATTATCATCGCTCAACCATCGGTGGCCGTGCCTTCAGCTGCCTAGGCCCTAAGCTTCAGAACTCCCTGCCTAAACCTCTCTGCCTCTCTTTCCTCCTTTAAGACGCTCCTTAAAGCCTACCTCTTTGACCAAATTTATGGCCATCTGCCCTAACTTCTCCTTATGCGGCTCGGTGTGAAATTTTTTGGTCTGATAACCCTCCTGTGAAATGCCTTGGGATGTTTTACTACATTAAAGACGCTATGTAAGTGCAGGTTGTTGTTGTTGAGTCCCACGTCCAGTCCGATCACTGAGAGACAAGGGGGACATTCGAATGCTGAAGGGAGTGTGGACGAAAGGGGCGGGGCTGGTCCCTAAAGTCAGGGGGCTGAGCTATGAGGAAAGACTGAAGGAAGTTTGGGGCTGAAATTGCGTAGCGCCCCGTTTGGGGGCGGTAAGAGCCGCGAGGCGGGAGTTTGTGCAGCGGGCGCGGAAATCCCGCCCCGCGACCTATATTCAGCTTTCCGCCGTCGATAGCAAAATATTGCACTCCACTTGCTCTGTGGGACGCGGGCGGGGCGGGAGGACTGACCTGCCACTTACCTTTTCCAATTCTGAATCGCTAATGATCGGCACATTCCACAGTCACATTTGTTAGTCATTTTCCCCTGATGGCGATTATCATAAATAATACCACTTGCTTATACCTGGCGGTGTTTCACAAGCGGAGTGCCGGGCTGTAACATCACGGGCACGGACCCCGTGATCAAACAGTAAGAAGGCCACCACCGGCAAGTCGGCCATTTATAACATTTTGAACTCAGCGCCTCCCCCTTTACCCTCCGGCCGCGAGAGGCCTACAGCCCGATACGCGGCCCCCTGAAGCTGTCGCTGACATCGCCCGCCGCGACCGAATTCTCGCTGCCACGCGCGGTGATGACGTCATCGCTGGCGCAAATGGAGCTGGGCGCTACCGGCTACTACCGCCGCTAAACTCCCGCCGAATTTCACGGGAGTCGTTGGCGGTGCCGCGCCCGGCCGAAAACTCGTAAGCGCCCCGAGCGCCAACGGGAGGCACAAACCCCCAAATTTCTCCCCCTTTCGCTTTTCAGACAAGGAACTATCTCCTTTGGTAGGAGAGCCCAGAACAAGGGGACATAACCTTAAAATTAGAACTAGCCCCTTGGGGTGATGTCAGGAAGCACTTCTTCACATGTTGGAAATCTGGAACTCTCTCCCATAGAACAGCGTTGAGGCTGGTGGCGGGAGGTTGTCAATTGAAAATGTAAAAACTGAGATTGAAAGATTTTTGTTCGGCAAAGAGTATGAAGGGATTGGGAACCAAGGGCGGGTAGCTGGAGTTCAGGTACAGATCAGCCATGATCTAACTGAATGGCAGCACAGGTTCGAGGGGCTGAGCGACCTCCTCCTGTTCCTATTGTGCTTTGTTTTCTCTGTAATTTTTGCAACGGTCAGCTGAGCCATTCTTTGTGGACGGCGTAGTGAAGTACGAGACATCCTGCGAGTTACCACGGCTTCCATTGATGCATTATTTTCCCCTCGGAAACCTGACAGAGAAAATACGAGTTGTTACACTTTGCAAACCCAGTGCCTTGCGGATCTTGGCACACGTTGATAGGGAAGCCTCTGTTCATGAGGTGGAAGCCAGGCTTCTTGTTCATATTGCTGACATATATCAGTGGCGGTTCATCCTTACAGCTGTTCTCACAGATGGGGAATAGATGCCTGGTTTGCCTGGCACTTATCTTTTCCAATTCTGAATCCCTGAAGATTGGCACATTCCACAGTCACAATTGTTAGTCATTTCCCCCGATGGTGATTATCACAAATAATAACACTTGCCTATTTATACCTAGTGGTGTTTCGTATTGAAATATCTAACTTTATATTTTTTTTTAAATGGGGTGATTGTTGCTATGGAGACAACGGTGGCAATATTCGACACCAGTAATAGCCCACCAGCAGCGACATAATCAACAAGTGGTCTTAATTTGGTTATATTGTTGAGGGAGGGATGTTGGTCCACACACTAGAAGCATTCCCTGCTCTCCATTGGATCTGAAAAAGGTCCAGTGTCTGATCTGAAGGACAATGTAGCACTCCCTCAGCAGTGCGCCGGACTCTCAGTCTGGACTGCGTGCTCAAGTCCTGGAGTGGGACTCTGAACCCATAACCTGCTGACCCAGAGACTTATATTCACCCTGTCATAGGGACAACTCTGTTGTTGGGTTTGAGCGCAGTTTTACCTGTAGTCTGTAAAGGCATATTGAACATGGTAGCACTAAAGCGCATAAATGGTACAAACTACTCCCAACTGGTTACCGTGCATTTCCTCCACAATAACCAGGTTTGGAAGTGCCTTATAGAGCTGGACTTTCAGTCTTCTGCTGCCCCTGTTAGCGCCCCGGATGGGCGTCGGTAAGCACTGCCAGTTTCCAGCTCCCCGCCGGGAAATTTGCTGCCGGTTTCGGAGCATTAACGCCCGGGAGAGGCGAGCCGATGTGTAGCGTCCCTGGTTGTGACACCGGCTCAATTTTTGGCTGCCGTCCGACCCGTAGCACTGTGTCGCACCCCCTGTTGGGACCGCCTGTGAAAGCGGGGCGTCCCGAGCTGCCGCGGCCCCAGTGAGATAAGTAATGTCCACCTCAGGTATGGGTGATTTATTTTCCTTTTTATTTTGCGATTTATGTTGTGGTGGTGTGAGCTTTGTATTGGGACTGTTTTTGGTGGGGTTTTTTTTAGGGTTTTTTTTTAACCCCCAGGTCTCTCTTATGGCGCACCGAGGCCGGCTGTTTAGCTCGGGATTTTCGCTTGCTCAGCCGGCCTAACGCTCTAAAAGAGGTGTGCAACGCCTCCCTTAGTGCTCCGTCCCACACTCAGGGACCAGCAGGTGAATTCTGTGGCTGAGGATGCAAACCATTTCCTGGTGCAATATTTACCGCCCCACCGCCATTACCACCCAAAATGAGCAGAACCGAAAATCTGGCCCATGGTCTTTATTTTGGGGGTTTTTAACCTCACATTTCCACCCTTTCACATTCTTTTAATGTCTTCCCTGTGTCCCACTGCTCCCTGTGACACACACTACTGTTGACCTATAGGGTAGACAGGTGACCCGTTCCTACCGCAATGTGAATCCGCCTGAAGGTCACAAATCTTCAAGTCTGTTGGCCTCATTCGGGCCCAGTTATTTCCGGGCACCACAAGTCCACATATTATGGCCCCGATTTTAACTCCAGGTCGATTCCCCGCTCAGGCCTGAGTTAAAATTACAGTCGGGTCTCAATGATGTCATCGGGCCGCAATAGGCCCGATGACAAGAAAGACCCTGTTGGCTCTGGGTGGGTGTCCTTGCTGCCTGCTCAGGAGAGCAGGTTAAAATTGCAGATGTTGCGATCATGGCGGCTCTCGGACAGGTGAGAGCCAGGGCAATTTTAACTGCCCACCCGCCAGGTTTCTGCTGAGCGAGTCGGGTTAAAATCACCCCCGCATGTAGTGTCGGAAACTCAAGGGTTTCAGGGTAAATCATGGGCTCAGATAAGAAATTGGCTGAAGGGCCAATTCTTCCCTGTGTCCCACTGCTCCCTGTGATACACACTACTGTTGACCTATGGGATAGACAGGTGACCCGTTCCTACCGTAGAATGAATGAATGGGGTGCTCCAGGGATCAGTGTTGGGACCATTACTCTTTCTATTTATCAATTACTTGGACTCAGAAATCCAAAGCAAATGAGCAGCAGATACCAAACTACAAGAGAAAAGGGAATCAGAGCAGGCAGCTTCGAAATTATGGAATGAGTTGGACAAAATATGTAGATGGGTGCAACAATGACTGATGAAAAATAATACAGAAAAGCGTCGTTGGGGTAAAAAGACTTCTCTTCCTCAAGGTGGTCTCGCTGATATAAGGAATCGACACCTGCCCGTAGTGTATAGCGACCACGGAATCACGCAGACGAAAACTTTGGTTCAACCAGTTTTTATTCAAGCATGCCCGGGAAGGTTCCGATGAACACTTCCCCGATCAGAGGTTTTACAATTACAATGATACAGTTTTTCGAGGTGTGTGACCCTCCTACAAAACCACCAATTGGCCGACTGCTATCAGCGAAGTTACGTTGATTCGTCGACCCTCATCAGACTGGCTCCGAGTGGCTCTCCCCCACCTGTCCATCTCCCATCACACGTCAAACTCCCGGAATGTGTTGTTCAGTGGTGTCAACTGTGCCTCAGTTCCTCATGATGTGTGAAGTAACCATGCTTCCCAGGGTTTCTAGACTGTTGACTCTCCGCTGCCCTTGGTAGATGTGCTATTCAGTACTGAGTCTATGTTTTCATCTTCTATCAGTCTGTGCTAAGGGTCAATGCATTGTTGGCTGCTGATAAGCCCTACAATCTGGACCAGGCATCAGATCAATTCACTACCTTCAGTATCCACTTTAGTGACCATCTGTCTGTCTGTCTCCCACTTTAGTGACCATATTTTATCCCCTTACAGCGTAAAATGGAGTACATAGGAAGGAAAAATGGCCAATGCACATACTCCATGAATGCTGCTAAAATAGGTACGGGTGAAGTTGAAGGAGACCTGGGGGTCTTGGAAGCCTCAACACTGAACATTCCAAGTGTAATATATACACCTGTGAGCATGCTCATTTCTGCGGTCTAGAGGAGTCCGTGTTCCACGTATATGTGGAATGTGCGAGGTACAGCCCCTCTTCCAATATTTGAAGAGGCTGCTCCTCAAATCCTGGTTGCACTTCAGTCCCACACTCCTAATCTTTGAGCACCCTATGCGGAGGGGAGCGGGCAGGTCGGGAGGCCTTCTTGTCGGACTGCTCCTGGGCACGGCCAAGCTGGTCATTAACCAGTCCAGGCAGCGGGCGGTTGATGGGGTTGTTCAGCCCAACTGCCTGCCTCTCTTCCATGGTTACATGAGCCAGGATGTCCCCGGAGATGGAGCACACGGTGTCCACCAGTACGCTCGCGGCCTTCCGCGAGAGGTGAGCGCCGGAGGGACTGGAGTGCATCATCACCCCCGGCAACCAAATTTTAATTTGATTTAAGTTTACTGTTCAAAGTCTAATTTGTTTAAGTTTGTCGGTTTTAGTGTCCACCCCCTCCCCCCCCCCCCCCCCCCCACTTTAATCAGGGGGTACTTGATTTATAGATTCTACCAAAAATAGTTATAGAGCTGTTGAGTTGGGAGTGGCTTAGCTATTCACATAATGTTCACAAGACTCAATAAAACCCCAACCAGTTGGGTTCCGGGGATCCACGATGAGGCAGGTGGTTGTGAGCCTGGTGGATGAACTGGTAATGTGTAGTGTGATTGTTAAACCTTTTGCTAATAAACCAACTAGTTCTTAATAGCAATGTGTTGCTATGAATTCTTCAACAAAGAACCCATGAGGCAAATACATTACACCCACCATTGCAGAGGAGCAATCAGAAAATCCGACAGCATGTTGAACCGTGTAACCTAAGCAGTAGACTACAAGTCAGAGGAGGCCATGAACAAACTGTCCAGATCCACACATGGAGCACGACAGCCAGTTCTGGTCACCGAGACACAAGGGAGAGGTTGGAGTATCGGAGGGAGTGTAGAGAGGAGCCGTGGGTCTGATCGCTGGTGTTGAAGGTCTGAGTTCTGAGGGAAGACCCGAGACGAGAAGGACACACGCAGCAATCATGCAGAGATTCACACCTCCACCAATGCAATACTCCCTCGCTACCGCATTGGAACGTGACAATAAGCTTGCAAGGCCCGTAGCTCCCGAGTTGTGCTGGATCCCCACTGTTCTTAGCAGTTTCATGGCTATCTTGCAAGGACGAGACCCTCTGCCTGCTCCTTACGAGGCAACTGATGCTAAGGGGGCGAGATCTCCCCAAACCGGGAGCTCCCACTCCTGGAACCGAAAGGGGCACCCAGCATAGACATAGCAGACTGTACAGCAGTGAGTGGGGAGGCACACAGTCCTCCACAACAACAACTTGCATTTATCATCATCATAGGCAGTCCCTCGAAGTCAAGGAAGACTTGCTTCCACTCCAAAAGTGAGTTCTCAGGTGACTGAACAGTCTAATACGGGAATTACAGTCTCTGTCGCTGATGGGACAGACAGTGGTTGAAGGAAAGGGTGGGTGGGGAGTCTGGTTTGCTGCACGCTCCTTCCGCTGCCTGCGTTTGGTTTCTGCATGCTCTCGGCGACGAGACTTGAGGTGCTCAGCGCCCTCCTGGATGCTCTTCCTCCACTTAGGGCGGTCTTTGGCCAGGGACTCCCAGGAGTCGATGGCGATGTTGCATTTTATCAAGGAGGCTTTGAGGGTGTCCTTGAAACGTTTCCTCTGCCCACCTGGGGCTTGCTTGCAGTGTAGGGGTTTATATAGCAAGTATATAGCGTCTTTAGCAGCGTGAAGCATCCTAAGGCGCTTCACAGGAGCGTTAGCAGAGAAAATTTGACACCGAGCCAAGGAGATATTAGGACAGGTGATCAAAAGCTTGGACAGTGAGGTAGGTTTTAAGCAGCATCTTTAAGGTGGAGAGAGAGGTGGAGAGCTTTCGAGAGAGAATTCCAGAGGTTGGGGCCCAGACAGCTGAAAGCACGGCCGCCAATGATGGAACGATTAAAATCGGGGATGCGCAAGAGGGGCACATAAAAGATCCCATGGCACTATTTCAAAGAAGAGCAGGGGAGTTATCCCAGGTGGCCAACATTTATCCCTCAATCAACATAACAAAAACAGATTATCTGTGTCATTATCACATTGCTATTTGTGGGAGCTTGCTGTGTGCAAATTGGCTGCCGTGTTTCCCACATTGCAACAGTGTCTACACTCCAAAACGTACTTCATTGGCTATGAAGTGCTTTGAGACGTCCAGTGGTGGTGAAAGGCGCTATATCAATTCAACTCTTTCTTTAATCCTATGTAAATATCTGTGTAGCATTCTACACATACAAAAGCGCTAACTGTAACTTTTAACACCCTCTATTGGGCAACAAAAGATAATTGTGGCATCATACCAACCAGTGGCTGTCATGTGAAATACCCACATGCACGAATTGTCTGTGCACAATTATGTTTGATAAGATACCACGTCATAAGGGAGCGAAGACTGGCAGAGGAACAGATGGGAGGTTAAACAGGACATTGGACTGACAGTTTAACAGATGCACAAACTGACATGCTAATTAATGTAGTGACTACTGGCGTGTGCACAGATTGAACAGCAATATCACTGCTGTGGATATACTGCGTGTCATACTCACATCACTGTTTTTTTATCCTTTTTGTTTGGTCGAGTTTATTTTTTTTGTTGCTTAATTAAGGTGAGAGATCTTAACAGAGAGTCCCCAGCACCAGCATCAAACATCCTAAGTCAGGTAGAACACAAGTTAGACAACACCAACCTGAATTTATATAGCACCTTTCACTTCACAAGGCGCGTCACAGAAACGTTATCTCACAAAATTTGACACCGGGTCACACAGGGAGATATTAGGAAAGGTGACCAAAGAATTGGTAAGTTTTAAGGAGCGTCCTTCAGGTGGAGAGAGAGGCGGAGAGGTTTAGTGGTGTTGGAGCATCATCATCATCATCAGAGACAGTCCCTCGGAATCGAGGAAGACTTGCTTCCACTCCTGAAGTGAATTCTTTGGTGGCTGAACAGTCCAATACGAGAGCCACAGACCCTGTCACAGGTGGAACAGATGGTCGTTGACGGAAAGGGTGGGTGGGACAGGTTTGCCGCACGCTCTTTCCGCTGCCTGCGCTTGATTTCTGCATGCTCTCGGCGTTGAGACTCGAGGTGCTCAGCGCCCTCTCGGATGCACTTCCTCCACTTAGGTCGGTCTAGGGCCAGGGACTCCCAGGTGTCAGTGGGGATGTTGCACTCTCTCAGGGAGGCTTTGAGGGTGTCCTTGTTGCATTTCCGCTGCCCACCTTTAGCTCGTTTGCCATGAAGGAGCTCCGAGTAGAGCACTTGCTTTGAGAGTTTCATGTCAGGCGGACTATGTGGCCTGCCCAGCGGAGCTGATCGAGTGTGGTCAGTGCTTCAATGCTGGGGATGTTAGTCTGAATGAGGATGCTGATGTTGGTGCATCTGTCCTCCCAGGGGATTTGTAGGATCTTGCAGAGACATCGTTGGTGATATTTCTCCAGCAACTTGAGGTGTCTACTGTACATGGTCCATGTCTCTGAGCCATACAGGAGGGCAGGTATTACTACAGCCCTGTAGACCATGAGCTTGGTGGCAGTTTTGTGGGCTTGGTCTTCAAACACTCTTTTCCTCAGGCGGCCGAAGGCTGTACTGGCGCACTGGAGACGGTGTTGGAGCTCTTGTTGATAGGAGACTCCTGAGATATAGGAAGTGGTCCGCGTTGTCCAAGGCCGCGCCATGGATCTTGATGACTGGGGCGCAGTGTTGTGCGGTGAGGACAGGCTGGTGGAGGACCTTTGTTTAGCGTAAGGCCCATGCTTTCGTACAACTCAGTAAATACGTCGACTATGTCCTGGAGTGCAGCCTCTGTATGTGCGCAGACGCAGGCGTCATCCGCGTACTGTAGCTCGACAACAGCGGTCGGGGTGGTCTTGTATCTGGCCTGGAGATGGCGCAGGTTGAACAACCTCACCTTTCTCATCTGGAGGGAGGAGAGCATGCCGGGGGATCTCAGAGATTCAGTAATCGTGACCATCTTTAAAAAAGGGAACAAGTCTGACTGTGGGAACTACAGAGGAATCTCCCTGCTATCAGCCACTGGGAAAGTTGTTGCTAGATTCCTCCTCAACCGACTTCTCCCCGTGGCCGAGGAGCTCCTCCCGGAGTCACAGTGCAGATTTCGTCCCCTACGGACATGATTTTTGCAGCGCGACAGCTGCAGGAAAAATGCAGGGAAAAGCACCAGCCCTTATACATGGCCTTCTTCGACCTTACAAAGGCCTTTGACACTGTCAACCGTGAGGGTCAATGGAGCGTCCTCCTCCGTTTCGGATGCCCCCAAAAGTTCGTCACCATTCTCCGCCTGCTCCACGACGACATGCGGGCCATGATCCTTACCAACAGATCCATCACGGACCCAATCCACGTCCAGACCGGGGTCAAACAGGGCCGCGTCATCGCCCCAACCCTCTTCTCAATCTTTCTCACCGCCATGCTCCACCTCACAGTCAACAAGCTCCCCGCTGGAGTGGAACTAAACTACTGAACCAGTGGGAACCTGTTCAACCTGATGGAGCACTGCATGTTTCTATGGAAATCAACAATGTTCTCACCATCTGAGACCATATTGGGCCAAACCAGCAATCCGAGGATATTGTTGAATGAGACACAGCGGGAGGCGGAGTTAAAACATTGCTTGGTGTCCAGCTACAGGTAGGAGATGGGCAGTGCCAATTGCATCTCCAGAGACAACTCGCGGGAGCAATTGAGGTCAGCTGTCTCACTGGCAATGGCCATCTGGTATGTCCTGGGGAGGGACGGGGGTTTGGGGTGGGGTATATATGGTGTCAGCCATGGCTCAGTGGGTAGTACACTTGCCTCGGAATCAGAAGGTTGTGGGTTCAAGTCCCACTCCAGGGACTTGAACACAAAAATCGAGGGTGACACTCCCAGTGTAGTGCTGAGGGAGTGCTGCACTGTCGGAGGTGCCGGCTTTCGAATGAGAATGTTAAACCGAGGCACCCGTCTGCCCTGTCGAGTGAACATAAAAGATCCCATGGCACTATTCTGAAGGAGAGCAGGGGAGTTCTCCCTGGTGTCCTGGCCAATATTTATCCCTCAATCAACATCACTAAAACAGATTATCGGGTCATTGTCACATTGCTGTTTGCGGGAGCTTGCTGTGACTACACTCCAAAAGTACTTAATTGGCTGTAAAGCGCTTTGACACGTCCAGTGGCCGTGAAAGGCGCTATATAAATGCAAGTCTTTTTTTTCTTTACATCCCCATTAGATATACACTGATTAACAGAGTTGTAATAAAAAGTTGTGAATGCTGAAAGTCAGATCTCAAAACCATTGCATGTTGTTGTCTCAACTGGTTCTGATGAGGGGACCGCTATATAGCCCACAGCACTTTAGCACCTCTGTCCAGTTTCTGTTAACATACAAGCTATTCGGCCTATTACCATCTTCATTTTGGAGGTAATTAGCCGAGCTGGACCACTGAACTATACCCTTGATGTCTCGGTCCGTCCTATAACGGGGCTCCCCCAACCTCGCCATGTCCATTCTGATCGAAGGCACCAATCTGAGACTTTAGCCGTGCTTCTTGTAATGTATGCCTGGCTTTACCTGCCACCAGGGGGAGCGACCGTCGGAGTCATTGGGCCACAGGCACACACGTGCAGCCCTTTGTATATAAAGAAAGCCTCCATGTTTCACCCTTACTTTGAGAGCTAATAAAGTAGTCAGGTCGCACCTGATTGAGTTCACGGTACTAAGCTTATTGAGTTATTGCATACACGACACTTCTCTTTCAGATGCTGACTGACTTGAGGCGCCTATCTTCCAGCATTTATACATGATTCTAGCAGCTGACACAATCAAGCGTCGGGGGTTTCAGAGTTAGCACTACAGAAGCACTTGGGGAGTAGATGACATAATGGAATATGACACTGTCATTACACCTCTGATACTGAGCTTAAATTCCAGTTCATGCTGAGAGGGATGACAACCCAGTGGGTCGAGCAGGCGGTGAATCCGAAGTGGCATTCGTTTGTGTATCTCACTCCAGTTCCCAGTGCTCCGCAGCATAAAGCCTCCCATTACCTGATACTGTCAACCGGGAAATCTCATCACATACAATTTGCACCACGCAAACAGGCCGTTTGGCCCAATCAGTCTATGCTGGTGTTTATCCGCTACACGGGCCTCCTCCCACCCTATTTACCTCAGCTCACCCAATCAACACGACCACCTTCGTGTCAGCCGTGGCTCAGTGGGTAGCACTCTCGCCTCTGAGTCAGAAGGTTGTGGGTTCAAGTACCGCTCCATAAATCTAGGCTGACACTCCCAGTGCAGTGCTGAGGGAGCGCTGCACTGTCGGAGGTGCCATCTTTCGGATGAGTCTTTAAACCAAGGCCCCGCCTGCTCTCTCAGGTGGATGTGAAAGATCCCTGTTTCAAAAGGCACTGTTTCAAAGAAGATCAAGGAAGTTATCACCAGTGTCCCGGCCAATATTTATCCCTCAAGCAACATTAAAAAAAACACATTATCTGGTCATTATCGCATTGCTGTTTGTGGGAGCTTGCTGTGCGCAAGGTGGCTGCCACATTACAACAGTGACTACACTCCAAAAGTACTTCATTGGCTGTAAAGTGCTTTGAGACGTCCGGTGGTCGTGAAAGGCGCTATATAAATGCAAGTCTTTCTTTTTCTATTTCTTTCTCCCTCTTATGTTTATCCAGCTTTCCCTTAAATGTATCTACACTATTCGCCTCAACCACTGTGGTAGTGAGTTCCACATTCTCACCGCTCTCTGGGTAAAGACATTTCTCCTGAATTTCTGATTGGATTTGTTAGTGACTCTCTTATATTGATGGTCCCTAGCTTTGGACTCACAAGTGGAAATATCCTCTCTACGTCGAATACGGAATAAGGTCTGGTGTAGATGGCAGTAAATAATGTGTCGCTGGTGTAGAGGATGCTGCCCTAAAGGTCGTGGTGAGGGGTTACTGCTGGGAAGGTCCATGGGGAGCTAAGATATTCAGTGCTAACAACACGGAGGGCTATAATAGTGGTTCCCATTCACTGACACTGAGGGATACAATGGAGGTTCCTATTTATTGGGTTTTTTGTGTTGATTTATTGATTGGGATTGGGCTGCGTCTTTGCTTAGGTTGCCACGTCGGGTCAAGTCGGAGATTTGGGCTGGGTCCTCGATCGAAAAGAAAAAGACTTGCATTTATATAGCGTCTTTCATGACCTCATGACATCCCAAAGTGCTTTACAGCCAATTAAGTACTTTTGGAGAGTATTCACTGTTGTAATGTGGGAAATGCGGCAGCCAACTTGCGCACAGCAAGCTCCCACAAACAGCAACGTGATAATGACCAGATCATCTGTTTTTTTTTAAAGTGATGTTGGCTGAGGAATAAATATTGGCCCGAGGACACAACTCCCCTGCTCATCTTCGAAACATAGTGCCATGGGGTCCTTTACGGCCACCCGAGAGAGCAGATGGGGGCTCGGTTTAACATCTCATCTGAAAAACGGCACCTCCGACAGTGCAGCACTCCCTCAGCTGCACTGGGAATGTTAGCCTAGATTTTTGTGCTCAAGTCCCTGGAGTGGGACTTGAACCCACAACCTCCTGACTCAGAGGACGAATGTGCTAGCCATTGAGCCAAGGTTGTCACATCGGCACTTAGCGTCCATACCGCCAGTTTTGATTCGCGACGCACAAGGGGCCCTTGTTAAGCCAGAGAACCGAAATTCCGCTGCCTCTTACAGTGGAGCAGAAATCTCCAAATAACAAAACACTGAAAAGCATAAACAGCAACAGCTCCACGAAGCCTGGTGGAAATGGCACGGTACAATCCCTGCCACCGCCGTGCGGGCAACTCAACAGACAATATAAAAGGCACAGTCATTGAAGAAGAGTGCTCTGGGAGATTCTGACCTGCGTGTAGCTCACTCTCTGTGAAGCGCTCTGCTAGGTTTTAACAGTAACCATTCCCCAACGGGCTGCTGTTACAACAGTAATGTGATGCGCCTCCTGCTCCTAATGAGATCGCCGCTTATATTTATTGTTGCAAACAGGCTGAGTGGGAATGAAGATGTTCTCACCTCGAACTGTCAGTCCGGTAGTGACTCATCATTGTGTTGTCAGACAAATAGCCAGACAATCCCTTATGTGATGTTGGTCTGGAGGAAGAGAGGGAATCGGTGCCGGCAGAATTTATATAGGATTACGAAGAAATAAGTATTTATATAGCGCCTGTTACCACCATCAGATGTCCCAAAGCGCTTTAAAGCCAATGAAGCACTTTTTGGAGTGTCATCACTGTTATAATGTGGGAAATGCGGCAGCCAATTTGCACACAGCAAGCTCCCACACACAGCAATGTGATAATGACCAGATAATCTGTTTTTTTGTTATGTCGATTGAGGGATAAATATTGGCCCCAGGACACCAGGGAGAACGGCCTTGCTCTTCTCCGAAATAGCGCCATGGGATCTTTTACGTAGAGGTCGCGGGTTTGGGAGGTGCTGCCGAAGAAGCCTTGGCAAATTGCTGCAGTGCATCCTGTAGATGGTACACACTGCAGCCACGGTGCGCCGGTGGTGGAGGGAGTGAGTGTTGAAGGTGGTGGATGGGGTGTCAATCAAGCGGGCTGCTTTGCCCTGGATGGTGTCGAGCTTCTTGAGTGTTGTTGGAGCTGCACTCATCCGGGCAAGTGGAGAGTATTCCATCACACTCCTGACTTGTGCCTTGTAGATGGTGGAAAGGCTTTGGGGAGTCAGGAGGTGAGACACTCGCCGCAGAATACCCAGCCTCTGACCCGCTCTTGTAGCCACAGTATTTATGTGGCTGGTCCAGTTAAGTTTCTAATCAATGGTGACCCCCCCAGGATGTTGATGGAGGTGGATTCGGCGATGGCAATGCCATTGAATGTGGTTAGACTCTCGCTTGTTGGAGATGGTCATTGCCTGGCACTTGTGTGGCGTGAATGTTACTTGCTATTTATCACCCCAAGCCTGAATGTCGTCCAGGTCTTACTGCTCGCGGGCATGGACTGCTCCATTATCTGAGGAGTTGTGAATGGAACATTGTGCAACCATCAGCGAACATCCCCACTTCTGACCTTATGATGGAGGGAAGGTCATTGATGAAGCAGCTGAAGATGGTTGGGCCTAGGTGACTGCCCTGAGGAACTCCTGCAGCAATGTCCTGGGGCTGTGATGAGTGGTCTCCAACCACCATAACCACTGTACAACCAGCATGAAAGGCGCTATATAAATGCAAGTCATCTTTCTCTCTCTCTCTCTCTCCCTCCTGCTGTTGAACTGATGATGGTCGTTAATGCATTTGGGAGTGGACACAATCACGCACCCTTTGCATCCCATCGGCTTTTTGTGCATCAGGTGAATGCAGCTCGTGAATAGCTAACAAGGCTCACTCCCAATCACCCCGACCCCAAGAATGTCCAGTTAAAGGACTGCTCCCCACTTTGCCTCCTGCATTACCTCAGTCAGAACACATACAAGATGCTGACTCTGTGAAAGATATACATAGAACTCATTCCCCACCCCCTTCCAAACCAACTGCTAATAAATCACCGTTTATGTAGGTTGTTAAAAGTTATAAATAAATGAAAACAGCATATCGAAATATATATATAAAAAAAGTGAACTGTATCCATTTGCTAACTCTGCTGCCCTCTGCAGGACATCAATAGTAATTTTAGCTTCTTGCCTGAATATGTTGAGTCCAGACTCGGTCTATACGTATTCATACATAGGTCAAAGCTCACCAATCTGTGCACAAATACTTGACGTTCAGTCAGTTTATCTGAATACTCTCTATTAAATATAATCTTTCAGTGTTCATGGTTCCCCAGACTGATTCCTGGGATGGGGGCTTTGTCCTATGAGGAGAGATTGAGCAGACTAGGCCTATATTTGCTAGAGTTTAGAAGAATGAGAGGTGATCTCATTGAAACATACAAAATTCTTACAGGGCTCGACAGGGAGAATGTTTCCCCTGGGGAGTCTAGAACCAGGGGTCACTGTCTCAGAATAAGGAATCGACTATCTAGGACTGAGATGAAGAGAAATTTCTTCACTCAGAGGGTGTGAATCTTTGCAATTCTCTACCCCAGAGGGCTATGGAGGCTCAGTCTTTGAATACATTCAAGACACAGATCGAAAGATTTTTAGATATTAAGGGAATCAAGGGATATGGGGACAGTGCAGGAAAGTGGAGTTGAGGTAGAAGATCAGCCATGATCTTATTGAATGGCGGAGCAGGCTCGAGGGGCCGAATGGCCGACTCCTGCTCCTATTTCTTATGTTCTTAACTTTGAGCAACTGGAATTTTGTTGCTGGTTTACGATTCTGCAAAGCCAGGATACTTTTGAAATTGAAGATGACAATGATCTAATTCTCCAGACAGACAAACAAGCCACCAAGACTTACATTTATATAGCACCTTTCATAGAAACATAGAAAATAGGTGCAGGAGTAGGCCATTCAGCCCTTCGAGCCTGCACCACCATTCAATAAGATCATGGCTGATTATTCACCTCAGTACCCCTTTCCTGCTTTCTCTCCATACCCCTTGATCCCTTTAGCCGTAAGGGCCATATCTAACTCCCTCTTGAATATATCCAATGAACTGGCATCAACAACTCTCTGCGGCAGGGAATTCCACAGGTTAACAATTCTCTGAGTGAAGAAGTTTCTCCTCATCTCAGTCCTAAATGGCTTACCCCTTATGCTTAGACTATGTCCCCTGGTTCTGGACTTCCCCAACATCGGGAACATTCTTCCTGCATCTAACCTGTCCAGTCCCATCAGAATTTTATATGTTTCTATGAGATCCCCTCCCATCCTTCTAAACTCCAGTGAATACAGGCCTAGTTGATCCAGTTTCCCCTCATATGTCAATCCTGCCATCCCGGGAATCAGTCTGGTGAACCTTCGCTGCACTCCCTCAATAGCAAGAACGTCCTTCCTCAGATTAGGCGACCAAAACTGAACACAATATTCCAGGTGAGGCCTCACTAAAGTCCTGTACAACTGCAGTAAGACCTCCCTGCTCCTATACTCAAATCCCCTAGCTATGAAGGCCAACATACCATTTGCCTTCTTCACTGCCTGCTGAACCTGCATGCCAACTTTCAATGACTGATGAACCATGACACCCTGGTCTCGCTGCACCTCCCCTTTTCCTAATCTGCCACCATTCAGATAATATTCTGCCTTCGTGTTTTTGCCACCAAAGTGGATAACCTCACATTTATCCACATTATACTTCATCTGCCATGCATTTGTCCACTCACCTAACCTGTCCAAGTCACCCTGCAGCCTCTTAGCATCCTCCTCACAGCTCACACTGCCACCCAGCTTAGTGTCGTCTGCAAACTTGGAGATATTACACTCAATTCCCTCATCCAAATCATTCATGTATATTGTAAATAGCTGGGGTCTCGGCACTGAGCTCTGTGGTACCCCACTAGTCACTGCCTGCCATTCTGAAAAGGACCCGTTTATCCCGACTCTCTGCTTCCTGTCTGCCAACCAGTTCTCTATCCACGTCAGTACATTACCCCCAATAGCATGCGCTTTGATTTTGCACACCAATCTCTCGTGTGGGACCTTGTCAAAAGCCTTTTGAAAGTCCAAATACACCACATCCACTGGTTCTCCCTTGTCCACTCTACCAGTTACATCCTCAAAAAATTCTAGAAGATTTGTCAAGCAGGATTTCCCTTTCATAAATCCATGCTGACTTGGATCGATCCCGTCACTGCTTTCCAAATGTGCTGCTATTTCATCTTTAATAATTGATTCCAACATTTTCCCCACTACTGATGTCAGGCTAACCGGTCTATAATTACCTGTTTTCTCTCTCCCTTCTTTCTTAAAAAGTGGTGTTACATTAGCTACCCTCCACTCCATAGGAACCGATCCAGAGTGATAGACTGTTGGAAAATGATCATTAATGCATCCACTATTTCTCGGGCCACTTCCTTAAGTACTCTGGGATGCAGACTATCAGGCCCCGGGGTTTATTGGCCTTTAATCCCATCAATTTCCCAAACACAATTTCCCACCTAATAAGGATTTCCTTCAGTTCCTCCTTCTCACTAGACCCGGTCCCTTAGTATTTCCGGAAGGTTATTTGTGTCTTCCTTTGTGAAGACAGAACCAAAGTATTTGTTTAACTAGTCCGCCATTTCTTTGTTCCCCATTATAAATTCACCTGAATCTGACTGCAAGGGACCTATGTTTGTTTTCACTAATCTTTTTATCTTCACATATCTATAGAAGCTTTTGCAATCAGTTTTTATGTTCCCAGAAAGCTTCCTCTCATACTCTATTTTCCCCCTCCTAATTAGACCCTTTGTCCTCCTCTGCTGTATTACAAAATTCTCCCAGTCCTCAGGTTTGCTGCTTTTTCTGACCAATTTATATGCCTCTTCCTTGGATTTAACACTATCCTTAATTTCCCTTGTTGGCCACGGTTGAGCCATCTTCTCCGTTTTATTTTTACTCCAGATAGTGATGAACAATTGTTGAAGTTTATCCATGTGATCTTTAAATGTTTGCCATTGCCTATCCACCGTCAACCCTTTAAGTATCACTCGCCAGTCTATTCTAGCCAAATCACGTCTCATACCATCGAAGTTACCTTTCCTTAAGTTCAGGACCCCAGTCTCTGAATTAACTGTGTTGCTCTCCATCTTAATAAAGAATTCTACCATATTATGGTCACTCTTCCCCAAGGGGCCTCGCACAACAAGATTGCTAATTAGTGCTTTATCATTACACATAACCCAGTCTAGGATGGCCAGCCCTCTAGTTAGTTCCTCGACATATTGGTCTAGAAAACCATTCCTAATACACTCCAGGAAATCCTCCTCTACTGCATTGCTACCAGTTTGGTTCGCCCAATCAATTTGTAGATTAAAGTCGCCCATGATAACTGCTGTACCTTTATTGCACGCATCCCTAATTTCTTGTTTGATGCTGTCTCCAACCTCACTACTACTGTTTGGTGGTCTGTACACAACTCCCACTAGCGTGTTCTGCCCTTTGGTATTCCGTAGCTCCACCCATACCGATTCCACATCATCCAAACTAATGTCCTTCCTTAATATTGCATTAATTTCCTCTTTCACCAGCAACACCACCCCACCTCCTTTTCCTTTCTGTCTATCCTTCCTAAATATTGAATACCACTGGATGTTGAGTTCCCAGCCTTGGTCACCCTGGAGCCATGTCTCCATGATACCAATTACATCATATCCATTAACTGCTATCTGCGCAGTTAATTCATCCACCTTATTCCGAATACTCCTCGCATTGAGGCACAGAGTCTTCAGGCTTGTCTTTTTAACACACTTTGCCCCTTTAGAATTTTGCTGTAATGTGGCCCTTTTTGCTTTTTGCCTTAGGTTTCTCTGCCCTCCACTTTTACTTTTCTTCTTTCTATCTTTTGCTTCTGCCCCCATGCTACTTCCCTCTGTCTCCCTGCATGGGTCCCCATCCCCCTGTCATATTAGTTTAACCCCTCCCCGACAGCACTAGCAAACCCTCCCCCTAGGACATTGGTTCCGGTCCTGCCCAGGTGCAGACCGTCTGGTTTGTACTGGTCCCACCTCCCCCAGAACCGGTTCCAATGTCCCAGGAATTTGAATCCCTCCCTTCTGCACCACTCCTCAAGCCACGTATTCATCTGAGCTATCCTGCGATTCCTACTCTGACTAGCACGTGGCATTGCTAGCAATCCTGAGATTACTACTTTTGAGGTCCTACTTTTTAATTTAGCTCTTAGCTCCCTAAATTCGTCATGTAGGACCTCATCCCATTTCTTACCTATATCGTTGGTACCTATATGCACCACAACAACTGGCTGTTCACCCTCCCTCTTCAAAATGTCCTGCACCCGCTCCGAGACATCCTTGACCCTTGCACCAGGGAGGCAACATACCATCCTGGAGTCTCAGTTGCGGCCACAGAAATGCCTATCTATTCCCCTTAAAATAGAATCCGTACCACTATAGCTCTCCCACTCTTTTTCCTGCCCTCCTGTGCAGCAGAGCCACCCACAGTGCCATGAACTTGGCTGCTACTGCTCTCCCCTGATGAGTCATCCCCCTCAACAGTACCCAAAGCGGTGTATCTGTTTTGCAGGGGGATGACCGCAGGGGATCCCTGCACTACCTTCCTTCCACTGCTCTTCCTGTTGGTCACCCATTCCCTATCTGTCTGTGTAACCTTTACTTGCGGTACAACCAACTCACTAAACATGCTATTCACGGCATCCTCAGCATCGCGGATGCTCCGTAGTAAATCCATCCGCAGCTCCAGTGCTGCAACGCGGTCTGTCAGGTGTTGCATGCGGATGCACTTCCTGCACATGTAGTCATCATGGACACTGGAAGCGTCCCTGACTTCCCACATAGCACAGGAGGAGCATAACACGTGCCCGAGCTCTCCTGCCATGACTTAACCCTTAGATTAACTTAATTTGGCAACAACAATGCGAAAAGGTTATTTATTGATAAAGAAAAGAAAAAGAAAAACTACTCATCAATCACCAGCCAATCACTTACCCTATTGGCTGTGATGTCACCCTTCGATTTCTTTCTACTTCTTTCTAGCCTCGCTGCACCGGCTGGCCTCTCCGCCTCACGGACGCCGCTCCGCCTCCTCGAACGCCCCGCTGCCTCCCCGACTCGACGCTGGCCTTTTGTAGGCCTCTCCCACGTTGCTCCGCCTCCTCGAACTCCCCTCAGGACGTCCCAAAGCACTTTACAGCCAATGAAGTACTTTTGAAGTGTAGTCACTGTTGTAATGTCAGAAACATGGCAGTCAATTTGCGTACAGCAAGCTCCTACAAACAGCAATGTGATAATGACCAGATAATCTGTTTTTGTTATGTTGATTGTGGGATAAATATTGGCCAGGACACTGGGGATAACTCCCCCGCTCTTCTTCGAAACAGTGCCATGGGAACTTTTACGTCCACCTGAGAGAGCAGACGGGACCCTCGGCTTGACATCTCATCTGAAAGACAGCACCTCTGACAGTGCAGCACTCCCTCAGCACTGCACTGGGAGTTTCAGCCTGGATTTGGTGGTCGAGTCCCTTGAGTGGGCCTTGAACCCACAACCTTGTGACTCAGAGGCGAGTGTGCTGCCCACTGAGCCACAGCTGACAATATAGAATCCCCACCCCAAACCCCTGCTACCACTGAGGAATGGCTGGCACCTGTCAGTCTGTTGTAAGTTAGCACACTGGATGAGCAGCTGACAGCCCAGTGGCCTGCTCCACACGGAGAGTCAATACACTTTACAAAAACTCTGAGGACTTGAACTCCATTGCTGGCCTTCTGAACTAGATACTGGATGAAGGCAAATTGCTTGCACAGTTGTGCCCGACACTTTATGGAGTCGGGATTCTGATCGTTGAATCTAGCTGTTCTGTGCTACATAGCTATTTGTTTGGTCAGGAGCTGCTGGAGATTTTTTTATTAAATCAATTTGCTTCAGTCGTCCATCAAAGCAGGGGAAAGCGTCGTGTTACCATGGTAACCATTCAGGAAGGAAGAAAATGTAAATCAAACTTTCGACAAACAAGCTGTAATGGTGGGTGTAATGTATTTGCTTCACGGGTTCCTTGCTTAAGAATTCATAGCAACACATTGCTATTAAGAACTAGTTGGTTTATTAGCAAAGGTTTAACAATCACACCACACATTACCAGTTCATCCACCAGGCTCACAACTACCTGCCCCATCGTGGATCCCCCGAACCCGACTGGCTGAGGTTTTATTGAGTCTTGTCAACATCACGTGACTGGCTAAGCCACTCCCAACTCAACAGCTCTACAACTATTTTTGGTAGAACCTATAAATCAAGTGCCGAACCGACAAACTTAAACAAATTAGACTTTGAACAGTAAATTTAAATCAAATTAAAATTTGGTTGCCGGGGGTGATGATGCACTCCAGCCCCTGCGGCGCCCACCTCTCGTGGAAGGTCGCGAGCGTACCGGTGGACACCGCGTGCTCCATCTCCAGGGACACCCTGGCTCGGATGTAACCGCAGAAGAGAGGCAGGCAGTCAGGCTGAATGACCCCCTCGACCGGTTGATGGTCACCCTGGCCGTGCCCAGGAGCAGTCAGTCCGACGAGGAGGCCTTCTGACCTACCTGCTCCCCTCCGCACAGGGTGCCCAAAGATCAGGAGTGTGGGACTGAAGTGCAACCAGAATTTGAGGAGCAGCCCCTTCAAATAATGGAATAGGGGCTGCAACCTCACATAAACGTGGAACGCGGACTCTTCCAGACTGCAGAAATTGAGGCGGCCTGAGAGTCCGTGAACATCAACAGCTCTACAGCATACTCACAGGTGCATCCATTACAGGGGGCAGATATGATGCTACAAGACCAAAGCAAAATCCTGCGGATGTGGAAATCTGAAATAAAAACAGAAAATGCTGGAAACGCTCAGCAGGTCAGGTAGCATCTGTGGAGTGAGAAACAGAGTTAACGTTTCAGGTCGCTGACCTTTCGTCGGAACTGGAAAAAGTTAGAGATGTAACAGGCTTTTAATCAAGTGTCGGGGCAGGGACAGGGGAGGAGGCAATGGCTTGCTTAGACACATTAGAGGTCACACGCTATTTGGCCAGGGGATGCTAGGGCAGTTAACTCCGCAGTGACTGACAAAACCCGACTCAGATAACCATTCTGGGACATTTTCTCTGGGGGCTGAAGGAGGGCATCAGTCACTTAAACGCTTCAGAAGAATTATTCTTTTTTTTCCACAAAAGTAAGTTGATTTGTTTCAGAATCTGACAAAGATTCCATTGCCCATAAACAAATGTTGTGAGTTAATAGAGCGTCAGTATATGGATTTAGTTACACGCCAACTGGTTGCTCTTTCTGACAGCTTGAATGTTGCTCCAGTTACTTTGACTGATGCCGTAGACTTAAGCAAAGTATATGTCTTCAACCTATTCCTCATAAACAAGCCTTCCCCACATCTCGCACTCCCACACACTCTCTCTCTCCCTCCAACTCTCCCACACCATCTCAAACTCTCTCTCCAAATCCCTCTCTCTCACTCACCTTCGGCCATCACATCTTTGACAATAAGGGGTCAGCAGTGGTTCAGTGGGTAGCACTCTCGCCTGAGTCAGAAGGTTGTGGGTTCAAGTCCCACTCCAGGGACTTGAGCACATAAATCTAGGCTGACTCTCCCAGTGCAGTGCTGAGGGAGTGCTGCACTGTCAGAGGTGCCACCTTTCAGATGAGATTTCGGCACTATTTTGAAGAAGAGCAGGAGAGTTCTCCCTGGTGCCCTGGCCAATATTTATCCTTCAACCAACATCACTAAAACAGATTATCTGGTCATTATCACATTGCTGCATTTTCCCACATTACAACAGTGACTACACTTCAAAAGTACTTGATTGGCTGTAAAGCGCTTTGGAACATCCCGAGGTCATGAAAGGCGTGATAGAAATGTGTCTTTTTTCTTTTCATATTTGCCATCAAAAGTGGGATTAAGGGAGGAGAAAGGGATAGGGGAGGGAAGAGGGGAGAGGGAGAGAAAGGGGAAGGAGAGAGGGAGGGGAGGGGTAGGGGGAGTGAAGGGAGAAGGGAGAGTGAAGGGAGGGAGGGGAGGGAGGAGGGAGAGGGAGGGGAGATAGAGATGGAGGGGAGGGAGGGCTGGAAGGGAGTGGGAAGTGGGAGAGGAGAGAGTGATGTAAGGGGAGAGGAGGGAGAGGAACTGGGGTCGGTGAGGGGTCATTGGCTGGGGTCGGTGAGAGGTCATTGGCTGGGGGCGGTGAGGGGTCTTTGGCTGGGGTCGGTGAGAGGTCATTGGCTGGGGGCAGTGAGAGGTCATTGGCTGGGGGCGGTGAGGGGTCTTTGGCTGGGGGCGGTGAGAGGTCATTGGCTGGGGGCAGTGAGAGGTCATTGGCTGGGGGCGGTGAGGGGTCATTGGCTGGGGGCGGTGAGGGGTCATTGGCTGGGGGCGGTGAGAGGTCATTGACTGGGGGCAGTGAGAAGTCATTGGCTGGGGGCGGTGAGGGGTCATTGGCTGGGGGCAGTGAGAGGTCATTGACTGGGGGCAGTGAGAGGTCATTGACTGGGGGCGGTGAGGGGTCTTTGGCTGGGGGCGGTGAGGGGTCATTGGCTGGGGTCAGTGAGGGGTCATTGGCTGGAGGCAGTGAGAGGTCATTGGCTGGGGGCGGTGAGAGGTCATTGGCTGGGGGCGGTGAGAGGTCATTGACTGGGGTCAGTGAGGAGTCATTGGCTGGGGGCGGTGAGAGGTCATTGACTGGGGTCAGTAAGGAGTCATTGGCTAGGGGCGGTGAGGAGACATTGGCTGGGGGCGGTGAGAGGTCATTGACTGGGGTCAGTGAGGAGTCATTGGCAGGGGGCGGTGAGAGGTCATTGACTGGGGTCAGTGAGGAGTCATTGGCTGGGGGCGGTGAGAGGTCATTGACTGGGGTCAGTGAGGAGTCATTGGCTAGGGGCGGTGAGGAGACATTGGCTGGGGGCGGTGAGAGGTCATTGACTGGGGTCAGTGAGGAGTCATTGGCTAGGGGCGGCGAGGAGACATTGGCTGGGGGCGGTGAGAGGTCATTGACTGGGGTCAGTGAGGAGTCATTGGTTGGGGGCGGTGAGCGGTCTTTGGCTGGGGAACACAGCTGACTATGGACATGATGGCTGAAATTCACGGACTCAGTCTCGTTGAGAAGGCTTAGCCTGCCGGATAACCCCAGGATATTTGACTGAGGAGACTGAAGCCGGGAAGTAGGTAGCACAGTCAAGCCTCAATGGAATTTAATCCATCAATGACTTCAATTCAAGGATTAACGTGACTCAGAAGCGACAAGGAAGAGGAATGGAAAGGGATACTTCATAAACACCAAACGCACGACCATTGGGGAGTGGGAGCCCTGTGGGAAGGTGCCCTTGACCAATTCCCTGGCAGCACATGCTGTTTCACCGCGGTGAGCTGTAACTGGGAATATTTTACAAAGAGCGGCCATTGAAAAGAAAACTCAATAATGACCATGTCTCATTAATTGCCCATTACAGTCGGCAGCGCAGGCGGGATTTTAAACCCAGCGACGATGAAGGAACGGCGACATATTTCTGTCGGGATGGTGTGTGACTTGGAGGGGAACGTGGAGGTGGTGGTGTTCCCACGCCCTCGTCCTTCTAGGCGGCAGAGGTCGCGGGTTTGCACGGTGCTGCCGAAGAAGCCTTGGCCAGTTGCTGCAGGGCATCTTATAGATGATGCACACTGCAGCCACGGTGTGCCGGTGGTGGAGGGAGTGAATGTTTAAAGTGGTGGAATCCACCGGGGTAAGCAATAACAAACTAACATCAGTTAATTATCTGCATTGTGACTGGAGACTCCCCCTCCCCAAAAAAATGACGCACATCAAAACTCTAATTGTCTTCGGAATGTAACAAGATGGTGAGAGGTTGGACGAGGATTATACAGTTATATAAACTCCTGAATATGTGCAAAGAGAATGCCTTATCATGGAGATTGTAATTATACTCCTCCCTTCCAATCTTTCATCCCTCTCTGCGGGCAGCCTGCATGCTGAATAAGAGAGAAGGTTAGGCCGAGCTCAAGTGAGCTGGCAAAAAGCATTTCTGTTAAAGGGAGGTCATCTTTTCCTTCCGAGGGTTTAACGCCCGCTGCATGCTATTTTTAGCGCCCGTTAACCCGCTTGAAGCTGAAATGGCACGGGCCAGAATTGAGGTGAGTCGCTGAAAGAGGAGTGCACCAAGACCCGGGGGCGATGGGATTGGACCCGACTTTAGGGGCTGTGACGGCAGAATGGGGGTGAAATCGGTCTTTAGCCCAGGGGCAAAATGGGAGATGATGCATCGAGTTTACTTGCCCACCATATTTTCTGTTCCATTTGCATTCAAGCCCGACAGCATGATTTGCAGCAGTGTTTCTGAGGCTTATTTCTGTACCTTGCTCTTTCTTTGTCCCTTCCTGCTTTCAACGGGTTGGTCAAGTGGCGGTGGGCCAATCATCCCTACAGTGCCATCGTTTTGTACATAAAAGAAAGACTTGCATTTATATAGCGCCTTTCACGACCCCCACCGGGCATCTCAAAGAGCTTTACAGCCAATGAAGTACTTTTTGAAGTGCAGTCACTGTTGTAATGTAGGAAAGGGGCAGCCAATTTGCGCATAGCAAGCTCCCACAAACTGCAATATGATAATGACCAGATAATCTGTTTTTGTTATGGTGATGGAGGGATAAATATTAGCCTCAGGACACCGGGGATAGCTCCCCCTGCTCTTCTTCGATATAGTGCCATGGGATCTTTTACGTCCACCTGAGGGCCCTCGGTTTAACGTCTCATCTGAAAGACAGCACCTCTGACAGTGCAGCATTCCCTCAGCACTGCACTGGAGTGTCAGCCTAGATTTTTTTGACTCAAGCCCCTAGAGTGGGACTTGACCCCACAACCTTCTGACTCAGAGGCAAGAGTGCTACCCACTGAGCCACGGCTGACTCCGAAATCGGGGGCAACATCCAAATATTGCGGCAACAGACCTTCCTTAACTTGTGGTGCTTGGGAGGAAGTGCAGGTGCAAAGGGTGACTGGTAGTTCAAGAATTCTGGGGTAAAATTAGCCAACGCGGTCATGTAATTTGGTGCACCCGGGGCAGGAGTGCGCCCAGCTCCCTATCGGCATGCTTGCGGGGGTCTTTCCAAGCTCGCTAACACGTGGTTTCATCCCCGACACTCTCTCCTGTACCCGCCCCCCCCCCTGCAGACTCCGCGCTGTCCTGCATTCCTGTCTGCATTCATTCCAGATGCTCTCTCACTCTCTCTCTCTCTCTTTGCAGTCAGGGCAAGTGCTGTTGCAAGTGGAACGGGGCCAAGTAGATGAGGGAAATACCAGGGTCGACCGCGGTCCGTGCCAACTTAGACCCGTTCGGCTGGCGTGGCAGCAGCAGTGAAGTCAGCTTGGCTTGTTTGGCAGGACGCTTGGGGGTTAGGATTTTCCGCTCCTGTCCGCCTGCGTTTTCTCCCCCAGAGGGGCGGCAATGGCGGAAGGTGAGCTCTTCCGGGCGGGCAGCCAGCTTCCAGCTTGGTTTCGGCGGGGCCGCGGAACGTTACCGCTCGGGAGAAGCGGGCCAGTGTGCAACGCCCCGAGTTGCGACACCAGCTTGATCTTGGGCTCCAGCCCGACCCGTAGTGCCTCGCAGCGCCTCCTCCCCTGGGACCACCTGTGAAAGCGGGCAATCCGCGCTGTAGCGGTGCAGTGAGGTGAGTAATGTCCACCTCAGGTCAGTGTGACTGTTTTTTTTATTTTACCTTTTTTTACGATTTATGATGTGGTGGCGTGGGTTATTGGGAATGTTTTTGGTGGGTTATTTTTACAAGTTTTTTTTGCCCCCTAGGCTTCTCTTAGATCGTTCCCGGGCCGGCTGTTTAGCTCGGGATTTTCACTTGCTCAGCCAGCTTAGCGCCCCAGGAGAACACCTCCCTTAGCGCTCCGCCCCACACTCAGGGCCCAGCTGCCCAATTTTGCTGACTGAGGCGCAAACTGTTCCCAGGCGGTATCAGCCATTAACGCCCCGAAATACTAATAGCCAAAAAATGCAGCCCATCGATAACTCTGGTTCAGAAGATCGTGGGTTGTAAATCTCTGCTGCCCGTCTCCTAACCCCCATTCACCCCCCCTCTTCCCTTGTCCTCACTGACCTGGGCATTGGCTCCCGTTCCAGCAATGCTGCGATTTTAAAATGCCCCCTCTGCTCAGTTTCAAATCCTTCCATGGCCTCACCCTCTCCCTATCTCCTCCAGCCCCGCAGTTCTCCGAGATACCTGCGCGCCTCCAATTCTGGTCACTTGCGCATCCCCCCGATTTATCGTCGCTCCACCGTTAACGGCCATGCCTTCAGCTGCCCGGGGCCCGAAGCTCTGGAATTCCCTCCCTGAACCTCTCTGCTTCTTCTTTAAGACGCTCCTTAAAACCTACCTCTGTGACCAAGCTTTTGGTCACCTGTCCTAATATCTCTTTATGTGGCTCGGTGGCAAATTTTGTCCGACAATCGCTCCTGGGATGTTATAACTATATTAAAGGCGCGATATAAATGCAAGTTGTCATTGCTGTTGGAGTCTCACATTCAGCACATAATCCAAGCTGACCCTCCAGCAGTACTGAGGGAACGCTGCACTGTTCATAGAAACGTAGAAACATAGAAAATAGGTGCAGGAGCAGGCCATTCAGCCCTTCGAGCCTGCACCGCCATTCTATATGATCATTGATCATGCAACTCAGTACCCCACCCCTGCCTTCTCTCCGTAACCCCCTGATCCCTTTAGCCATAAGGGCCACATCTAACTCCCTTTTGAATATGTCCCACGAACTGGCGTCCACAATTTTCTGCGGCAGAGAATTCCACAGGTTCACAACTCTCTGGGTGAAAAGGTCTTTCCTCATCTTGGTCCTAAATGGCTTACCCCTTATCCTTAGACTGTGTCCCTTGGTTCTGGACTTCCCCAACATCGGGAACATTCTTCCTGCATCTAACCTGTCCAGTCCCGTCAGAATTTTATACGTTTCTATGAGATACCCTCTCATTCTTCTAAATTCCAGTGAGTATAAGCCTAGCTGTTCCAGTCTTTCCTCATATGTCAGTCCTGCCATCCCGGGAATCAGTCTGGTGAACCTTCGCTGCACTCCCTCAATAGCAAGAACGTCCTTCCTCAGATTAGGAGACCAAAACTGCACACAATACTCAAGGTGTGGTCTCACCAAGGCCCTGTACAACTGCAGCAAGACCTCCCTGCTCCTATACTCAAGTCCCCTCGCTATGAAGGCCAGCATGCCATCTGCTTTCTTTACTGCCTGCTGTACCAGTTCGAGGTGCCATTCTTTGGACGAGGCATTAAACTGAGGTCCTGTCTGCCCGTTGCAGTGGTTTGTGGGCGCCATTAAACAGCACAAAGTTTCCAGTATCCCGGCCAACATTCCTCCCTCAATTGAGGCCAGCAATCAACAACAGAACGACTGCCGCCCTTGTCCCCACAACAACAACTTGCTTTTACTTAGCATCTTTAAGAATATAATGAGAGAGGATTAATTAGCAATCTCGTTGTGCGAGGCCCCTTGGGGAAGAGTGACCATAATATGGTGGAATTCTACATTAGGATGGAGAATGAAACAGTTAATTCAGAGACCATGGTCCAGAACTTAAAGAAGGGTAACTTTGAAGGTATGAGGCGTGAATTGGCTAAGATAGATTGGCGAATGATACTTAAGGGGTTGACTGTGGATGGGCAATGGCAGACATTTAGAGACCGCATGGATGAATTACAACAATTGTACATTCCTGTCTGGCGTAAAAATAAAAAAGGGAAGGTGGCTCAACCGTGGCTATCTAGGGAAATCAGGGATAGTATTAAAGCCAAGGAAGTGGCATACAAATTGGCCAGAAATAGCAGCGAACCTGGGGACTGGGAGAAATTTAGAACTCAGCAGAGGAGGACAAAGGGTTTGATTAGGGCAGGGAAAATGGAGTACGAGAAGAAGCTTGCAGGGAACATTAAGGCGGATTGCAAAAGTTTCTATAGGTATGTAAAGAGAAAAAGGTTAGTAAAGACAAACGTAGGTCCCCTGCAGTCAGAATCAGGGGAAGTCATAACGGGGAACAAAGAAATGGCAGACCAATTGAACAAGTACTTTGGTTCGGTATTCACTAAGGAGGATACAAACAACCTTCCGGATATAAAAGGGGTCAGAGGGTCTAGTAAGGAGGGGGAACTGAGGGAAATCTTTATTAGTCGGGAAATTGTGTTGGGGAAATTGATGGGATTGAAGGCCGATAAATCCCCAGGGCCTGATGGACTGCATCCCAGAGTACTTAAGGAGGTGGCCTTGGAAATAGCGGATGCATTGACAGTCATTTTCCAACATTCCATTGATTCTGGATCAGTTCCTATCGAGTGGAGGGTAGCCAATGTAAGCCCACTTTTTAAAAAAGGAGGGAGAGAGAAAGCAGGGAATTATAGACCGGTCAGCCTGACCTCAGTAGTGGGTAAAATGATGGAATCAATTATTAAGGATGTCATAGCAGCGCATTTGGAAAATGGTGACATGATAGGTCCAAGTCAGCATGGATTTGTGAAAGGGAGATCATGCTTGACAAATCTTCTGGAATTTTTTGAGGATGTTTCCAGTAAAGTGGACAAAGGAGAACCAGTTGATGTGGTATATTTGGACTTTCAGAAGGCTTTTGACAAGGTCCCACACAAGAGATTAATGTGCAAAGTTAAAGCACATGGGATTGGGGGTAGTGTGCTGACGTGGATTGAGAACTGGTTGTCAGACAGGAAGCAAAGAGTAGGAGTAAATGGGTACTTTTCAGAATGGCAGGCAGTGACTAGTGGGGTACCGCAGGGTTCTGTGCTGGGGCCCCAGCTGTTTACATTGTACATTAATGATTTAGACGAGGGGATTAAATGTAGTATCTCCAAATTTGCAGATGACACTAAGTTGGGTGGCAGTATGAGCTGCGAGGAGGATGCTATGAGGCTGCAGAGTGACTTGGATAGGTTAGGTGAGTGGGCAAATGCGTGGCAGATGAAGTATAATGTGGATAAATGTGAGGTTATCCACTTTGGTGGTAAAAACAGAGAGACAGACTATTATCTGAATGGTGACAGATTAGGAAAAGGGAAGGTGCAACGAGACCTGGGTGTCATGGTACATCAGTCATTGAAGTTTGGCATGCAGGTACAGCAGGCGGTTAAGAAAGCAAATGGCATGTTGGCCTTCATAGCGAGGGGATTTGAGTACAGGGGCAGGGAAGTGTTGCTACAGTTGTACAGGGCCTTGGTGAGGCCACACCTGGAGTATTGTGTACAGTTTTGGTCTCCTAACTTGAGGAAGGACATTCTTGCTATTGAGGGAATGCAGCGAAGATTCACCAGACTGATTCCCGGGATGGTGGGACTGACCTATCAAGAGAGACTGGATCAACTGGGCTTGTATTCACTGGAGTTCAGAAGAGAGGGGACCTCATAGAAACGTTTAAAATTCTGACGGGTTTGGACAGGTTGGATGCAGGAAGAATGTTCCCAATGTTGGGGAAGTCCAGAACCAGGGGTCATAGTCTAAGGATAAGGGGTAAGCCATTTAGGACCGAGATGAGGAGAAACTTCTTCACCCAGAGAGTGGTGAACCTGTGGAATTCTCTACCACAGAAAGTAGTTGAGGCCAATTCACTAAATATATTCAAAAGGGAGTTAGATGAAGTCCTTACTACTCGGGGGATCAAGGGGTATGGCGTGAAAGCAGGAAGGGGGTACTGAAGTTTCATGTTCAGCCATGAACTCATTGAATGGCGGTGCAGGCTAGAATGGCTGAATGACCTGCTCCTGCACCTATTTTCGATGTTTCTATAAGAAATAGGAGCAGGAGTCGGCCATTCAGCCCCTCGAGCCTGCTCTGCCATTCAATGAGATCATGGCTGATCTGATCTGGCCTCAACTCCACTTCCCTGCCCGATCCCCATAACCCTTGACTCCCTTATCATTCAAAAATCTATCTCCACTTTAAATATATTCAATGACCCAGCCTCCATAGCTCTCTGGGGCAGAGAATTCCAAAGACCCACAACTGGCTGAGAAGAAATTCCTCCTCATTTCCGTTTTAAATGGGTGACCCTTTATTCTGAAACGATGCCCCCTAGTTCTAGATTCCCCCACAAGGGGAAACATCCTCTTTGCATCTACCCTGTCCAGCCGCTTCAGAATCTTATCTGTTTCAATAAGATCACCTCTCGGTCTTCTAAACTCCAAACGTGGTAAAACATCCCAAGGCGCCTCACAGGAGCGATTATCAGGTTGAGTTTGACACTGGGCCACCTAAGGAGATATTAGAACAGGTGACCAAAAGGTAGGTTTTATGGAATGACATACAGGAGGAGAGAGGTAGAGAGGTTTAGGGAAGGAATTCCAGAGCTTGGGGCCCAGGCAGCTGTAGGCCCGGCCTCCAATGGTGGAGCGATGAAAATCAGGGATGCGCAAGAGGCCAGACTTAGAGTCAGTGCACTGCAGGTAATTGAGTGTGCGAAGGGCTTGGAGATGTTGAGACATAGAAACATAGAGACATAGAAAATAGGTGCAGGAGTAGGCCATTCAGCCCTTCGAGCCTGCACCACCATTCAATATGATCATGGCTGATCATTTTTGCAACTTCAATACCCCATTCCTGCTTTCTCTCCATGCCCCTTGATCCCTTTAGCCGTAAGGGCCACATCTATCTCCCTTTTGAATATATCTAATGAACTGGCCTCAACAACTTTCTGTGGTAGAGAATTCCACAGGTTCACCACTCTCTGGGTGAAGAAGTTTCTCCTCCTCTCGCTCCTAAATGGCTTACCCCTTATCCTTAGACTGTGACCCCTGGTTCTGGACTTCCCCAACATCGGGAACATTCTTCCTGCATCTAACCTGTCTAAACCCGTCACAATTTTATGTTTCTATGAGATCCCCTCTCATTCTTGATAAGGTCCCAGATATACGAATGATGCGGTACTGGAAAGGTCGCTACAACTGGCTCACTCCCTCTCGCCCAGCGAGGGGAAAATCTCTGTCAGTGGTCACCACACCCTGTGGAAAATGCTGGGAACGTGAGTGAGAATCTGGCTGGGCTGTGAAAGAATAGTCTGTCGACACTCGCTGACTAAGCTTAGACATAAGGAATGGTCTCCAGGGAAAGTCAGTATTCCCACTCTCAAGTATCTGGGCATAAGGCAGTATCGTCAGGAGTGGAGGGGAGCAAAGTGGGATGAGTGGGGAGAGGGGAACGGAATGTACTATAACAGGAAGAAGGGGGAGTAGACCGTAATGGTTCTAACCCAGAAGGGACTGCAATTGTTACTTAGGGTGGATCTGTTTGGGGTTAAGCTCAGATTATCGATCGATAATTACAGGGTAGAGTTTCGCTTGATTCATGTCACTCAGACCTTCAAGAAAAGACGGTGTGTGAATGATCAAGTTTCACATCCATGAAAAACTCCACGATCTTTGTGACAGGCTAAATAACTTCTCTGAGGCTCCCTAGCTTTTCTCCATTAATCTGTCGGGCAGCATCAACAGCACAGAGCTCAATCTTCCAGCACCATCTTCTGTCTGGTTTGTGTACAATACGGAACACTCCCAAGTACCTGCCACTTTAAGGGTTATTTAAAGGGGCAGTGTCGACGCGGAGATGTGTTTTGCCGACGCTCTCTGTTTCACTCTGCTTGCCAAACATTCAGAGGTGATTTGAAAGAAAAAAGAAAAGGACTTGGATTTATATAGCGCCTTTCACGACCCCTGGACGTCTCAAAGTGCTTGACAGCCAATGAAGTACTTTTGGAGTGCAGTCACTGTTGTAATGTAGGAAACGTGGCAGCCAATTTGTGCACAGCAAGCTCCCACAAACAGCAATGTGATAATA
The DNA here is from genome assembly GCF_044704955.1 of Pristiophorus japonicus. Lineage (NCBI taxonomy): Eukaryota > Metazoa > Chordata > Chondrichthyes > Pristiophoridae > Pristiophorus > Pristiophorus japonicus. The sequence goes on along the minus strand of NC_091991.1, from coordinate 173,151,299 downwards.
ACCAGGTAATGTTTTTGTTATGTCGATTGAGGGATCAATATTCACCAGGATAATTTCCCTACTCTTCTTCGAAATTGTGCCATAGGATCTTTTATGTCCACCTGAGAGGGCAGACAAGGGCCTCGGTTTAACGTCTCATCTGATGGCACCCCCGCAGCACTGTACTGGGAGTGTCAGCCTAGATTTTTTTGTGCTCAAGTCCCTGGAGTGGAACTTGAACCCACAACCTTCAGACTCAGAAGCGAGAGTGCTACCCACTGAGCCACAGCATTTGCATGAAGATGCAGCAGTGCATCATGAATAGGGGCTGATGCCACCGTGAAGACAATGGGCCCTGCTGTTCAAATGTCCCCCCTTCCCAGGCGCAAGGATATGCGCCTCGTTTAATCCCTCCGACACCCACAGCTGGTGCGTCAATGGTGGATTTCAGCCACACGATCCCAGTGAGGTCCCAGGAGCGATCCGCGGTCCCCGACGGATTAAGCGACCTCAGCTGGAGTGAGGACTAGTGGACGAAGAGTAAATCCCAGCGCTCCGGAGCAAAGATCGCTCAGCATTGCTACGGCCCCCTGATCACTACCCAGCGACTGCTGGAAATTGCCCACGCCCATGGAGGGCGGGCGAACACAGCCGCTCGATCACGGACGTGGGTACGTGTACGGTAGCATAGTGGGTATGTCACTGCACTAGTAATTCAGCAGGCCTGGGGCTAATGATCCAGAGACACGAGTTCAAATCCCACCACGGCAGCTGGGGAATTTAAATTCAGTTAATTAAATAAATCTGGAATTTAAAAAAAACGAGTATCAGTAATGGTGAGCATGAAACTGTCAGATTGTCGTAAAACCCCACCCCGTTCACTAATGCCCTTGAAGAAAGGAAATCTGCCGTCCTTACCCGGTCTGGCCTGTATGTGACTCCAGACCCACAACAATGTGGTTGACTCTTAACTGCCCGCTGAAATGGCCCAGCCACTCAGTTGTACCAATCCGCTATGCCAAAGTCACTGTGGGAGCACCTTCACCTCACGGACTGCGGCGGTTCAAGCCGGTGGCTCACCACCACCTTCTCACAGGGCGATGATGGATGGGCAATAAATGCCGGCCTTCCCGTGAATTTTATTTTTTTTTTTTTAAATCCCAGTGCTCCTGAGCAAAGGAGAGGGAAGATCGGTCAGGATTCCTGCTGCTCCTGATCACTATCCCAGTGACTGCTGGGAAGTGCACACATGTGCAAATGGCAGGCTGGGGTATATTCTCTGCGACTTCACTAACACACACATACACAAGATGGCTCCAATACATCAGGCGGCTTTTATTGTATTTCCAGCAGCAGTTGCATTACCACAGTTAGTCCACTAGGTGATGCAGTAGTCCATTAGATGGAGCTCTACATTACACTGCTCCCTCCTTAATGAAGTAACAAAATCACTACATGTAACTTGCATGGTTATACACAACAAAAGATATGGACTTATTTATCCAGCATATTTACAAATGAACTTAACCACTGGTATTCTGTTTCAAAGAGGATACCAGCAAAGATGTACACAGGACCCGCCCCCCCTGCCCCAGCAATTTTGAGGTATAAATGGGCCCAGAATCACTAACACTCGGCCTATTTGCGCCTTGGTGTAAGAATTCACCGAAGTGCAAAGCTGCAGCACTCCCTCATCACTGATTATATCATCTGGTCATCTAACCGCCGGGGAAACACACCACCAGAGAGGTACGAAGCAGTCCCAGCAGGGAATAGCTTTCTCCAGGGTTAGGAGACTCCCACTGGAGCCCCAGGCTGATGTGAACACCCATTGCACTGGACGGAGGCACTCTGGGGTGCAGGAGGCCACCTCCTGTCAGTTATATGTGGCCAAAAGTGAAGGAAAAAAAAACATAGAAAATAGGTGCAGGAGTAGGCCATTCAGCCCCTCGAGCCTGCACCGCCATTCAATGAATTCATGGCTGAACATGCAACTTCAGTACCCCATTCCCGCTTTCTCGCCATACCCCTTGATAGAAGCAAAATGGCGGATCATCAGGGCAGCAATTTCACGTAGGTTTTGTGGAATCCAGTTAAGCAACGCCTCGATTTCAAAATTCTCATCCTTATTTACAAATCCCTCCATGGTCTCGCCCCTCCCTATCTCTGTAACCTCCTCCAGCCTCACAACCCTCCTGAGATATCTGCACTCCTCTAATTCTACCCTCTTGAGCATCCCTGATTATAATCGCTCAAACATTGGTAGACATGCCTTCAGCTGCCTGGGCCCCAAGCTCTGGAACTCCCTCCCTAAATCTCTCCGCCTCTCTTTCCTCCTTTAAGACGCCCCTTAAAACCTACCTCTTTGACCAAGCTTTTGGTCACCTGCGCTAATTTCTACTTTTGCGGCTCGGTGTCAAATATTTTATCTCATAACCCTCCTGTGAAGCACCTTGGGACGTTTCACTACGTTAAAGTCGCTATATAAATACAAGCTGTTGTTGTTGGAATACTTTCGATCAAAAATGAGTCCTTGGACTTTCCCTTCCTGTGAGGCCTGTGTTGAGGACTGCAGAATCAGGACTGTAAGCTAAGAACATCAGCGAAGGATTTTAACCTTGACTGCAAACCAGGATTCATAGATGGGCCATTTATCCAATCTTATTTATATATCAGCGCTGACTGTCAACTTGAGGGTTTTATCTAAACATTTGCAAAGTTAGTGGAAGAATCAATATTGTCTTTAGTCCTCGACCAGGGGGTGGATTACTCATTTAATTTTTTGACATACATCAGACATTCCAGGTGGACGTGAGAGATCCCATGGCACTATTTCGAAGAGAAGCAGGGGAGTTCTCCCCGGTGTCCTGCCCAGTATTGATCCCTCAACCAACATCACTAAAGCAGATTATCTGGTCATTATCTCATTGCTGTTTGTGTGCGCAAGTTAGCTGCCGCGTTTCCCACATTACAACAATGACTATGCTTCAAACGTACTTCACTGGCTGTAAAGCGCTTTGGGACGTCCTGAGGTCGTGAAAGACGCTATATAAATGCAAGTCTTTCTTTTTCTTTTATCATCATCATCATCGGCGATCCCTCTTATCGAGGATGACTTGCTTCCAAGCCAAAAAGAGATGAGTTCACAGGTCTTTCAATGAAGGACCTAATAGTCTGGATCCCGAACTACATGTTGAAGAGTGGAAGATGCCTGTGCGTGGATTTTTTTAACATGGGGTGGCCGTTGCACACCAGCCACCACACGGGCTTGACAGAGCTAGGTCTTGGTCCAGTGGCAAGGATTAACTAAGACGACTGGAGACCTGCTCTGCTGCACGGACCTAGTGCGCCCACATATCGCAGTGTGGGCTGGTCCGTGCTGCCCCTGGGCCCTCGCCTCTTCTGGGCCCCGATCACGTCGCTCCACGCTCTCTCGCCGTTCCTTCGCCCTGACTTCGCTGCTCTTGCTATACCTGCCCACGCTCCAATCAGCGACCTGGATTATGGTGACGTCCAATCCAGTTGCCCTCTTCACTGCCATCGCCCTCCTGCACCAGCACGCGCTGTACCTTGAAGTGGTATGCCGCTACACTGCTCCTTTGACCCAGACAGGGTAACAGGCGATTGGTGTGGTAGCATAGTGGTTATGTTACTGGACCAGTAATCTACAGGCCTGGACTAATGATCCAGAAACATGAGTTCAAATCCCACCACATCAGCTGGCGAATTTAACTTGTCGTAAGAACCCAACTGGTTAACTAATATCCTTTAGGGAAGGAAATCTGCCATCTTTACCCAATCTGGGCCTATATGTGACTCCACACCCTAACCAACGTGGTTGACTCTTAACTGCCGCCTGAAATGGGCCAGCAAGACACTCAGTTGTACCAAAACTGTTACGACAAAGTCAGCACTGTTAATTTGATCCTTTAATGTCTAAAGTTAAATTTGTTGGTTTCAGTGCTCCCTCTAATAAGGGGGCACTTGATTTATAGTTTCAACAAAATAGTTGTGGGAGCACCTTCACCACACGGACTGCAGCGGTTCACGAAGGCGTCTCACCACCACCTTCGCAAGGGCAAATAGGAATGGGCAATAAATGCCGGTCTTGCCAGTGACGTCCGCCTCCGATAAATAAATAAAAAGGCAGGCTTACACTCCGTTTCTGGGATTTCTCAGATATGCCTTGCAAGGGGCAGAGTAGCCACCAGCACCCTTATAAGGCAAACACAATCCCCTGGAGGGTGGGACGGGAGCTGAGATTCCCCACAGCGGGAGTTTCCCGGTTGCTGATGCGGGTCTCGGTGCAGTATTGGAGGCTGACAAAATTAAGAATTTTTATTTTAGTGGCACAGCGCCCCATACAAAATTAGCTGCCCTCGCAGTGAGCCCCCAGCGGTGGGGGGGCAGGGGGGGGGGGGGGGGAGTGGGGGGCATTGGGCGCCGAGGAGCCTAAGCTAACCGTCGCGGCTGCGGCCCTGTAGAGTGTTTGTTTTTCTGATTCTTTGACTTCGGAACTTATAGCGGGAAAGGACAACACGTGGCAGAACATTTCAGGCTTAGCCCAGTGTACGTTTTATTACGCAACCAAAAACGACTAAAACTACAGGACTAGACTTCTGAGAGAAATTGATTTTAGACATACCATCACCAGCCCTGGCTGTAGCTATTGTAGGTTCATGGTCGTTGATTCCGTGACCTGTTGGTTCTTCTTGCTATTGAGGGAGTGCAGCGAAGGTTCACCAGACTGATTCCCGGGATGGCAGGACTGACCTATGAAGAAAGACTGGATCGACTGGGCCTGTATTCATTGGAGTTTAGAAGGATGAGAGGGGATCTCATAGAAACATATAAAATTCTGACGGAACTGGACAGGTTAGATGCAGGAAGAATGTTCCCAATGTTGGGGAAGTCCAGAAACAGGGGTCACAGTCTAAGGATAAGGGGTAAGCCATTTAGGACCGAGATGAGGATAAACTTCTTCACCCAGAGAGTTGTGAACCTGTGGAATTCCCTGCCGCAGAGAGTTGTTGAGGCCAGTTCGTTAGATATATTCAAAAGGGAGTTAGATGTGGCCCTTACGGCTAAAGGGATCAAGGGGCATGGAGAGAAAGCAGGAGTGGGGTACTGAAGTTGCATGATCAGCCGTGATCTTATTGAATGGTGGTGCAGGCTCGAAGGGCCGAATGGCCGACTCCTGCACCTATTTTCTCTGTTTCTTCTGGCCGTTCTCCGCAGTGTTGTGTATGTCCTTCTTCCTGTGTCCTCCCTCCTGCTTCTCTTCCTTCCTGTGTTGCCTTGTTTCAAGAAAAGTAAGTGTATCTAACAGCCCGCAGGTCTTCGAGCCCCAGCTCTCCAACAGACAGGCTGGTCGGGAGGTAACCCCTCCCGCCGCCTCGTTGCAGAGCTGGTGCCTGTAGTTGGCCCCAGTGGCCACATGGTGGGGCTGTTACAACAGGAACGAGCCACTTCCTCACCCCAGGCAACAGGGAGGTTTGGGGGAGAAAAGGCTTCTTTTTGGCTTCTCAGAGACAACCGGGAAAATGGGACTTGCATTTCAGCGAATCCACGGGTGAATCACGAAATGCGGGTTCGTCAACTGCAAAGGCGGCTGAAGGGTGACCTAATAAACGGTCTTTTAAAATTATGAAAGGTTTTGATAGAGTGGATACAGAGAGAATGTTTCCACTTGTGGCTATCAATATAAGACAGTCACCAAGAAATCCAATGGGGAATTCAGAAGAAAACCTCTTTACCCAGAGAGTGGTGTGAATGTGGAACCACAGGGAGTGGTTGAAGTGAATAGTATAGATGCATTTAAGGGGAGGGATGCATTGAAGACAAGCATATGAGGGAGAAGGGAATAGAAGGTTATGCTGATAGATTTAGATGAGGAAAGATGGGAGGAGGCTCGAGTGGAACTTGGACTGGTTGGGCTGAATGGCCTGTTTCTGTGCCGTATATCCGATTGTAATCCTATGAAAAGCTAAAGCCGCATTCACAGCCATTACTGACAAAGGACGTCAGCCCAATAGATTTCAGGGTGGGAACAGGAGAGGGGTCACCACTGAAATCAAACCGGCAATAAACCCCTCGCAAATATTTAAACATCGCCTGCGACTTAGATCGATCTTCAGAAAATCGAGTTTGTCGATTATTTAGAAAATGTAGCGCCATTTAAATAATTAAAATTCCCTGCCAACTTGTCATGACTGGTTAAGATTTAAAATAGCCATAATTTCGGGCTGCCAGCCCTTCAGGGTAGTCCTGGAGTCTCCAGGAATTAAAGATAACTCTCTGCTGCCTCCAATCAAGGAGCAAAATCACGGAGGGAGCGTCATAAACAAAGTTGTTTAAAAAAAACTATGAACGCTTTTTGCTTTTAGTTATAAAAATATTGCAGATGGGAGAAAAGGCTGCTGGGGGGGGGGCGGGGGGGGGGGGAAGAGTCAAGAAATATTCAGTCGGGTGTCGAAGAGCGTTCACGTTCCGATTGGTCGTAGTGAGGATGAAGCATTCGGGCAACCAATGAGGGGGGGGATGTGGGCGGGGCTGTGGGTCATGTGATGCAACCTACCAGGAATACGTCAAATGAGAGAGGACAATCCTCCTGTGACTGCACAGAGGTTGACGAGTTTGGGGTTATTCAGTGCTGAGCTGGCCCGAGGTATGTGAATAATGGAACACCGTTTATCTATCAGCTCATGTGGTCTCCGTACCTTATGTACCAGTCGAGTACGGACGACTTTTTGGCAGCCTTTTGATTTGATCGGGTGGACTAATTCAAAAAGAGGGGAAAAGCAGACACAAATAAAAGATATTTATATAGCGCCTTTCACGACCACCGGACATCTCAAAGTGCTTTACAGCCATTTTAGAGTGTAGTCACTGTTGTAATGTGGGAAACAGGGGCAGCCAATCTGCGCACAGCAAGCTCCCACAAACAGCAATGTGATAATGACCCAGATAATCTGTTTGTTTGTTTTGTTGATTGAGGGATAAATATTGGCCAGGACACCGGAAATAACTCTCCTGCTCTTCTACAAAATAGTGTCATGGGATCTTTTATGTCCGCCTGAGAGAGCAGACGGGGCCTCGGTTTAACGTCCCATTCGAAAGATGGCACCTCCGACAGTGCAGCGCTCCATCAGCACTGCACTGAGAGTGTCAGCCTAGATTTATGTGCTCAAGTTCCTGGAGTGGGACTTGAATCCACAACCTTCTGACTCAGAGGCGAGAGTGCTGCCCACTGAGCCACGGCTGACACTGACACAAATAGGATGGGCCCTTCCTCACTGATTACACTCAATTTGCACTGACATCTCACCCCACCTTCAAATACCCCTCAGCATAAACCCCTCTGACCACACCATCTGTACCCTCCTCCAACCCGACAGCCCTCCGAGTTCGCTGGGCTCCTCCAACTCTGATGTCTAGCGCGTCCCCCACTCCCTTCGCCCCACCTTCAGCCGCCTCGGCGCTAAGCTCTGGAATTCCCTCCCTAAACCTCTCCGCCCCTCACTCCTCTTTTAACACCCCTCTTAAAACTTACCTCTTTGACCAAGCTTTTAGTCACCTGCCCAAACATCTCGGTGTCAATTTTTGTCCAACTAGTTTCGCGGTCTCAGCTGTGGCTCAGTGGGTAGCACGCTCTCTCTCGCCTCTGAGAAGGTTGTGGGTTCAAGTCCCACTCCAGGGCCTTGAGCACATAAATCTAGGCTGACACTCACAGTGCAGCGCTGAGGGAGCGCTGCACTGTCGGAGGTGCTGTCTTTCAGATGAGACGTTAAACCGAGGCCCCATCTGCTCGCTCAGGTGGGTTTACAAGATCTCATGGCTCTTATCCGAAGAGGAGCAGCGGAAGTTATCCCCGGTGTCCTGGCCAATACTTATCCCTCAATCAACATCACTAAAACAGATGATCTGGTCACGAGCACAGTGCTGCTTGTGGGAGCTTGCTGTGCGCAAATTGGCTACTGCATTTCCCATTACAACAGTGACGACACTTCAAAAGTACTTCATTGGCTATAAAACACTTTGAGACATCCTGAGATTGTGAAGAGCGCTATATAAATGCAAGTCTTTCTTTCTCTTAGGGAGAAAGCAGAAAGCGGTCAAAAAAAACTGTTGGCCATTTGGGCTGCCTGGGGCTTTTTGAGCAATTTGATGTTGGCAACCGCGCATCGCTTTCCTGTACGGACCTGCATTTATTGCCCTTGAGAAGGTGGTTGTGAGCCTCCTTCTTGAACCGCTGCAGTCCGTGTGGTGAAGGTGCTCCCACAGTGCTGTTAGGGAGGGAGTTCCAGGATTGTGATCCCACGACGATGAAGGAACGGCCGATATATTTCCAAGTCAGGATGGTGTGTGACTTGGGAGAGGCAACTTGGAGCTGGTGATGTTCCTATGCGCCTGCTGCCCTTGTCCTTCTGGGCGGGAGAGGTGGCGGGTTTGGGAGGTGCTGCCGAAGAAGCCTTGGCGAGTTGCTGCAGTGCATCTTGTAGATGGTGCACACTGCAGCCAGGGGGCGCCGGTGGTGGAGGGAGTGGAGGTTTACACCAGTGGATGGGCGTGTCGATCAAGCGGACTGCTTTGTCCCGGACTGTGTTATTCCAGTTCCTTTCTGCATAGCCGTCAACTCATCTGTACCATTATCTGAAAGGAATCACTCTCTATTTTACTCCAAGACCACACACTAACCACAGCCAGAAGGCTGACTGAATCACCTTATTCCAGACCATGACTAAAGGAGCTGAGCCAACCCCGGCACAGGAATGTGGCAGTGACCGAGGGATGACCTTTCCTCTGATGTTCAGCTTCCTGTTCCTGGCAACGTGCCACAGCCATTCTGCCGGGATTAGAATGTGGCGGGTGGAAATGGGAGCTGGCGAGATGCTGTACATTTTCCCAAAGTACGACTGTACGCTGCTGCAGAGCATCGCAAATTGTTTGTGAGGGGAGGCGGGCAGGGGTTGGGTGGAGTTTGTGTTGCTCGATACGAGGAATGTCAGTACCAGGAGTACCTTTCCACTTCTGGTGCACAGGTACATCCAGGGCAGCTGACAGCAGAGAGAGAGAGAGAGAGAGAGAGAGAGAGGAAGGAGAGATAAGGAAGGAGAGAGAGAAAGAGAGAAGGTGAGTGTAATATATTTGCTTCATGGGTTCTTTGCTTAAGAATTCATAGCAACACATTGCTATTAAGAACTAGTTGGTTTATTAACAAAGGTTTAACAATCACACTACACATTACCAGTTCATCCACCAGGCTCACAACTGCATACCTCATCGTGGATGACCTAGACCCAACGGACTGGGGTTTTATTGAGTCTTGTAAACATCACGTGACTGGCTAAACCACTCACAATGCAACAGCTCTACAACTATTTTAATAGTAACTTTAAATCAGGTGCCCAAAGATCAGGAGTGCGGGACTGAAGTGCAGCCAGAAATCAAGGAGCAGCCCCTTCAAATAATGGACACACCGAACATAAACATGGAACACGGACACCTCCAGACCGCAGAAAATGCAGCGGCCTGGGAGTCCGTGAGCCGACTTAAAAACATATTGCACGGGACTGCTCCGTGCAACACCCTCCAGGCCAAGTCCCCAGTAAATAAAGGGAGGACTCCCGCGTAGAGGCAACGGCTCTACAAACCCGTGAGCATACTCACGGGTGCATATATTGCAGTGGGAGAGAGAAAGAAAGTGAGGGAGGAAGGGTGAGAGAGAAAGGTAGAGAGGAGAGGAGAGGCGAGGAGAGAGAGAAGAATTTTATCAGGGAGTTTCATTTCCTGTAGACGACTCTGACTGACCAAGTGTAAGGAACAGTACTTTTCTGGAGATAGAGCCCTCCAATACTTTATCAGAAAATTACAACTGTTGATATATCAGGAGAGTTTGCAATATCATTGAGACTCCAATTGATATTCATATGAAATATGGAAGCATCGGTAATATTGATTTCAGTCAATGGATTGTTCATGGCTAAAAGAAAATGAGTTGCTGGAAATATGCTGCAGGTTAGTCAGAATCTAAATCAGAATGGCAGGGGAACTTTCATCTCAAGAATTCAAACCAATTCTGATCGGGATGTTGGGGAGCTGTATCTGCAAAGCACCCTCACACTGAAGGATGAAGCTGAGATGTTAACCGATTATGGGCTAGAAATTCATTATAGTCCAGGAATAAGAACATAAGAACTTAAGGAATTAGGAGAAGTAGGCCATTCGGCCCCTCGAGCTTGCTCCGCCATTAAATGAGATCATGGCTGATCTTCTACCTCAACTTTCCTGCACTATCCCCATATCCCGTGATTCTCTCAATATTCAAAAATCTATCGATCTCTGTCTTGAATATACTGAACGACTGAGCCTCCACCACCCTCGGGGGCAGAGAATTCCAAAGATTCACCACCCTCTGAGTGAAGAAATTTCTCCTCATCTCAGTCCTAAATGGCCGACCCCTTATCCTGAGACTGTGGCCCCTGGTTCTAGACTCCTCAGCCAGGGGAAACATCCTCCCTGCATCTACCCTGTCAAGTCCTGTAAGAATTTTGTATGTTTCAATGAGGTCACCTCTCATTGGGCGGTAACGAGAAAAGTTTGCGAATTAGTAGCAGGTGTTAGTGGTTTAGACTGCACGTAAAATTCATTCTCACTGGTGAAAGAAATGATTGGAGCACTAATTCATGTCTTAAAGGCCCAGCTCAGTGGCGTTACACTTAAAGGGTAGACCAACATCGGGTGCAGTCAAATCGCAACTCATCATTGCCACAGGCTTTACCCAGTGCTTAAATGGGAGGTTCATTGATGCTGCAGCATCTCAGTCTCAGCATGGCCGACTGTGCAGCTGCCTCAGCAAGGAGAAGCAGGTCAAGGAGCAGGAGCGGGAGGACTGAAGCTGGTGTGCTCATGGCAGATCCACCACGGTCGGGTGGTCAGGGTGAGTGAAGACTTCAACAAATGCTACAAACCACCACCTGTACCACAAGCTTCACACACTGCCCAAAGCACCACACCCCCAGCGCTCACCCACCAAGAATCTCTACCTAGCAACACCCACACCCACACCTCTCATCTTGCACACAGGGACAGCTATTCAACTATGGCAGGCACATCACCCAAACACACTCAGCGATTCAGAGATGATCGGTGCAATGGCAAGGGGGCCCGACAGCCTCTCGACAATGGTAAGGGGCGCGGAGGTGTCCACCTCCAACACTGCACAGAGCCCTGCGCACACCATGAAGCCTATCATTTCCAGTTTGCAAAGGATGCTAGACTCCCAGGGAGACCGCGGCGATCCAGACATGATGCCGATTGTGATGGGCGATCGGGCAGCTTCCATTGCAGCACAGGCAGAAGCGCCGCAACGTCTTAGTGCTGTAATGCAGTCGAGGCTTGGTATCATCCAATTTCAGACTGCGCTCATGCAGTCTCAGCTGGATTCCACACAAGCTCTGACTGCGGCCATCATCGCTGGGTCTACCACAGTCGACCGGGGATCTCACGGTGTCGCAGCAGGTCAGCAAATCTGTGCTCCAGCAGGTCGGGAGGGATACTGAGGTGCTGCCCCGGGGGTGTGGCAGTGGGTCAGTGGAGCAGGAACCTGCTGTCCTCTCTCAGGATGACAGCCTTCCTGAGCCCACCACTGCCACTCGCCCATTGCACTTGTCGCTGCCTGTCATCCAGCCAGCCCACACTGCCTCCGCCCATCCTTAGGTGGTGCAGTCTACAGCCGGGCCTCCCAGGCCCAGAGCTGGTCGAGGGCGTCCTGCAAGGCCATCTGTAGTCTCTGGCACCAACACTCAGCAGGCTTCCACCAGCCCTGCTCAACCACTGGGCCAACACTTTGTAGGAGCACTAGAGTAGGCAAAGGCACAGTAACAAGGGGCACTAAGGGATTGCACAAGGGTGAATAGTTAATATTTTGGGTGTAAATATGTGTTCACTGATTATTGATAAATTTATTAATTCAGTTTGGATTCTTTTGTCTCATTTCAGCTCTGCGCTGTGATATGACCTGCAACAGGGATGGAATGATGGGGATGTGATGAGCAACTGGGATCTGGGGTTTCATTCATTTGAACCGCAGTCTGATGAGGTGGTCACAGACCACCCTTCCTGTTCCTCCTCCCCCTCGGTGTCCTCCTCATCTTCCTCCCCCTCCTCATCTTCCTCCTCCTCCTCCTCCTCCTCCCTGAGGTGGTCCCGCAATCCCTGGTGGCAGCGGCTGGACCCTCATGATGGTCAAGTTGTAGAGCAGTCCGCCACGAAATGGGACACCCGCTCAGCCAAGTACTGGAGGGCCGCTCCCGAGCAGCCAAGGCAGCAGAACCATTGCTTCAACAGGCCGATGCTCTGCTCAATGACGCTCCTGATGGTGGCATTGCTCTCATTGTACGAGTGCTGGGCAGGAGTGTTGGGGTTGTGGAGTGGAGTTATGAGCCAACTGGGGAGCGGATAGCCCTTGTCTCCGAGCAGCTGGCCGCAAGCTTTATATGGTGGCTGGAAGAGTGCTGGCACACCGGTCTGGCGCAGGATAAAAGCATCATGGCTGCTGCCAGGATAGCGGGCATTGACGATGTGGATTCGCTGTCTCTGGTCCCACACCAACTGCACATTAAATGAGTGGTAGCCTTTGCGGTTACGGGAGATGTCAGGATTATTGTGCGGTGCCCGCAAAGCGACGAGGGTGCAGTCAATGGCGTCCTGCACCATGGGGAATCCCGCTATCTATATACGCATTTAGTCTCTTCTCCAGCTGTCCCTCCTCCCTCTGTGACCTCCCGAATGCAGCGATGCACGGCGAACTGCGAGATGCTGGCTATGTCTCCTGTTGCAGACTGGAAGGATCCGCTGGCGAAGAAATCGAGGACAACGGTGACCTTGACTGCCATCGAGAGAGCTGTGGTCGCCCTGGTCTGAGGCTCGAGGTGTGGTGGCAGGAGGTGGCAGAGCTCTGTGACCTCCTCCTTGGTGAAGCAGAGCCTTTAAACACACTGCTCCTCACTTAATTGGAGGTAGGAGAAGTGCCCTCGGCATACCCTCGGGAGGGTAAGGTCTCCTTTGAAAGCCCTGACGGCCCTCCTCTTCTCTCTGCACATGTTCCAGTCTTTCTTGCTGCCTCCGCCGTAGATCCCGGAGGGCGCGATCGACTGCCAGTGCAGCCCTCATTAATGTAACCAAGTGGAGCACTGTGATTTTTCTAAAGAATTATTGTAGCTGCTTTTTAGTTGTCACAACACTCCTGATACTAAACGTATGCCTGACACGAGACTCCCAAAGCAAGCGCTCTACTTGGAACTCTTTCAACACAATCGAGCCCCAGGGGGGGCAGAGGAAATGTTTCAAGGACACCCTCAAAGCCTCCTTGATAAAGTGCAATATCCCCACCAACACCTGGGAGTCCCTGGCCAAAGACCGCCCTAAGTGCAGAAATCAAGCGCAGGCAGCGGAAAGAGCGTGCAGCAAACCAGTCCCACCCACCCCTTCCCTCAACGACTATCTGTCCCACCTGCGACAGAGACTGTAATTCCCGTATTGGACTGTTCAGTCACTTAAGAACTCACTTTTAGAGTGGAAGCAAGTCTTCCTCAATTTTGAGGGACTGCCTATGATATGATGATACTAAATAACCTTAAAATGACTGAATGTGAAACTGACAAAAAAAAAATCACTGAAACTCCACTAACCTGACAGGTGTGACTCCTTGCTCACGAGTACTCACCTTTAAATAAGATCCCTGGAGCCCACTTCCAGCAGTTCCACGCCAGCTCTCCCTGTCGCTATTCACTGCAGGCAGTAAGTTAAGTGGCAATAATCGATTGCGCAGATCGGGTGGTCAGTGAGCGCTGCACACTCACTGACGTCAAGATCCTCCTGAAGTTGAGGCTCCTGGCGGTAACTTTGCAGCGCCGCTGTGGGGCGGGGGCGTGTATAGCATTCGATTCGCCTCGCCCTGGCGATAATGCTCACGTGTCCAGATAGCGCCATCTGCTGGTGCTAACGGGAGGCACTAAGGTACCGATTTTCTCCCCCGATGTGTCTCAGGGTAACTGCTTATATGTATCTTTATCTCTTTTGCATTCCATAGCAATTATGGTCAAAAGCAGCATAATTTGTATAAAATTACAAGCCTCCGATGACTCTTGTGTCAATCCGTTAATCCATTAGCCCCATTAAGGAGGATGGGAAGCTCTCAAATCTCCTACGAGCAGAAAACCTTCAGGGCAAAAGCGTTTGATCAGACAACTTAATGTTGGAAACCACGACTTCTCCATCCCAGTGTTTTCATCCGACAAATATGCAATAACTTGCGTTTATATAGCACCTTTCATGTCGTAAAACGTCCCGATGTGCTTCACAAGAATGTAATCAGGCAGAAATTTACACCAAATCAAATAGAGAGCTATTAGGACAGGGGCTTGGTCAAAGGGGTAGGTTATAAGGAGCGTCTTAAAGGAGGAGAGCGAGACAGAGAGGTTTAGGGAGGGAGTTGCAGAGCTCAGGGCCCAGGCAGCTGAAGGCACGGCCGGCAATGGTGGAGCGATTAAAAGTGGGAATGCGCAAGAGGCCGGAATTGGAAGAATGCAGACATCTCGGGGGGGTGGCCGGGCTGGAGGAGGTTACCGAGATAGGGAGGGGCCGAGGCCGTGGAGGGATTTGAAGAGGGGGATGAGAATTTTTAAATCGAGCTCGTGATGGGCCGGCTACCAATGTCGGTCAGCGAGCACAGGGGTGATGGGTGAGCGGGATTTGGTGTGGGCTAGAATAAGGGCAGCCGAGCTTTTGGGTGCTTTTGTATACAATTAAACAAAACTACCTATCGGGGGAGAAAAAAAGTTCACTGCAACATGACTGGCATCTCAATCGGGGAAAACCAACATCACCACATTGCAACGGCAAACAACAAATATATATAGTCCTCAATTAACGCAAACCCCCAGCACCAAATCATTCATTGAAAATGGAAGGTTACCATAAGACCTCGCAGGTTATCTCCAACATTGGATTGGACTTGTGCATATAATCTAGGCTGACACTCCCAGTGCAGTGCTGAGGGAGTGCTGCACTGTCGGAGGTGCCGCCTTTCGGATGAAATGTTAAACCGAGGCCCCATCTGCTCTCTTAGCTGGATATAAAAGATCCCGTGGCACTATTTCAAAGAAGATCAGAAGAGTTCTCCCCGGTGTCCTGGCCAATATTTATCCCTCAACCAACATCACTAAAAACAGATTATCTGGTCATTATCACATTGCTGTTGGTGGGAGCTTGCTGTGCGCAGATTGGCTGCCGCGTTTCTCGCAGGAGGAAAGGGTGTAAGAGAAAAGATAGCCATCTGTGGCTAACTAAAGAAATAAAGGACGGTATCCAATTAAAAACAACGGCATACAAAGTGGCTAAAACTAGTGGGAGGACAGAAGACTGGGAAGCTTTTAAAAGCCAGCAAAAAAATGATTAAGGGAAGATAGACTATGAAAGTAAACGAGCACAAAATATATAAACAGATAGCAAGAGTTTCTATATAAAAAGGAAAAGAGTGGCTAAAGTAAATGTTGGTCCCTTAGAGGACGAGACCGGGGAATTAGTCATGGGGAACATGGAGATAGCAGAATCTCTGAACAAATATATTGTATCAGTCTTTATGGTAGAGGACACTAACAATATTCTGAAGGAGCTATAGGGGGGGAGGAACTTAACACAATCACAATCACTCAGTAAGATAATGGGACTAAAGGCAGATAAATCCCCTGGACCTGATGGCTTGCATCCTAGGGTCTTACGAGAAATAGCGGCAAGGATAGTGGATGCATTGGTTGTAATTTACCAAAATTCCCTGGATTCTGGGGAGGTCCCAGCAGATTGGAAAACTGCAAATGTAACGCCCCTATTTAAAAAAGGAGGCAGACAAAAAGCAAGAAACTATAGACCAGTTAGCCCAACATCTGTGGTTGGGAAAATGTTGGAGTCCATTATTAAAGAAGCAGTAGCAGGACATTTGGAAAAGCAAAATTCGGTCAGGCAGAGTCAGCATGGATTTATGAAGGGGAAGTCATGTTTGACAAATTTGCTGGAGTTCTTTGAGGATGTAACGAACAGGGTGGATAAAGGGGAACCAGTGGATGTGGTATATTTGGACTTCCAGAAGGCATTTGACAAGGTGCCACATAAAAGGTTACTGCACAAGATAAAAGTTCACGGGATTGGGGGTAATATATTAGCATGGATAGAGGATTGGCTAACTAACAGAGAACAGAGAGTCGGGATAAATGGTTCATTCTCTGGTTGGCAACCAGTAACTAGTGGGGTGCCGCAGGGATCAGTGCTGGGACCCCAACTATTTACAATCTATATTAACGACTTGGAAGAAGGGACTGAGTGTAACGTAGCCAAGTTTGCTGACGATACAAAGGTGGGAGGAAAAGCAATGTGTGAGGAGGACACAAAAAATCTGCAAAAGGACATAGACAGCCTAAGTGAGTGGGCAGAAATTTGGCAGATGGAGTATAATGTTGGAAAGTGTGAGGTTATGCACTTTGGCAGAAAAAAATCAAAGAGCAAGTTATTATTTAATTGGAGAAAGATTGCAAAGTGCTGCAGTACAGTGGGACCTGGGGATACTTGTGCATGAAACACAAAAGGTTAGTATGCAGGTACAGCAAGTGATCAGGAAGGCCAATGGTACCTTGGCCTTTATTGCAAAGGGGATGAAGTATAAAAGCAGGGAAGTCTTGCTACAGCTATATAAGGTATAGGTGAGGACACACCTGGAATACTGCGTGCAGTTTTGGTTTCCATATTTACGAAAGGTTATACTTGCTTTGGAGGCAGTTCACAGAAGGTTCACTGGGTTGATTCCGGGGATGAGGGGGTTGACATATGAGGAAAGGTTGAGTAGGTTGAGCCTCTACTCATTGGAATTCAGAAGAATGAGAGGCGATCTTATTGAAATGTATAAGATTATGAGGGGGCTTGACAAGGTGGATGCAGAGAGGATATTTCCACTGATGGGGGAGACTAGAACTAGGGAGCATAATCTTAGAATAAGGGGCTGTCCATTTAAAACTGAGATGAGGAGGAATTTCTTCTCTCACAGGGTTGTAAATCTGTGGAATTTGCTGCCTCAGAGAGCTGTGGAAGCTGGGACATTGAATAAATTTAAGACAGAAATAGACAGTTTCTTAAACGATAAAGAGGATAAGGGGTTATGGGGAGCGGGCAGGGAAGTGGAGCTGAGTCCATGATCAGATCAGCCATGATTTTATTGAAGCAGGCTCGAGGGGCCGTATGGCCTACTCCTGTTCCTATTTCTTATGTTCTTATTACAACAGTGACGACACTCCAAAAGTACTTCATTGGCTGTAAAGCGGTTTGGAACATCCAGAGGTCGTGAAAGGTGCTATACAAATGCAAGTCTTTCTTTCTACTTGCTTCAAAAAATATCCTTTATTTCATTTTTGTGATGGAATGACAGATTAAACTAATCTTTCCATAGCAATGTGTTATTAATTCAAAATTCTGAAAGACGCTCTCCAACTGCTTTGTCAATCGGGTGATTTGAGCCAGGCTCAGTTGCGAATTAAGTGTTTGACTCAGGCCCATCACCATCTGTGACCTTGTTCTTTCAACATTCTAAGAACCATTTAGAAAGCTGCGCAGTAATTCTGTCCAGGGAACAGCAGCGGCCGAGAATAGTCAGACTACTTCAGAAAGGAAATGCTCACATAAAAGTATTCAAACAACAGGCGGGCTGAAGGAGCTTGGAGGTGGGCCCATTGGCAGGAATGTGCGCACGTCTATCTGAGAGGGAACGAGTGAGGGAACGAGAGAGGGATGGCTGGTGAGGAAGTGAGGAGAGAAAAAGGAGTTATATTTATATCATCATCATCATAGGCGGTCCTTCGTATCGAGGATGACTTGCTTCCACACCAAAAAGGGATGAGTTCACAGGTGTTTCAATGAAGGACCTAATATTCTGGATCCCGAACTACATCCTGAAGGGTGGAAGATGCCTGTGTGTGGATTTTTTAACGTGTGGTGGCCGTTGCACACCAGCCACCACACGGGCTTGACAGAGCTAGGTCTTGGTCCAGTGGCAAAGATTAAACAAGACGAACTGGAGACCAGCTCTGCTGCACGGACCTAGCACGTACACTTATCGCAATGTGGGCTGGGCCCGTGCTGCCCCTGGGCCCTCGCCTCTTCTGAGCCCCAAACTCACGCCTCTCCTGGGTCCCGATCACTTCCATCTACCAACTCTTGCCGCTCCTTCGCCCCTTCCTGCTGTGCCTGCCCGCACTGCAACCAGCGACCTGGCTTCGCAGCCATCGCCCTCCTGCAGCAGCACGCACCGCTCCCCGCAGAGGTATACCGCCGCACGCTGCTCCCTCCAATGGCCCCGGCCTGCTGATGGTCTTGCAGGCCGGTACTGTGCCGATTTCCGGGCCGGAAATCGTACCTTTCACGACCACAGGACTTTTTGAAGCATCGTCACTGTTGGAATGTAGGAAACGCGGCAGCCAATTTGCGCACAGCAATCTCCCACAAAAGGCAATGAGGTAATGACTAGATCATCTGCTTTTTTTTTTAAAGCTGTTAGTTGAGGGGTCAATATTGGCCAAGGCACTGGGGGAGAACTCCCCTGCTCTTAGTTGCAATAGTGCCGTGGGATCTTTTATGAGGGCAGATGGGCCTCGGTTAAACGTCTCATCCAAAAGACGCACACCGGAAAAGTAATGAAGAGAGTTCATAATGCGGATGTAAAGAGTTTTATTTTGTGGGGAAGATAGGTTTGTAGAGCCAGTGGGCAGAATTATAAATTTAAGGAAGCAAGAAGTTGAGGAATAATCCTTATTGTGAAACTCAGGTGCTATGTCAATGCAAGATGTTGTTGTTGTATCATTATGCCACACAGCTCAATCCATGGTTTGAACTCTGCAATGAGCATCAATTGGAGGGCTATAGTCAGCCAGGGAGGGAAATCATGAACTAGGACTCATAAGAGCAGAAGAACCGAGGAAATATGAGCAGGAGTAGGCCATACGGCCCCTCGAGCCTGCTCCGACATTCAATGGCTGACCTTCGACCTCAACTCCACTTTCCCGCCAAATCCCTTGATTCCTTAGAGTCCAAAAAAATCTACTGCTCTCAGCCTTGAATATACTCAACGACTGAGCATCCACAGCCCTCTGGGGTGGAGAATTCCAAAGATTCACCACCCTCTGAGCGAAGAAATTTCTCCTCAGTTCAGTCGTTAATGGCCAATCCCTTATCCTGAGACTGTGACCCCTGGTTCCAGACAACAGTCTCCTGTTCCCTCATGATAAGTGTACATATCAGATGGCAACAGGATCAGGCTCAGTGTCACCATCAGGACTAACACTCGAAGAATGGCCACTTTGAAGACGTTGGACCCAAGGCCAACAAGAATCAATGGCTTGAGGAAAGAAGAGAAGAAAACCAGGAGTGGGACTAGTAAAGCTGAACAGCCCGTGCCTCCAAGCTTGGCATGTCGTTCCCTTCCCTTAACCTTGCGTTCATCAATAGTTTCAACACCAGGTGGTCACGCCATCTTACCTGAGTCGCACTGTGAAACTAGACCTCGCCGAACAGCTCAGGTAAATGGGCACTGGGTACATCGTCACCGAGAACAAAATGGCTTCTCTTTTTTTTCCCCTGTGTGATTTGTTTTTATTGTGTTCCTGGGAGAAGAGAGATTTGTTCGGCTAAATAAAGCTTGTATATCTTTCGAGCTCCAATGCATATTTCACATTAAATGTCATCCACAGGGAAACATTGATATTGTTCAAATTCAGTTCTGCGGCCCAAACTCTCACACAATAATCCCAAAAATTCATTCCATCGACATATTTGAATGTTTTCCCCCATATCTCGGGCTCGTTGTCCAATTCCCTCCCGTGTATCAGGTACAGTGCAGGAACTGGCACAGGATGCTGTTCAACTCCACACGGGACCGTAATCAGACCCAAGTGTTTCAACATCCAATACTGTAAAATACTTTCATTTCTAAAGACTTTTGAAAGGTAATTTGGTGAACTGCCTGTGAGGTTGAAGGTTCCTTTGGCACGCCACGCAGAACGGAAGTGTTCTTGGAGCACTCTCAACAACATCAAGGTGGTTTCATGGATTACATCACTTCTTCTCTGCATTTAAGCGATGCAGCAGTCCTTGAAAACATATTGCCTTCTCCCATACTTTCTGATGTCATCTCCATAAACAGCTACCATAATAAAATTAAACAGCTCTTTATTGCACCGGGTGGATCTGGGATACTTTTCATAAGTAGCCCTTAACTCCATCTCAGCTCAGCGGATGACTGCCTCTGGATTATGAGGCAGCCATTAACCGTGTTGTTCTGTCGAAGGTGCCTTATTGCTCTGGGGAGCCACCTGCAACGTTGCTATTGGCTCTGGTACCTGTTGCGAAATGTCTGATTGCTTCAAGTTAACTTTGCTAAACATAACAAATGGGATTGTATCAGCTTTCATCCATCATCTGTGCCAGCAGCCCTTACTCAAGTCAAGCAGCTCTCGTACTGTTTGATTAACTAGCCCAGTTCCCCCGTCCAGCTTGTTCCAGACCTACTTTTTTGGTTTTATTCATTCATGGGATGTGGGCATTGCCGGCAAGGCCGGCATTTAGTGCCCATCCCGAACTGCCCTCGAGAAGGTGGTGGTGAACCGCCTTCTTGAACCGCTGCAGTCCGTGTGGTGAAAGTGCTCCCACAGTGCTGTTAGGGAGGGAGTTCCAGGATCTTGACCCAGTGACGATGAGGGAATAGCGATATATGTCAAAGTCGGGATGGTGTGTGACTTGGAGGGGACCATGGAGGTGGCGGTGTTCCCGTGCGCCTGCTGCCCTTGTCCTTCTAGGTGGTAGAGGTCGCGGATTTGGGAAGTGCTGCCGAAGAAGCCTTGGCGAGTTAATACTGTTACCTGTTGAACACATTGATCAGAACCACGTATCCATGCCTCAATATATTCAGGTCCTTTTCTAAATTCCCCTGGTGCCTTTGTTATGGGGCTGCTGGTCGATGTGGTTCGAGAGGCTTCACCACAAAATCTAGGCTGAGGGAGCGCTGCACTGTCGGAGGTGCCATCTTTCGGATGAGATGTTAAACCGAGGCCCCGTCTGTTCTCTCAGGTGGACGTAAAATATCCCACGGCACTATTTCAAAGAAGAGCAGCGTGAGTTCTCCCCGGTGTCCAGAACAATATTTATCCCTCAATCAACATCATGAAAACAGATTATCCGATCATTATCACATTGCTGGTGTGGGAGCTTGCTGTGCGCAAATTGGCTGCTGCTTTTCCCACATTACAACAGTGACCGCAATTGAAAAAGTACTTCATTGGCTGTAAAGCGCTATGGGACGTCCTGATGTTGTGAAAGGCGCTATATAAATCCAAGTTTTTTCTCTCGGCGTCCTTACGTCTCAGTGTCGGCTCGATTCGAGGTCAGTCTATACTTTGCAATCAGCTGGTCTCACTACCTTAGAGCGAGAGCGATGGTGATTGGAGGGTAAGATTCGGAAGGAATGACAGCCCAGGAATTAGACGACATCACCTCAGTTTCAATCAAAACAAGCCCAGCCCGCAAACAAAGTCCAGTGTGCCAATCCACAGGCTCCCATTCCCCTCGGGAGGCAGCTTTATCTGTTTACGCGCATCACCCTTGTTTTTTTCTCTACCCCCCTCCCCGAAGACCCCTTCGCAGCTGTGCGTTTGACTGCAGCCCTCCTTCCGGTAACCCGATCGGGGGCCTGGGCTCGGCACAAAAAGCCAAACAGCAGTAAGCTAATCTTCAGCATGGCAGTCAAATTAGCCAGCTGCTAAAGCATTCTGCACAGTTCCACTGTGACCATTACAGCGGTGGCTACATGATAGCACAGTCTGCGTGTATGACCTCCTACCTGGAATTTTCAGCTGGAATCCACTATCTTACCTCCGATGCTGCTGCAGTAGCATTTCCGCAGGATTCAGCGACCTCCCCCCCACCCCCCAGGTGCCTAAGTCGCTCTGCGGCAGGGCAATATCTCACAGTTAAAGGAAATAAACTACACCCACCACCAGGCAATTCATGAAAAGAAGGAACTTGTATTCCTACAGCACCTTCCACGACATCCCAAAGCCCTTTACAGCCAATCAAGTACTTTTGAAGATTAGTCACTGTTGTACTGTGCAAAACAGGGCAGCCAATTTGCGCACAGCAAGCTCCCGCAAACAGCAATTTGATAATGACCCAGATAATCGGTTACGTTAGTGATGTTGGTTGAGGGATAAATATTGGCTCAGGACACCGGGGAGAACTCCCCTGCTCTTCTTCGCAATAGCGGCAGGGGATCGTTTATATAAACCCAAGCGGTCAGAAAGGGACAGTTCCATTCACTTTAATATCCCTCTAAGATCCTGACAGCACATCAGGTTTTTAATAAGACCAAGTGGTGAAAAGTTAATCATCCAGAATCTGCACTGCCGCTGTCTCAGATTAGATGAGACTTTTGCAATCCCAGCGTCTTAGTCAACCTTAAGCTGAGCTTCCGACCCCTTGGCCTTTCCATCACAAAAACCGTCTGACATCCAACACCATGACACCAGGTGCCTCCAGCTGCTGGAATTTTCATTCATGCAGTAATGTATTTGCTTCAAGGGTTCTTTGCTTAAGAATTCATAGCAACACATTGCTATTAAGAACCAGTTGGTTTATTTCGCAAAGATTTAACAATCGCACGACACATTACCAGTTCATCCACCAGGCTCCTCGACTCCGAGGGACTGCCTAAGAAGCTGGCCTCATCGTGGATCATCTGGACCCAACTGGCTGGGGTTTTATTGAGTCTTGTGAACATCACGTGACTGACGAAGCCACTCCAACTCAACAGCTCTACAACTATTTTTGTAGAAACAATAATCAAGTGCCCCCTGATTAAGGGGGGGGGGTCACACTCCAGAAACTTTCATTCATGTGCCCCCTTGTTTTTTTTTTGTTGTTTTTTTTTGCGGGCACCGAAAACACAAACTAACAATTGAACATAAAGGGAACCTTTGTCAAATCAAATCAAATTAAAATTCTGTTCCCTCTTGAAACGATGCACTCCAGTCCCTCCGGCGCCCACCTCTCGCTGAAGGCCGCGAGCGTACCGGTGGACACTGCGTGCTCCATCAACAGTTCTACAAAGCTGTGAGCACGCTCACAGGTGCGTACATTACGCAGGTCTCGACTATGCCAACGCTCTCCTGGCCGGCCCGTCATCCTCCATAAGCTCATCCAACCCACCTGCTGCCCACAGCGCTGTCAAGCGGCACTTACTCGCCAATACCCTGTCCACTGATGCTCAGTCTGGGTTCCATCCAGGCCCACTCGGCTCCAGGCACCTCATTACAGTCCTGTCTGATAGCAAGCCCTGCTCGCCAGACTGTAATCAGGGTCCGGAGCCGAGTGGGCCTGGATGGAACCCAGACTGAGCATCGGTGGGCAGGGCATTGGCGAGTAAGTGCCGCTTGACAGCACTGTCCACGACACCTTCCATCACCTTGCTGACGATCGAGATTAGACTGATGGGGGCGATAACTGGCTGGGTTGGACTTGCCCTGCTCCTGTGAATACAAACTTATTTGAATCATTTTTCAGTTAATTCAGGGATTAAGATATTTGGGAATTTGGTTAAAAACTATGTTTAAGGTCTGCAGCTGTTTCGTGACTAGCACTGGACACTGCTCCAACAGTGGGAGGTTTCGAGGGTTTGTGTCAGTCAATTATAGCATGTTTAAGACAGCGTTCCTTCCCCCCACCCCTCCCTCCTATTGAGATGGTAATACGAACTGGAGTGAAATCCATTCTTAGCCCTGTCAGGTCATCAAAATCCCATAAAGGGGTTAATAATCAAAATAATCAATCAACGTGTAACTGAATAGTTATCAGACCTAATCAACTTTTAAATATCTGACTTTCGTCTTGTTAAACTGCCTCTTCATGTAGAATGGATTTTACAGCCTTCAGACGATTTGATTTATCAAAAACACATGCTATGCAATTTTTTTTTTCTCAAAAAAGAGAGACTGATTTCAAAACCAGAAGTTCTGCTCCTGTGCCAAAACTGGGATCTTTCAGCATTACTAGAAACCCTGGACTAAACATTAGAAC
Organism: Pristiophorus japonicus; assembly: GCF_044704955.1. Taxonomy (NCBI): domain Eukaryota; kingdom Metazoa; phylum Chordata; class Chondrichthyes; family Pristiophoridae; genus Pristiophorus; species Pristiophorus japonicus. The sequence goes on along the minus strand of NC_091991.1, from coordinate 173,127,158 downwards.
AAAAACAGTGTGGATCTCACCGATTCCTGGAAAAGCAATCACTGTCAGGCCCTATTGATTTCACTGCACTGGCGCAGGTGCTTCTGAAGATTAATGAACACTGACAAACGACAAGTGAGCGGCTGAGCGTACGTTTTTTAACTCCTTCACTACTAAAGACGTCATAGTGCCTTCAGCCGACTAGGCCTCCAGCTCTGGAATTCCCTCCCTAAACCTCCCCCTCTCTCTCCCTCTCCTTCAAGATGCTCCTTAAAACCTCTTTGACCAAACTTTCGGTCACCCTGTCCTAATATCTCCTCACGTGGCTCGGTGTCAAATTTTTGGCTTTTTACGGTCCAGGAAGCGCCTTAGAATGGAATGGTTCATCATAGGCAGTCCCTCGGAATCAAGGAAGACTTGCTTCCACTCTAAAAATGAGTCCTTAGGTGGCTGAACAGTCCAATACGGGAACCACAGTCCCCGTCACAGGTGGGACAGACAGTCGTCGAGGGAAGGGGTGGGTGGGACTGGTTTGCCGCACGCGCTTTCCGCTGCCTGCGCTTGTTTTCTGCGTGCTCTCGGCGATGAGACGCAAGCTGCTCAGTGCCCTCCCGGATGCACTTCCTCCACTTAGGGCGATCTTTGGCCAGGGACTCCCAGGTGTCGGTGGGGATGTTGCATTTTATCAGGGAGGCTTTGAGGGTGTCCTTGTAACATTTCCTCTGCCCACCTTTGGCTCGTTTGCCGTGAAGGAGTTCCAAGTAGAGCGCTTGCTTTGGTAGTCTCGTATCTGGCATGCGAACAACGTGGCCTGCCCAACGGAGCTGATCGAGTGTGGTCAGTGCTTCAATGCTGGGAATGTTGGCCTGGTCGAGGACGCTAATGTTGGTGTGTCTGTCCTCCCAGGGGATTTGCAGGATCTTGCGGAGACATCGTTGGTGGTATTTCTCCAGCAACTTGAGGTGTCTAGAGGTCTGTAGTAATACCCGCCCTCCTGTATGGCTCAGAGACATGGATCATGTACAGTCATGGAATGGTTACATCACAGAAGGAGGCCCATCGAGCCTGTCTCTGCCAGAGCACCTCAGCTAGTCCCACTCCCCGCCCCCCGCCCTTTCCCCGTAGCCCTGCAAAAAACATTTCCTTCAGGTACTTATCCAATTCCCTTTTGAAAGCCACGATTGAGTCTTCCTCCACCACCCCTTTCAGGCCGTGCATTCCAGATCCTAACCACTCGCTGCGTAAAGAAACGTTTTTCCTCTTGTCGCCTTTGACAGGGTAGATGCAGAGAGGATGTTTCCCCTCATGGAGGAATCTAGAACTAGGGGGCATAGTTTCAGAATAAGGGGTCACCCATTTCAAACAGAGATGAGGAGGAATTTCTTTTCTCAAAGATTCTCGTGAATCTTTGGAATTCTCTACCCCAGAGAGCTGTGGAAGCTGGGTCACTGAATATATTTAAGGCGGAAATGGACAGATTTTTGAGCGATAAGTGAGTCGAGGGTTATCGGGAGCGGGCAGGGAAGTGGAGCTGAGTCTATGATCAGATCAGCCATGATCTTATTGAATGGCGGAGCAGGCTCGAGGGGCCATATGGCCGACTCCTGCTCCTATTTCTTATGTTCTTATGTCACCTTTGGTTCTTCTACCAATCACCTTAAATCTGTGTCTACTGGCTCTCGACCCTTCTGCCAATGGGAACAGTTTCTCTCTATCTACTCTGTCCAGATCCCTCATGATTTTGAAAGCTTGGCTCCACATGGCTTGGATTTGTTGAGCAACACTCAAGGTATAAGATAAGTTAGTTTACGTCAATTCATTTCTGTTAACATTCACTTACTTAGGATGTCAAAGGCGTTATATAAGCAAGAACAATGAAAGACTTTCATTTCTATAGCTCCATTCACGACCTTAGTACATCCCAAAGTGCCTTACAGCCAATGTGCACAGCAAGCTCCCACAAACAGCAGTGTAACAATGACCAGATAATCTGCTTTAGTGATGTTGGTTGAAAACCGTGAATGAAACTTCGTCACTGCAGCTCCTCTGAATCAAAGAAAGAACTTGCATTTATACAGCGTCTTTCACAACCTCAGGTGCTTTACAGCCAATGAAGTACTTTTTGCAGTGTAGTCACTGTTGTATTGTGGGAAACATGGCAGCCAATTTGCGCACAAGCTGGTGTTGTAAAGCTGCTTTGTCGGGTTTTTTTTTTCCAAAAAGAGCAGTGTGGAACTCATTCACAGCTAAACGAGTAATATAAAACTTGTAAACCCTCCGATACGATTGGCAGTCTCTCTTCCTTACTGCTTCAGGCTGCAGCAAGGCTTCAAGGGTGCTGGCCGGCGAACTATAGCTCCCCCTCAGTGGTCAGTCTCCGCGTGCGCAACTAGACAATGGGGCAAATGTTAATCTTGCTGCCGGAAATTTTGGGGATTGAAATGGGGTGGTGGGGGGGGGGGGGGGGGAAGGGGTTGTTCCGAGACACACCCCTAGAGGGACGCCTGTTCTGATTTTTGGGTGGGCCTCGATGTACGAAACCAGAGCTCCCACAGGGAACCGGCAGAGGCTTCAGTAATATAAGACATAAGAAACAGGAGCAAGAGTCGGCCATTTGGCCCCTCGAGCCTGCTCCGCCATTCAATGAGATCATGGCCGGTCTGATCTTGGCCTCAAACGCCACTTCCCTGCCCGCATCCCATATACGCTAATCGAGGTCACAGGACGTCGTCAGCACGCCCCACGCCATTTTCCTCTCCACCCGCATCAGTATCACCAGTTCGTCAACCGCTCCTTAAAGTATGGGCAGTAAAGAAAGAAAAAACATGCATTTATATCGCGCCTTTCACGGCCTCCGGACGCCCCAAAGCGCTTCACAGCCAATTAATTACTTTCTGAAGTGTAGTCACTGTTGTAATGTAGGAAACGCGGCAGCAAATTAGCGCACAGCAAGCTCCCGCAAACAGCAATGCGCTATTGACCAGACGATCTATTTTTTTAATGAGGGATAAATATTGTCCAAGACAACAGAAGAATAGTGCCGTGGGATCTTTTACGTCCACCTGAGGGGGCAGACGGGGCCTCGGATTAACGTCATCATCCCAAAGGGACATTATGAATTACTTTAATATCCCTTTAAGATCCTGACAGCACGTCAGGTTTTTAATAAGGCCAAGTGGTGAAAAGTTAATCATCCTGAATGTACATTGTAAATTTCATTGCCAAAGTGATATTCCTTTCCTCGTTTTTCATATGAGCTGCTGCAATGGGATGATGTAATGAGATGGTGAGCTCATGTGTACAGCAAGGCTGGGACTTATCAACCAACTAAATGTGGCAGAAAAATCGCAATCTTCAGTCATTAGTTATCTCGGAGTATTTCTCATCCATACCATCCTCGGTAAGCACTGGGCCCCACCTATAACCAAATCTGTGTCATCACCTTTAGTTCAACTCCACATTTCTGGATCTGAGTTGCAAGGACCCAATGTTCCCATAAAAGAACAAATATATTGATTTATGTCTAGAAACATAATTCTGGTTATGAATGTGTGTGTGTCTGTGTCTGTGTGTTTGTGTTTAATGCTTTCCTTGAGCGAGAATGTGATTTAACCCTTGGGTTACGACCAGTTGCCGTGAACTCCAATTCTATTTTCTGTTAATTTCCACCTCCCATTTTGAAGGTGGAAGCAAATTTATGAGGAAAAAAAATGGGTGTATATGCTGGCTAACAACAGCCCATAATAGGTCATTTCTGACTTCTTATATCTATCAGAAGATGGAGAGACTCTGCCAATGAGTGCACTCCTTAAGAAGATGGGCTAAGGAATCGACAAATGGAACGTAACAGACATAGGAAATACTTAGAGGCCGAAATTGGGGGGGATAATTAGAATTATTTGGTGAATTACCACCCCAATCAATAGAGGGAAGTTACCCGCTTTTCTTCTGTAAGTTCATTGGGGCGGTGTTTGGGGCGTCAGAGGGGCAGGTGGGGAGCGGGGCAGAAGGCGGGCGGTGTCATCAGCTGGGCACGTGCTCTAATGACGTCATTATCGACGTTCGTACAGGAGCAGGGCAGATACCTTCTCCACCTCAAAAAATAAGGAGACCAGTGTCTCGATCGGCGGAGAGCCCAGCCCACTGGGCCGAAACCCATTCCTTTGAGGTGGTAACTGCTCTTAAAAAAAAAGGGGGGGCAATTTCGGCCCCTTAGTGCATCCACCGGGGACAGGACCACAACAACAACAACTTGCATTTATATAGTGCCTTTCTCGTCCCAAGGCGTTTCACAGGAGCGTAATCAGTCAAACATCGACACCGGGCCTGAGGAGGGAACATTAGGACGGGTGGCCAAACGCTTGGCGAAAGAGGTAGGTTTTAAGGAGGGTTTTCAATAGGAGAGCGAGGTGGAGAAGGGAGGGAGGGAACCCCAGAGCTCAGGGTCAAGGCAACTGAAGGCACGGACACCAGCGATGCACAAGAAGCCAGAGTTAGAGGAACGCAGAGATCTCGGAGGTTCGTAGGGCTGGAGGAGGTAGGGAAGTGGGAAGGCCCAGGAGGGATTTGAACATGAGGATGAGAATTTTAAAATCTTTGCGTCAGGTTCTAAGTTAAATAAAACTTATTTAACTTAGGGTTTCATCATTAGGTTGCTTGCCTTATAGGCAGGACATGGTGATAATTCAAGGAGAGGTCAAATGGATAGTAATAAGGAAAATTAAAAATAAGCTGAAACAAACAAAAAATAAACAATAAGGTGAAAGGAAATAATATAACATTTGCAAAAGCAAAATACCTCAGATGCTGGAATCTGAAATAAAAGCAGAAAATGCTGGAAATCTCAGCAGGTCAGGCAGCATCTGTGGCGAGAGAGAGAGTTAACTTTCAGGTCTGTGACCTTTGTCAGAACTGGGTCAGTGACACAGTTCTGACAAAGGGTCACAGACCTGAAACGTTAACTCTCTCTCTCTCCACAGATGCTGCCTGACCTGCTGAGGTTTCAAGCGCTATCTGTTTTTAATGTATAATTTGCTGCGCAGTCACAATGGGTGCTTCCTATTTTGTGATGGGCCAATGGACAAGCCCAATTGCACTGGGGCAGAATGAGTGCCTCATCAAAGGGCGAAACCATTAAATGAGCAGGCAGGGGGGAACCCATCCAAGGGAGTTTTAATGAACTAAAGTAACAAACTAGGCATCCTGGGGAGTTCCTATTTTGTGTTAGCCAATCATTATAGGCAGTACCTCGGAATCGAGGAAGACTTGCTTCCACTCTAAAAATGAGTTCTTAGGTGGCTGAACAGTCCAATACAAGAATCACAGTCCCTGTCACAGGTGAGACAGATAGTCATTGAGGGAAGGGGTGGGTGGGACTGGTTTGCCGCACGCTCCTTCCGCTGCTTGCGCTTGGTTTCTGCATACTCTTGGGCGACGAGACTCGAGGTGCTCAGCGCCCTCCCGGATGGACTTCCTCCACTTAGGGCGGTCTTTGCCCAGGGACTCCCAGGTGTCGATGGAGATGTTGCACTTTATCAGGGCGGCTTTGAGGGTGTCCCTGTAACGTTTCCTCTGCCCACCTGGGGATCACTTGCTGTGAAGGGTCAGTCAATAGAAATATGGGGTCAGATTGACAGGGCAATTAGTCGATGGAAGGCATCCAGCAAAGACTGCGTGTTCTCCCAACATCAACTATAGCTCCAAATGTGGGTAGTAGAAGGAAGCTTGCCTCGCAACACTATGCATCCTGGGCCAGAGGATGCACTCGAGAATCTTAACCCACTGGTTCATGGTGAAGTGGAAGAATAATTGTGTTTCATTTTTTTTTAATTTATTCATTTATTTCTATGTTTCCATGTTCATGGATGTGGGCATCGCTGGCAAGGCCAGCATCTATTGCCCATTCCTAATTGCCCTCGAAAAGGTGGCTGCTATAATATATTTGCTTCATGGGTTCTTTGCTTAAGAATTCATCGCAACACATTGCTATTAAGAACGAGTTGGTTTATTAGCAAACGTTTACCAATCACACTACACATTACCAGTTCATCCACCAGGCTCACAACCACCTGCCTCATCGTGGATTCCCTCAAACCCAACTGGCTGGGGTTGTATTGAGTCTTGCGAACATCATGTCACTGGCTAAGCCCCTCCCAACTCAACAGCTCTACAACTATTTTGTTGCAACCAAAGTGCCCCCTGATTAAAGGGGAGTCACACTCCATCAACTTTTCAAATGCCCTCTTGTTTTTTTTTTAAGGGCACTAAAAACACAAATTATACAAGTGCCCCTTGGCTAAAAGTGTGGGGGGGGGGGCACTAAATCAGACAAAATAAACAAATTAAAATTTGGCAGTAACTTAAATCAAATCAAAATTTGGTTGCTGGTGATGCACTCCAGTCCCTCCGGCGCCCACCTCTCGCGGAAGGCCGCGAGCGTACCGGTGGACACCGCGTGCTCCATCTCCAGGGACACCCTGGCTCGGATGTAACCGCGGAAGAGAGGCAGGCAGTCAGGCTGAACGACCCCCTCGACCGCCCGCTGCCTGGACCGGCTGATGGCCCCCTTGGCCGTGCCCAGGAGCAGTCCTACGAGGAGGCCTTCCGACCTGCCCGCTCCCCTCCGCACAGGGTGCCCAAAGATCAGGAGTGTGGGACTGAACTGCAGCCAGAAATTGAGGAACCGCACCTTTAAATAATGGAACAGGGGCTGCAACCTCACACATTCCGTAAAAACATGGAACACGGACTCCTCCAGACCGCAGAAATTGCAGGCAGCCTGGGAGCCTGTGAACCGACTTAAAAATTTATTGCACGGCATTGCTCCGTGCGCCACCCTCCAGGCCAAGTCCCCAATAAATAGTGGGAGGACTCCCGCGGAGAGTGCACTCCATCGGGGACCCCCGCCTCCTCCGGACGGCAAGATGGTACGCCATGGCGTGCCCGGACGGCAGGCGAGGATGGCAAGGCGGAGAGTGTGCAGGAGCAGCCCGTACAGGAAACCTCTCCGCGCAGAACTGAAAGGCACGGAGGGGATTTCCCAGAGGAGGCTCACGTTGTGAGGCGCCGGCTCCCAAGGGAGGTTTCGGTGCTTGGCGCCGATAAGGAATTCCGTCCGGACGGGGGTCAGTTCGGACGGGATTTCCCCACGTGCTTGAGCCTCCTCGATACAACGAACGAATCAGGGCCCAAAGCTGTTTTTAGCGACTCGATGGCATTGGTCCAGCACGGCGTCAAGGTGAGCAGACATTACCCTGGCAAAAATTATGTAGTCCGTGCTGAGGAAGGAGACCGGGCGCCAGTTCTTAAGGAGGCGGAGATCGCCCTTCTTCGGCAGCAGGGCGATGACTGCCCTGCGCCAAGAGAGGGGCATCTCCCCGGTCGCCAGACTTCGCCCCCAGGATCCCAGAACGCCCTGTGGAACTCCACGGTCAGCCCGTCCAGCCCCGGGGACTTTCCCCTCGAGAGCTGGTTGTGAGCACCGGTCAGCTCCGCCAGGCTTAGTGGAGCATCCAGATTTTTGACGCCCATCCTTCGGCAGGACCTCCCACAAAAACTCTACGCGCTTCCTCGCTGGACGGTTCCGGAGAGAACAGAGCCCCGTATTAGTCTCAGGTCCCGTTGCTGATGCTGTTGCCCTCCGGATCCGAGACCAGAGATCCGTCATGGGCCAGCAACGTCAGCTTACGGACCCCCTGTCTTTTTTCCAGAGAGTAGAAGGGGGAGCCGCGGTCCAGGTCCCGCAGGAACCGGATCCGCGACCTCACGAACGCGCCTCGGGACCCGACGAACTGCAGGTCCTTCAGCGCGGCCTTCTTCGCTTCGTACACCGTCCGCAGGGCCGGGTCCTCAACAACTTGACCGAGACGGGATTCCAGGTCGAGCACCTCTTTTTCTAGATGCCCGACCCTGGACGCCCGCCTCTTGGTCGACTCCCTCGCGTACTCTTAACAGAAGAGACGGACGTGAGCCTTGCCCACATCCCACCATAGCCTCATGGAGGGGAAGCCCCCCTGCTTCCTTCTCCAGTCGGCCCAGAAACGACGGAACGAGTCCCGGAACCGCTCGTCCTCCAGCAGCTGGTTGTTAAAGCGCTAATACGCGAACCCTGCCCGCGCGCGGAGCGAAGCGAGCTCCGCCCACACCAGGTGGTGGTCCGAACATGGTGCCGGCCGCATGGAGGCCGCCAGGACGCAGGAAACGTACGCCCGAGACACGTAAAGGCGATCGATTCTGGACCATCCTACTCCAGGCCTCACCCAAGTAAAGGCGCTGGAGTCGGGATGGAGATTTCGCCAGACGTCCACCAAGTCAAAGGACCCGACCAGGTCCCTCAACTTCTCGATCGCCGTCATGCTCTGCGGGGCACCGGAGCGGTCCCTCGCCTCGAGGGTGCAGTTAAAATCCCCCCCGAGGACAATGCAGTCGCCGACGTCGACGGAGCCAAGAAGAGTGGACACTTCTTCGAAGAAGCGCGTTTGCTGCGGGCCGGGCTGAGGGGCGTACACGTTCACGAGATGGAGCGGCACGTCCCCCAGGCGAACCGTGACGTGCAGCAAGAGGCCTGGTATGGGCTCCTCGACCCCCAAGATCTCCGGCTGAAAATGCGGGGCCAGCAAGATAGCCACCCCACAAGTGGAGGTGAGGTGGCTCATGCGGACCTCTCCTTGCCATTCCAGGAGCCACGTGGCTTCGTCTCCCGGTGCGGGTTTCTTGCAGGAAGCACACCGCATATTTCCCCTCCCGTGGGAGTGAAAAATTGTTAAATCTACGGCGTGCCTCTCTGCTGCCGTTGATGTTGAAGCTGACTATGGTTATCTTCATGACAAGAGCATAGTGCAACCTCTAAATGTGGGGAGGGAGCGCAGTCGTGTGATGACCTCCACTCCCTCAGCAACCCAGCAAGGAACGTTTTGAGCTGGCATAGCTCAAGATTTTCTTGCTTTGATAAGGGCCCGCCCATGGCCATGGTTTTGACAGCGGAGCGGACGGACCTGATGAGCAGCGCCGGCTCAGACCATCTGTCCCGGGCTAGATGGGCTCTATTGCGGCAACACTGGCATTGCGCCAAAATGTCCCAGATTTCCTTGGCAGGAATGAAGGGGGGACTCAGCGGCAGGCAGGAGAAGGTCCATCACCTCACTGGTGATGGACTCTAAATCCTCTCCCGCTCCCACCACCGAGTCCCCGTCCCCCTCCAGGAGGTCGCCACCAGCGGCTGGTCCATCGACCGTACGGGCTGCACCATCCGGCCCCACCTCTGTCATGATCCCACCGCCAGGATCATCGGCAGAGGAGTCCCGCCTGGGCTCCTCCTGGGATGCCGGGTCGGGGAGCAGCAGCGGACAGGGGGCCCCCCCCCCTCCGCCCCAAGCACCGGGGAGCATTGAGAAACCGGGCCGAGAAACAGCTCCAGTTCCTCCAAGTCCCCCGGCACCAACGTCAGGGACGAAGATTGGGGTTCCTCACCCTCCCCGCCACCAACCCCCGGCCCCAGCGGGTGAGGGTTCCTGAAATTCGAATTCTTTTTCTTTTTCTGCAGGTCGAGTAGATCCCTGGGGATGTTGGCGTGCGACTGGGTGGGCTCGGACTTGGCCTCTTCAGCCTCGCCCACCTCAGTCCCCGGGACGTTCGACTCGGCGGCGATACAATCTATTTGCGGCCCTGTGCCACTCCCCCCCCCACCCCCCCCGCAACAGGCAGTTCTTCACCCCCATCCCCGGGAGGCTCAGGCTGGGCAGCCTCAGCTGTCTCACCCTCCTGAGGGACAGACTCCCTCCCACCCTCCCACCCCCCCCCCCCCGCCTTCGCCGCGCATTGGGAACGCTGGTGGGGGACGCGGGACACGCGCTGGGCACCAACTCCTCCACGGAGGGACCTTGGTCATCCTCCGCTTCCCTGGAGTGGTGCCTCCTTTCATGTCTGGGGGGGGGGGGGGATGCGGAGGCAGGGAGACCGCCATGTCTGCTGGGGCTCCCGCCTCCGCTCCCTCCTTCGGATTGCGTTGCCCGCGCCCGAGCCCGACCGCAGGTGGCAAACTCCTCGCGGAAGCAAGTGTAGTCGAGGGCTCGGTGTCGGGATGCACCGCGTTCACCGGCGATAAGAAGGGGCCGAGCACATTGATTGGGCTGTCTGACCCACTGAGGGGACACTGCTGAAGGTGGTTTATTTTATTCCGCGTCTCCCTTTCGCGCAGACGCACTCCCTCCCCCCCCCCCCCCCCCCCCCTCCGCTGGAGGCCACGATGGCACTGGCCCCCAACGATGGCCGCGCACTTGCGGCTCCTGGCACGCGGACGGTGACAGGGGGAAGGAGTGGCGGCAGCACCAACCTTGGCCGCCTTTGCTGTTTTAGCGGCCTTGGAGGCGGGGCAGTTCTTGCAGACATGCCCCACCTCCATACAGGCGCGGCACCGCACGCCGTCCGACGTCCAGAAGACGCGGTAGGCTGTCCCCCGTGGACCACGCCGAACGCTCCCTCCGTTACCTCCTCCCGCGCCAGCTGAACGAAAAGCCGGCGGCGGAAGGAGAACACATGACAGAGGCTGGCCTCCCTGGGGCCGAGTGGTATGTGGTTTATCCCCGACCTTAACTCCCCCAGTTGACGGAGGTGGGGGAGGAGGAGCTCACCGGCAACAAAGGGCGGGACGGTTGAGATGACGATTCTCTGCACAGTGGCCTCGAGAGGATCCACCGGCAGGAAGGTCCCGCCCACCATGAGTCCCTTACTAAGGGCCAGGGACACCGCCCGCTCCGACCCCAGGAAGAACACAGCCTTCCCGGAAATTTTGGAGGCGGCGACAATGGCCGAGGGGCCGACTACCCCAGCCATTGCCCTCACGCACTCTTCTATGTTCATGTTAGGGTGAGTGTAGCTCTTGACCCCATTCTTTTTTGTGATTGATGCAAAGGCTGACAGGGCAGCAGGAGGCGCTGTGGTCGTGGGCATAAGTTTGCGTTGGCCCTGCCACCGGTGTAGATGAACTCGACATGTCAGGGTCCCTTTAAGAGCTGCACTCATCCCAATGTCTCAGGCCTAAAGGTCTTAATTGGCTTCCTTTATTTGAGCAGAGGGAGCTCTTAATGAGGCACACGTCTTCCCTGCTTAACAATTGGCGAGGGGCCTTTTTCCCTCTGCTCAGTTATCTTTTTTTAATTATATTTTAAAAAAGAGAAAGAGGCTCCTCAGAGAGGGGAGAGAGAAAGAGGGAGAGAGAGGGGCTGTGGGAAAGAGGGAGGCTGTGAGAGCAGGTCACCCCTCACAGCGTTGGGTGGGTGCTTGCAGGGGTGCACTCCCCGGATGTCAAACAAAGTCCTTATAGATTTTCTTTGGGTACGGCGAGAAGATGTCTTCACCCGGGATAGCTGGAACTACCCAGGCAAAGTCCTCCACCAGGTCTCAATGATGTTAATTGATTAGTTAAAAGAGTCTTGACCCAGGCAGCTCCAACTGTCCCGGGCCAGGCAATGGGGGAGGGGTGCTTATAGTGGTGTGTGGGGCCTAGTTGGTGGCAAGAACAGCCCCTCCTCCTATCAGCCCCACCACACACACACCGCCACCCCCCCCCGACAATATTCCGGCCTTTTTATTAATCTTCTTTCCTCCTCCCCCACCTACAAAACAAAGTAGTTTTGGAGAGTGCACCAAAATACACCCACCTGTCCAATGGCTCTCCCTCCTTCCACACAGATGTTGTTTTTCCAAGTTGTTTGTTGCTTTTGTTCTTTTCCCCTCTCTCCAACTCTTTGGGAGCAATGGTGTTGAAGCCCCTTCCTCCTCTCCTGGGTACATAGGCCATCCTTCCCTCACAGACTCACAGCTCCAAGTGAATAGGCCACACCCAAACCTGCGAGCATACACACAGGTGCATATATTACTGTGGTGAGCCACTTTCTTGAACTGATGCAGTCCTTGTGGTGAATGTCATCCCACACTGTTGACTTTGTCATAGTGGTTTCCATAGAAACATAGAAAATAGGTGCAGGAGTAGGCCTTTCGGCCCTTCGAGCCTGCACCACCATTCAATAAGATCATGGCTGATCATTGCAACCTCAGTACCCCGTTCCTGCTTTCTCTCCATACCCCCGATCCCTTTAGCTGTAAGGGCCACATCGAACTCCCTTTTGAATATATCTAACGAACTGGACTCAACAACTTTGTGTGGTAGAGAATTCCACAGGTTCACAATTCTCATTTTTTTTGGAACAACCAGATTTTTTTGGAATAACTTAAAAATCGCAATTCTCCCCATTTAATTTGCTCCAGTGTAAGTGAATTAGTTAGTTTTTTTTTTAGTTTCGTTTTTTTTTTCCCAAAAGGAGGCGTTACCAGCCACTTACGCCTGTTTTGGCCATTTAAGGAAGTTTAGCCAGCTAAAAGCTACTCCAAACTAACTTAAGCCAGCATATGAGGCCACTTGTGTGCACTCAGAAAAACCTGGCGGTGAATTAAGAAATCAGCGCAGGTAGCTAGAGATAGTGGGGGGGAGGGGAAGGGATGTGAGAGGATTCTGAAGCACTTAACACCTACACAACATCAGCACAACATCTGCATCACAACATCTTCACAACAGTATCGATAATAAATTAAAAATAAATCAATTGCTAAAAAATAAAAAGTCTTACCTCACCAACTTCGACCAGGACTGGGGGCAGGAGGCTCGTTACTGCTGCAGCACATCGAGGCTCTCCGACTCTCTGTCAAACCAACTAAAGGCTGCCCGGATGTGCGGGCAGTTGGCGGCTCTCCCCGCCCCACCCCGATCCACGTCCCAAAGCTGTCGGTGATCCAGGAGGGGAAGAGTGGCCAGAGAGGAAAAATAAACGCTGTGCCCTTTCGTTCTGCTGCTGGCTTTCCAGCGGGGAAGTGATGAAGTTGCTAATCTCGGAGGCCATCCTCCGCTTCAGCCCCATTCACACCAGTAACCAACTTCACGTCTCTGTGAACTGACTTGTTGCAGATGTCCCGCGTGGGCAGCTTGGGCAATTAGGCCGCGGGCACATCAGAGCTGCGATGAGCCCGACTGCCCCCTGGCAAAGCCATCCGCGTGATGAAGGTTGTCGGCAGCTCAGATCTGACACGCAAAAAGACAGCCCCTTTGCAGGCCCTGCCTGAGCAGAGGGATATGTCGGCTATTCCTGGGTAGCTCAACACACGCCACTCCGCAGCCACGGCAGTCTTAGGGAACGCAGCGGGCCGCTGATGAGGGAGCCCATTCGGCCAGGTCGAGGGGCGGCGTGCTTCAGGCCCCTCCCACACAGCCTGCAGAGGCGTCGGGCTGCGAGGGGCTACTTCACATGAGCGCACACACTGTTTTCAGCGCCGGGACCTGGCTCCGCCCCCCCCCCCCACTGGATTTGCTACACCACGCCGAGGCCGAAGACATCCCGAGGAGCGGTGAGAATTGGAAGGTAACCTTTGGGCGCCCTTTCTAGTCTAGAAAGTCGTTGCAACTCTGGAGGTGCGCCGTTTTTACGGGGGGGAGGGAGGGCGGGGGAACTTGGGCCCAATGTCCCCCAGTTTAGACTCTCCAGCCAGAGGAAATAACCTCTCAGCATCTGTATGTCAATCCCCCTCAGAATCTGTATGTTTCAATGAGATCACCTTTCATTCTTCGAAACTCGAGAGAATTATAGACCCAATCTACTCAATCTTTCCTCATAGGACAACCCTCTCATCCCAGGGATCAATCTCGTGAAGCTCCGTTGCACCACCTCCAAGGCAAGTATGTCCTTCCTCAGATAAGGAGGCCAGAACTGTGCACAGTGCTCCAGGTGTGGTCTCGCCCAGGCCCTGTACAATTGCAGCAAGACTTCCTTACTCTTATACTCCAACCCCCTTGCAATAAAGATCAAACATGGCATTTGCCTTCCGGATTGCTTGCTGTACCTATATGCTAACTCTCTGTGTTTCCTGTAGGAGGACACCCAAACCTCTCTGAACACAAACATTTAATAGTTTCTCACCATTTAAAAAAAATATTGTTTTTGTATTCTTCCTACCAAAGTGATTTACCTCATATTTCCCCACATTACACTCCATCTGCCACTTATTGCCCACGCACTCAATCGGCCTGTGCCCCTTTGCAGGCTCTCCGTGTCCTCCTCACACCTTACTTTCACAGCTAGCTTTGTATCGTCAGCAAACTTTGATACATTACATTCAATCCCTTTATCTAAGTCATTAATGTAAATGGCTGAGGCCCAAGAACCTGGTCCTTGTGGCACCCCACTAGTTACAAATGTACTGGATGTACTAAAGAAGAGCGGGAAGGTTCAATGTGATGTGTGGGACGCTGACAGAATTAACATAATTATCATTCAACTAAAGCAAATTGAAAGTGTTTTGGATGAGGCATTACAGCAGGGCACAGTACAGCCTCTCAGGGAGAGGTCAAATATCCCATTGCACTATTCGAAGAGGAGCAGGGGGCTTTATCCCTCAACCAATATTCCCATCACAGATTATCTGGTCATTTATCTCATTGCTGTGTGTGGGAGCTTGCTGTGTGCAAATTGGCTGCCGCGTTTCCCACATTACAACAGTGACTACAGTGCAAAAGTACTTCATTGGCTGTAAAGCGCTTCAGGGCAAATCTGAGATCGTGAAAGATGCTATAGAAATGCAAGTTCTTTATTCTTTGAGTAAAATGTAGGCAATTTAGAACGGAGGATGATTGCACAGGCACGATGGGTCAAACAGTCTCCTTCTATGCTGAAAGCTTCAACGATTCTCTCTGAATTTCGATGCATTCTCCACAAATACAGCGGGCGGGGGGGGGGGGAGGGGGTGTGATGGGCGGCAACGAGTCAGCCCTTTGTTTTATACCCCGTCTGATTGGTCAATTTTATGGCCTCTTTCTGTGCTGTAAGAGTCCACAATGTAATGTTCATAACCCTGCCCGTTTCACTTCTAATCCCTTACTTGTTACGTCTCTGTGTCAATACGGTGCTTTTTGCAAATCTAACTTCAACAAATTATCTTTTTTTCACGTCCATACATGCCCTTTGCTGTTGCTTCACAGCAATCCTCCTTTCTGCTCTCCCACAAGTCACGCAGGTTATTCTGCACCTTCAGCCAGGCCCTCCACGTAGTTGAGACTTCTGTCAGTGGCCCATATTTAACGCTGTGTATTTGGGCTCCATCCTGACAAAAGACTGAGTAGACTCGGCCTGTATTCCCTACGGCGAAAAATTCGGTTTCGCCCCGTTTGGGGGCCAATGACAGTCAGGAGACGCGAGACTGAGCGCCAGGCGCTGAAGTACCACCCCTCTCCAGAAATTCGGGTTACCGCCCCTGGAAGGAAGTGGAGCGCTAAATCAAGCGCTAACACTTCCCTTCTGGGGCGCTAACAGGGCGGACATCTCAGCAGCGTTCTCGCACTGGGCCGCGCAGCGCTGCCAGGTCCGAGGGGCCCTTCCCTCACTTAAAGGGAAAGGGCCCGCGCTGCCGACTCGGCAAAGTAAAGAGGGTCCTAACTGGAGCACCATGCAGCAGAGCGCCGGGCCGAGCGATCGCAGCCAAGACCCCGCGGAGAAACCGGATCAGGAACGGGAAAACGAAGGCGTGTTTTTTGGGGGTATTTTCCCTCGGCCGTCTCGCCTTTAACCATGGCCCCGGTAACGGCTGGCCGCCCGATCCATGTCCCCTCCAGCTGCCGGTGTTTCCACCCAGCACCACTGCCGGGAGCGAAAGTCAATTTCAGGACCGGGGCGCTAACGGGGCGACGTGCGTGGCGATGACATCACAATCTCCAGGCGCACGGCAATGATGTCACAATCTCACGGCGCACGGCGATGATGTCACAATCTCCGGGTGTGCGGCGATGATGTCACAATCTCACAGCGCACGCCGATAATGTCACAATCTCCGGGTGCGCGGCAATGATGTCACAATCTCCGGGCGTGAGGCAATGATGTCACAATCTCCAGGCGCACAGCGATAATATCACAATCTCCGGGTACACAGCGATGATGTCACAATCTCCGGGTACACAGCGATGATGTCACAATCTCCGGGTGCGCGGCAATGATGTCACAATCTCCAGGCGCACAGCGATAATATCACAATCTCCGGGTGCGCGGCAATGATGTCACAATCTCCGGGTGCACGGCGATGATGTCACAATCTCCGGGTGCAGATCGAGTCGTAGCGCCGCCGCTAAACCCCCGCCCAATAAGGTGAGGGTCGCTAACAGCGCCACGCACAGTCGTTTAGATATTTGCGTCCCGGGGGCGCTAACAGCAAATATGTTGAATTTCTAGCCCCTAAAGTTTAAAAGAATAGGAGGTGATCTAACTGAAACATATAAAATTCTTAAGAGGCTTGACAGAGAGAATTCTGAAAAGATATTTTCCTTGGCTGGGAGTCTAGAACCAGGGGTCACAGTCTCAGGATAATTCGGCCATTTAGGACTGAGATGAGGAGAAATTTCTTCACTCAAAGGGTGGTGAATCTTTGGAATTCTCTACCCCCGAGGGCTGTGGAGGCTCAGTTGTTGAGTATATTCAAGACAGAGGTCGATTAAATTTTTGGGAACTAAGGGAACAAAGGATATGGGAATCGGGCGGGAAAGTGGAGTTGATGTCGACATGATCTTGTTGAATTGCGGAGCAGGCTCGAAGGGCCGAATATCCTGCTCCTATTTCTTATGTAAAACATTCTCACATTTCTCCATAACCGAGGTTACCAGCATGTACAAGGCCTTGGTTGAAAATTGGGATTATCCTCACTTTTCCACAAAGTTTGCACACTTAACTGCTGCGTTAACAAGTTAACAGTTATATAGTTCATTGGATGCTTGAGAAACATTAAGGGACCACTGTCAGAAACATTAGGACAGGAGGAGGCCATTCAGCCCCTCGAGCCTGTTCTGCCATTCAATTAGATCATGGCTGATCTGTACCTTAACTCCATCTGCCCGCCTTGGTTCCGTATCACTGAACATCCTTGCCTAACCAAAATGTATCGCTCTCAGATTTAACATTTCCACATGATTCCCAGCATTCACAGCTTTTTAGAGGGGAGCGTTCCATATTCCCATTATCCTTTGTTGCAAGACATTTGTGATTTATTACCAAATAACAAAACTATTTTCTCAGGAAACGCTAACATCAAACTGACACCGTACCTCGATTGCAACCCTTGCTAAGTGAAAAATGGATAATTCTCCAATGTTTAGATAGGAAAAGAATGTCAGGGTCTTTGTAGCAAGTGTGTATCGAGGCTGACCCTCCAGTGCAGTGCTAAGGGAGTGCTGCTTTGTCGGAGGTGTCGTCTTTCGGATGAGACATTAAACCGAGGCCCCGTCTGCCCTCTCAAGTGGACGTAAAAGATTCCATGACACTATTTCGAAGAAGAGCGGGGGAGTTATCGCCGGTGTCCTGTGGCCAATATTTATCTCTCAATCAACATCAATCACTAAACAAACAGGTGACCTGGGTATTATCACATTGCTGATTGTGGGAGCTTGCTGTGCGCAAATTGACTGCCGCCTTTCTTGTATTACAACAGTAAATACACTTCAGAAAGTACTTCGTTGGCTGTAAAGTGCTTTGGGATGTCCTGAAGTCGTCAAAGGCGCTATAGAAATGCAAGTCTTTCTTTCTTTCTATGATGGTGAAGCATAAGGGCATTTATTGGAAAGCAAGAGTTCATTACATAGAATTACTTGGAACGTACAGCACAGAAACAGATCACTTGGCCCAACTGATCCATGTCGGTGTTTATGTTCCACACGAGCCTCCTCCCACCTTACTTCATCTCACTCTATCAACATAACCTTCTAATCCTTTCTCCCTCAACAACAACAACTTGTATTTATATAGCACCTTTAAAGTAGGGAAACATCCCAAGGTGCTTCACAGGAGTATCAGGAGATAAAAATTTAACACCGAGCCAGATAAGTCGAAATTAGAGCAGGTAAACGAAAGCTTGGAAAAGAGATCGGTTTTAAGGAGCGTCTTGGAGGAGGAACATAGAACATAGAACATAGAAAAATAGGTGCAGGAGTAGGCCATTCGGCCCTTCTAGCCTGCACCGCCATTCAATGAGTTCATGGCTGAACATGCAACTTCAGTACCCCATTCCTGCTTTCTCGCCATACCCCTTGATCCCCCTAGTAGTAAGGACTTCATCTAACTCCCTTTTGAATATATTTAGTGAATTGCCTCAACAACTTTCTGTGGTAGAGAATTCCACAGGTTCACCACTCTCTGGGTGAAGAAGTTTCTCCTCATCTCGGTCCTAAATGGCTTACCCCTTATCCTTAGACTGTGACTCCTGGTTCTGGACTTCCCCAACATTGGGAACATTCTTCCTGCATCTAACCTGTCTAAACCCGTCAGAATTTTAAACGTTTCTATGAGGTCCCCTCTCATTCTTCTGAACTCCAGTGAATACAAGCCCAGTTGATCCAGTCTTTCTTGATAGGTCAGTCCCACCATCCCGGGAATCAGTCTGGTGAACCTTCGCTGCACTCCCTCAATAGCAAGAATGTCCTTCCTCAAGTTAGGAGACCAAAACTGTACACAATACTCCAGGTGTGGCCTCACCAAGGCCCTGTACAACTGTAGCAACACCTCCCTGCCCCTGTACTCAAATCCCCTTGCTATGAAGGCCAACATTCTATTTGCTTTCTTAACCGCCTGCTGTACCTGCATGCCAACCTTTAATGACTGATGTACCATGACACCCAGGTCTCGTTGCACCTCTCCTTTTCCTGATCTGTTACCATTCAGATAATAGTCTGTCTCTCTGTTTTTACCACCAAAGTGGATAACCTCACATTTATCCACATTATACTTCATCTGCCATGCATTTGCCCACTCACCTAACCTATCCAAGTCACTCTGCAGCCTCATAGCATCCTCCTCGCAGCTCACACTGCAACCCAACTTAGTATCATCCACAAATCCCCTCGTCTAAATCATTAATGTACAGTGTAAACAGCTGAGGCCCCAGCACAGAACCTTGCGGTACCCCACTAGTCACTGCCTGCCATTCTGAAAAGTATCCATTTAGTCCTACTCTTTGCTTCCTGTCTGACAACCAGTTCTCAATCCATGTCAGCATACTACCCCCAATCCCATGTGCTTTAACTTTGCACATTAATCTCTTGTGTGGGACCTTGTCGAAAGCCTTCTGAAAGTCCAAATATACCACATCAACTGGTTCTCCCTTGTCCACTCTACTGGAAACATCCTCAAAAAATTCCAGAAGATTTGTCAAGCATGATTTCCCAAGCATGATTTCCCTTTCACAAATCCATGCTGACTTGGACCTATCATGTCAGCTCTTTCCAAATGCACTATGACATCCTTAATAATTGATTCCATCATTTTACCCACTACTGAGGTCAGGCTGACCGGTCTATAATTCCTTGTTTTCTCTCTCCCTCCTTTTTTTAAAAAGTAAGGTTACATTGGCTACCCTCCACTCGATAGGAACTGATCCAGAGTCAATGGAATGTTGGAAAATGACTGTCAATGCATCCGCTATTTCCAAGGCCACCTCCTTAAGTACTCTGGGATGCAGTCCATCAGGCCCTGGGGATTTATCGGCCTTCAATCCCATCAATTTCCCCAACACAATTTCCCGACTAATCAGGATTTCCCTCAGTTCCTCCTCCTTACTAGACCCTCTGACACCTTTTATATCCGGAAGGTTGTTTGTGTCCTCCTTAGTGAATACCGAACCAAAGTACTTGTACAATTGGTCTGCCATTTCTTTGTTCCCCGTTATGACTGCCCCTGATTCTGACTGCAGGGGACCTACGTTTGTCTTTACTAACCTTTTTCTCTTTACATATCTATAGAAACTTTTGCAATCTGTCTTAATGTTCCCTGCAAGCTTCTTCTCGTACTCCATTTTCCCTGCCCTAATCAAACCCTTTGTCCTCCTCTGCTGAGTTCTAAATTTCTCCCAGTCCCCGGGTTCGCTGCTATTTCTGGCCAATTTGTATGCCACTTCCTTGGCTTTAATACTATCCCTGATTTCTCTTGAAAGCCACGGTTGAGCCACCTTCCCTTTTTTATTTTTACGCCAGACAGGAATGTGCAATTGTTGTATTTCATCCATGCGGTCTCTAAATGTCTGCCATTGCCCATCCACAGTCAACCCCTTAAGTATCATTCGCCAATCTATCCTAGCCAATTCATGCCTCATACCTTCAAAGTTACCCTTCTTTAAGTTCTGGACCATGGTCTCTGAATTAACTGTTTCATTCTCCACCCTAATGCAGAATTACACCATATTATGGTCACTCTTCCCCAAGGGGCCTCGCACAACGAGATTGCTAATTAATCCTCTCTCATTACACAACACCCAGTCTAAGATGGCCTCCCCCCTGGTTGGTTCCTCGACATATTGGTCTAGAAAACCATCCCTTATGCACTCCAGGAAATCCTCCTTCACCGTATTGCTTCCAGTTTGGCTAGCCCAATCTATGTGCATATTAAATTCACCCATTATAACTGCTGCACCTTTATTGCATGCATCCCTAATTTCCTGTTTGATGCCCTCCCCAACATCACTACTACTGTTTGGAGGTCTGTACACAACTCCCACTAACGTTTTTTGCCCTTTGGTGTTCTGCAGCTCTACCCATATAGATTCCACATCATCCAAGCTAATGTCCTTCCTAACTATTGCATTAATCTCCTCTTTAACCAGCAATGCTACCCCACCTCCTTTTCCTTTTATTCTATCCTTCCTGAATGTTGAATACTCCTGGATGTAGAGTTCCCAGCCCTGATCATCCTGGAGCCACGTCTCCGTAATCCCAATCACATCATATTTGTTAACATCTATTTGCACAGTTAATTCATCCACCTTATTACGGATACTCCTTGCATTAAGACACAAAGCCTTCAGGCTTGTTTTTTTTAACACCCTTTGTCCTTTTAGAATTTTGCTGTACAGTGGCCCGTTTTGTTCTTTGCCTTGGGTTTCTCTGCCCTCCACTTTTCCTCATCTCCTTTCTGTCTTTTGCTTTTGTCTCCTTTTTGTTTCCCTCCGTCTCCCTGCATTGGTTCCCATCCCCCTGCCATATTAGTTTAACTCCTCCCCAACAGCACTAGCAAACACTCCCCCGAGGACATTGGTTCCGGTCCTGCCCAGGTGCAGACCGTCCGGTTTGTACTGGTCCCACCTCCCCCAGAACCGGTTCCAATGCCCCAGGAATTTGAATCCCTCCCTGCTGCACCACTGCTCAAGCCACGTATTCATCTGCGCTATCCTGCGATTCCTACTCTGACTAGCACGTGGCACTGGTAGCAATCCCGAGATTACTACTTTTGAGGTCCTACTTTTTAAATTAGCTCCTAGCTCCTTAAATTCATTTTGTAGGACCTCATCCCTTTTTTTACCTATGTCGTTGGTACCAATGTGCACCACGACAACTGGCTGTTCACCCTCCCTTTTCAGAATGTCCTGCACCCGCTCCGAGACATCCTTGACCCTTGCACCAGGGAGGCAACATACCATTCTGGAGTCTCGGTTGCAGCCGCAGAAACGCCTATCTATTCCCCTCACCATCGAATCCCCTATCACTATCGCTCTCCCACTCTTTTTCCTGCCCTCCTGTGCAACAGAGCCAGCCACGGTGCCATGAACTTGGCTGCTGCTGCCCTCCCCTGATGAGTCATCCCCCCCAACAGTACTCAAAGCAGTGTATCTGTTTTGCAGGGGGATGACCGCAGGGGACCCCTGCACTACCTTCCTTGTACTACTCTTCCTGCTGGTCTTCCATTCCCTATCTGGCTGTGGACCCTTCTCCTGCGGTAAGACCAACTCGCTACACGTGCTACTCACGTCGTTCTCAGCATCTTAGATGCTCCAGAGTGAATCCACCCTCAGCTCCAATTCCGCAACGCAGTCCGTCAGGAGCTGGAGGTGGATACACTTCCCGCACACGGAGTCGTCAGGGTCACCGGAAGTGTCCCCGAGTTTCCACATGGTACAGGAGGAGCATATCACGTGACCGAACTCTCCTGTCATGACTTAACCCTTAGATTAACTTAAATTGGCAACAACAATGCTAAAGTTTACTCACTGAAAGAGAGGTCGAGAGGCAGAGAGGTTTAAGGCAGGGAGTTCCAGAGCAGAGGGCCTAAGCAACAGAAGGCACAGCCACCGATGGTTGAACGATTATAATCAGGGATGCTCAAGAGAGCAGAATTAGAGGAGCGCAGACATCTCGGGGGGTTGTAGGGCTGGAGGAAATTACAGAGATTGGGAGGGGCGAGGCCATGGGGGGATTTGAAAACAAGGATGAGAATTTTGAAATCGAGGCATTGCTTAACCGGGAGCCAATGTAGGTCAGCGAGCACAGGGGGTGATGGATGAGCGGGGCTTGGTGTGAGTTCGGGCACGGGCAACCGAGTTTTGGATCACCTCTAATTTATGTAGGGTAGAACGTGGGAGGCCAGCCAGGAGTGTGTTCAGGTGTTGATCTAGCTGCCACTTAAATGCATCTATGTTATTCACACCTCACCTATTCCACGTGAGTTGAGATTACATTCATTTGATACATTGGGAAATCAAGCGACCTGCAGCTTTCCACATCTGCCTATTTCCAGGTAATATCTCAAAAAAGCCTTTTGGTTCCTTTCTCTGCTGGAAGAACTCTCCACTCTATCAACTTGAAAAAAGGAATTTGCTACACACGGTGGAGGTCGATGAAATACAGATGAGCAGAACCAAGAGCAGACAGCTGCGTTAATGGGGGCAGCCCTGCATACAGCTGTTTTCTGTCAACTTACACATTTTACAAATCTGTCCCAAAATGCATAAAATGCAGACCCTCCGCACAAAGGCGGGAGTTTCAGTTTATGATCATTTAACCGGGAAACAACAATAAAAATCTCCCCGACTGACTAAGGGATAAACACACCACATGGTGTGGAACCGAGCTGCGCAGAGCCAAAGGTCATGGGTTTCACTCCTCCGTCCCGGCCCAGTCATCTGACCTTAAGTCTCAGTGAAGTAATTGGCCTCATCTCTCCCTGCCTAGAAACAACAACAACTTTTATTTATACAGCACCTTTAACATAAGAATATAAGAAATAGGAGCAGGAGTAGGCCAAACAGCCCCTCGAGCCTGCTCCGCCATTTAATACGATCATGGCTGATCCAATCATGGACTCAGCTCCACTTCCCTGCCCACTCCCCATAACCCCTTATTCCCTTATCAGTTAAGAAACTGTCTATTTCTGTCTTAAATGTATTCAATGTCCTAGCTTCCACAGCTCTTTGAGGCAATCCATTTAAAACTGAGATTATGCCCCCTAGTTCTAGTCTCTCCTATCAGTGGAAACATCCTCTCTGCATCCACCTTGTCAAGCCCCCTCATAATCTTCTACGTTTCGATAAGATCACCTCTCATTCGTCTGAATTCCAATGAATAGAGGCCCAACCTACTCAACCTTTCCTCATGTCAACCCCCTCATCTCCGGAATTAATCCGGTGAACCTTCTCTGAACTGCCTCCAAAGCAAGTATATCCTTTCGTAAATATGGAAACCAAAACTGCACGCAGTATTCCAGGTGTGGCCTCACCAATACCCTGTATAACTGTAGCTAGACTTCCCTGCTTTTTATACTCCATCCCCTTTGCAATAAAGGCCAAGGTACCATTGGTCTTCCTGATCACTTGCTGTACCTGCACACTAACCTTTTGTGTTTCATGCACAAGTACCTCCAGGTCCTGCTGTTCTGCAGCATTTGCAATCTTTTTCCATTTAAATAATAACTTGCTCTTTGATTTTTTTTCTGCCAAATGCAAAACCTCACACTTTCCAACATTATACTCCATCTGCCAAATTTCTGCCCACTCATTTAGCCTGTCTATGTCCTTTTGCAGATATTTTGTGTCCTCCTCACACATTGCTTTTCTTCCCATCTTTGTATCGTCAGCAAACTTGGCTATGTTACACTCAGTCCTTTCTTCTACGTCGTAAATATAGATTGTAAATAGTTGGGGTCCCAGCACTGATCCCTGCGGCACCCCACTAGTTACTGGTTGCCAACCTGAGAATGAACCATTTATCCCAATTCTGTTTTCTGTTAGTTAGCCAATCCACTATCCATGCTAATATATTACCCCCAACCCCGTGAACTTTTATCTTGTACAGTAACCTTTTATGTGACGCCTTGTCAAATGCCTTCTGGAAGTCCAAATACACCACATCCACTGGTTCCCCTTTATCCACCCTGTTTGTTACATCCTCAAAGAACTCCAGCAAATTTGTCAAACATGACTTCCCCTTCATAAATCCATGCTGACTCTGCCTGACCGCTTTTCCAAATGTCCTGCTACTGCTTCTTTAATAATCGACTCCAACATGTTCCCAACCACAGATGTTAGGCTAACTGGTCTATTGTTTCCTGCTTTTTGTCTGCCTCCTTTTTTAAATAGGGGCGTTACATTTGCAGTTTTCCAATCTGCTGGGACTTCCCCGGAATCCAGGGAATTTTGGTAAATTTCAACCAATGCAGCCACAATCCCTGCCACTACTTCTCTTAAGACCCTACGGATGCAAGCCATCAGGTCCAGGGATTCTATCTGCCTTTAGTCCCATTATCTTACTGAGTACCACCTTCTTAGTGATTGTGATTGTGTTAAGTTTCCCCCTCTATAGTCCCTTGACTATTCACTGTCCTCTACTGTAAAGACCGATACAAAATATTTGTTCAGAGTTTCTGCCATTGCCATGTTCCCCATTACTAATTCCCCGGTCTCTTCCTCTAAGGGACCAATATTTACTTTAGCCACTCTTTTCCTTTTTATATACCTATCGAAACTCTTGCTATCTGTTTTTATATTTTGTGCTAGTTTACTTTCATAGTCAATCTTCCCTTTCTTAATCATTTTTTTAGTCATCCTTTGCTGGCTTTTAAAAGCTTCCCAGTCTTCTGTCCTCCCACTAGTTTTGGCCACATTGTATGCCCTTGTTTTTGTTTTTTATGAACGTCTTAAGGTGCTTCACAGGAGTATTATGAGACAAAACAAAGAGATTTGACATGGAGCCACATAAGTAAAAGTTAGCGCTGGTGAACAAAATCTTGTCAAAGAGGTAGGTTTTAAGGAGCGTCGTAATAGAGGAGAGAGGTGTAGAGAGGCGGAGAGGTTTAGGCAGGGAGTTCCAGAGCTTGGGGCCCAGGCAGCTGAAAGCACGGCCACCGATGCTTGAGCGATTATAATCAGGGATGCTCAAGAGGGCAGAATTAGAGGAGCGCAGACATCTCAGGGGATTGTGAGGCTGGAGGAGGTTACAGAGATAGGGAGGGGCGAGGCCATGGAGGGATTTGTAAACAAGGAAGAGGAATAAATTGCCTTGGATCCCGACCGGTATTGTTGGTGGAGATCAGGGTCGTAGGGGGTTTAAATCTGTGGTCTGGAGCACCAGGAGTGCTTAGATTCAAGTAAGTTACTCATTTTCTCTGTTGCTGGCGATTCCGAGGCTGGTTCCTCGGAGTGCAGTCCACGATGGCACGATGGCCTCAGGGACAAACCGATCTTGGAGAGTGGACCTCAAACAGGCCCCTTATTTGCATATGCAAAGGGACTAACACCATGCTTCAGGCATGGGCAACGGCGCCTCTTGTTCATCCTTACCCAACACCCGTCCATGCCTGCTGCAGTAAGACCTGGACAACGTTCAGGCTTGGGCTGATAAGTGGCAAGTAACATTCGCGCCACACAAGTGCCAGGCAATGACTATCCCCAACAAGCTAGAGTCTAACCACCGCCCCTTGACATTCAACGGCATTACCATCGCCGAATCCCCAACCATCAACATCAACATCCTGGGGGTCACCATTGACCAGAAACTTAACTGGCCACATAAATCCTGTGGCAACAAGAGCGGGTCAGAGGCTGTGTATTCTGTGGCGAGTGTCTTACCTCCTGACTCCCCCAAGCCTTTCCACCATCTACAAGGCACAAGTCAGGAGTGTGATGGAATACTCTCCACTTGCCTGGATGAGTGCAGCTCCAACAACACTCAAGAAGCTCGACTCCAGCCAGGACAAAGCAATCCACTTGATTGGCACCCCATCCACCACCTTCAACATTCACTCCCTCCACCACCGGCGCACCGTGGCTGCAGTGTGTACCATCTACACGATGCACTGCAGCAACTCGCCAAGGCTTCTTCAGCAGCACCTCCCAAACCCGCAATCTCTACCACCTAGAAGGACAAGGGCAGCAGGCGCATGGGAACACCACCACCACCTCCAAGTTGCGCACCATCCTGACTTGGAAATATATTGCCGTTCCTTCATCGTCACTGGGTCAAAGTCCTGGAACTCCCTCCCTAACAGCACTGTGGGAGCACCTTCACCACACGGACTGCAGCGGTTCAAGAAGGTGGCTCATCACCACCTTCTCGAGGGCAATTAGGGGTGGGCAATAAATGCTGGCCTTGCCAGCGACCCTTGAACAAATATTTTAAAAATATGGCGGGTGGCGCACTTCGGGCCAGAAATGTGCGCGCTTCCTGCCTGTCATATAGTAGTCCAAGTAGCACCAGAAAAATGGGTGCTGCATGGACCAATTTCTAAACTCTCGAGTCTTAGCATGGGTGCTTGAACACACAACCCTCTGACTCCGAGACAGTGAGCCATGCTGACACAGTGACGGGAGTTTCCTTGTGGAGCCTGCGCATGCTCAATGGAACAAATGGCCGCCTCCTGTGCTGAAATTTGTGTGATTCTATAATCCTACCAAGCTTCAGGGGAAGTAACAGAGACATCTCATTGAAGGATTTTGTGGGGAGTGTGATATTCAGTCACCTTGGACACATTAGCGTAAATCACTGCCAACTGTGGACAAACATTAGTGTTTTTGACTTGCGTCATCGAGGGATCAGTCAAAGCTGCTCAAAATACTTTTGCTTAAGAGCCTTAACAGTCATCTGAGAGAGTGGAGGGGATGAGGAGCCCATCCTTTAACCTGCCCAGGCTGGACTTAAACCCAAGTTCTTGAGGTGCATGACAGGATTTGTGAATTCCAGGGGAAGGAAGCTATCAACAGTTGGTACAATGACTGAAATATATATTTCCCATGAAATCGAGTAAGGAATGATCCAGGGTGGGTGAAGCAGACTGCAGAATGGATCATCTTTCCTTGTTAAAGCCAGCAATTGCATCACATATTCCTTGGCACAGGTTTAGCTTCAGTCAAAGATAGCTCGCTGTACAGTCCCAACATTTGATCAAACCACACTTAGAAGGAAGATCTTGCATTTATATAGCACTTTTCACGACCACCGGATGTCCTAAGGCGCTTTACAGCCGATGAAGTACTTCTGTAAAGTGTGGTCACTGTTGTACTGTATGGGAATCCACAGGGGCCAATTTGTGCACAGCAAGCTCCCTCAGAAATAAACTGTTTTGAATGATGTTGGCTGAGGATAAATATTGGACAGGACACCGGGGATAACTCCCCTGCTCTTCTTCGAAGTAGTGTCCTTGGATCTTTTAAGTCCACCTGAGAGAGCAGACGGGGCCTCGGTTTAACGTCTCATCCGAAAGACAGCACCTCCGACAGTGCAGCGCTCCCTCAGCACTGCACTGGAGTGTCAGCCGAGATTGTGAGTTCAAGTCTCTGGAGTGGCACTCTCCTTGTAATGCTTGTTACTAAATTAGATGTGTCAGCTGTGGCTGAGTGGGTCGCACACTCGCTTCTGAGTCAGAAGGTTGTGGGTTCAAGTCTCACTCCAGGAACTTGAGCACAAAAAACTAGGCTAACACTCCCAGTGTCTGCTCTCTCAGGTGGATGTAAAAGATCCCATGGCAGTATTTCAAAGAAGAGCAGGGGAGTTATCCCGGTGTCCTGGGCCAATATTTATCCCTCAAGCAACATCACTGAAACAGTTTATCTGGTTATTCTCACATTGCTGTTTGTGGGAGCTTGCTGTGTGCAAATTGGCTGCCATGTTTCCCATATTACAACACTGACTACATTCCAAAAGTACTTCATAGGAACATAGGAATTAGGAACAGGAGTAGGCCATCTAGCCCCTCGAGCCTACTCCGCCATTCAATAAGATCATGGCTGATCTGGTCGTGGACTCAGCTCCACTTACCCGCCCTCTCCCCATAACCCTTAATTCCCTTATTGCTTAAAAATCTATCTATCTTTGACTTGAAAACATTCAATGAGCCAGCCTCAACTGCTTCCAACTTCATTGGCTGTAAAGTGCTTTGAGACATCTGGTGGACGTGAAAGGCGCTATATAAATGCAAGTCTTTCTTTTTTTCCTTTAGTTAAACATTTGGGGGGGAAAAAACAAATAAAGGGTAAGGATCAGGAAAGAAAGATTGGAATGACAAGAATGACAATATAGCAACTTTCACATCCGCAGGGTATCCCAAAGTGCTTTACAGCGGTTACATGATTTTGAAGCGCTGACCTACATTGGCTCCCGGTTAAGCCAGGCCTCGATTTTAAAATTCTCATCCTCGTTTTCAAATCCCTCCATGGTCTCGCCCCCTCCCTATCTCTGTGACCTCCTCCAGCTCCACAACCTTCCAAGATCTTTGCGCTCCTCCAAATCTGGCCTCTTGCGCCTCTCTGAATTTCAATCGCTCCACCATTGGCGGCCGTGCCTTCAACTGCCGAGGCCCCAAGCTCTGGAATTCCCTCCCTAAACCTCGCTGCCTCTCCATCTCTGCTTCCTCCTTTAAGACACTCCTTAAAACCTACCTCTATGACCAAGTCATCGACCTTAATATCTCCTTATGTGGCTCGGTGTCAAATGTTGTTTGATAACGCTCCTGTGAAGCATCTTGGGACGTTGATACATCAAAGGCGCTATATAAATGCAAGTTGTTGTGAATGGCTGGTGGGATGTGCATATTACATAAGAACATAAGAAATAGGAGCAGGAGTAGGTCATTTGGCCCCTCGAGCCTGCTCCGCCATTCAATAAGATCATGGCTGATCTGATCTTGGCCTCAACTCCACTTCCCTGCCCGCTCCCCTTAACCCTCGACTCCCTTATCGTTCAAAAATCTGTCTATCTCTACCTTAAATATATTCAATGAACCAGCCTGCACAGCTCTCTGGGGCAGAGAATTCCAAAGATTCACGACCCACTGAAAGAAATTCCTCCTCATCTCAGTTTTAAATGGGCAACCCCTTATTCTGAAACTATGCCCCTTAGTTCTAGATTCCCCCACGAGGGGAAATAACTTCTCTGCATCTACCTTGTCGAGCCCCCTCAGAATTTTATACATTTCAATAAGATCACCTCTCATTCTTCTAAACTCCAATTGAACTATTGAAGAATTGCTGCTGCATTTGACTATCATCATCATCATTATCATAGGCGGTCCCGCGAAACGAGGATGACTTGCTTCCACGCCAAAAAGGGATGAGCTCACAGGTGTTTCAATGAAGGATCTAATATTCCAGATCCCGAACTACATCTTGAAAGGTGGAAGTTGCTTTTGCGTGGATTTTTTAACGTGTGGTGGCCATTGCACACCAGCCACCACAAGGGCTTGACAGAGCTAGGTCTTTCTTGGTCCAGTGGCAAGGATTACCCAAGACGACTGGAGACCTGCTCTGCTGCACAGGCCTAGGGCGCACACCAGGGAAGAGGCGAGGGCACAGGGGCAGCACGGGCCAGCCCACACTGCGATTTGACTATATATCAGTAGTCACTACACTCCAAAAGTAATCCCCTACAGCAGGGAACTGAGATCAAGAACTCACTGGCATCAGCGGCTGAATCGATGCCTTTACCCCGCTCTCCCTGATCCTATCCTCTGGTAACATGTGTTGGAACTGCTGTATGCCACCATACTGTCTGAGGATGCCTTTTAATGTCTGTGAAATCCGTGGCTGTCTGAGGATGGAACCTACACTAAAGAGTAATTTATCACCTAGAAGGGCGGGAGATTCTGTCTCTGTCGGTAGCACGGTGCTTCTGGGTCAGAAGGTTGTGGATTCAAGCCCGACATCGGGAGCTCAGTACATGACCTGAGCTGGTACTCAATGCAATAGAGGAAGGGCCACGATGTTGGAGGTGCCATACTTTGGATTAGATGTTAACACGAAGTGTAGTTAATTATGAGACAGGGAGAGTTAAAGAGAGAGAGAGATAAAGAGAGAGAGAAAGAGAGAGAGTGAGAGATAAAGAGAGAGAGAGAGAGAGAGAGAGGGAGGGATAGAAAGAGAGAGGGAAGGATAGAGGGATAAAGAGAGAGAGCGGGATAGAGAGAGGGAGGGATAGAAAGAGAGAGGGAGGGGTAGAGAGGGAGAAAGAGAGAGGGAGGGATAGAGAGGGAGAAAGAGAGAGGGAGGGAGGGAGGGATAGAGAGGGAGGGAGGGAAGAGAGAGAGAGAGAAAAGGAGGGAGGGAGGGATAGAGGGAGGGAGGGATTGATAAAGAGAGGGAGAAAGAGAGAGGAAGGGATAGAAGGAGAGAGAGGGAGGGATAGAGAGAGAGAGGGAGAAAGGGAGAGGGAGGGATAGAGAGAGAGAGGGAGAAAGGGAGAGGGAGGGATAGAGAGAGAGAGGGAGGGAGAAAAAGAGAGGGAGGGAGAAAGAGAGAGGGAGGGAGAAAGAGAGAGGGAGGGAGAAAGAGAGAGGGAGGGATAAAGAGGGAGAAAGAGAGAGAGAGAGGAGAGAGGGAGCGAGAGAGAGAGAAAGAGGGAGGAAGTAAATAAGTTGGATTTATATAGCGCCTTTAACGACCACAGCACATCCCAAAGCATTTTATAGTCAATTTGGAGTGTAGTCACCGTTGTAATGTTGGAAACGCGGCAGCCAATTTGCGCACAGCAAGCTCCCACAAATAGCAATGTGATAATGACCAGATAATCTGTTTTTTTGTTATGTTGATTGAGAGATAAATATCGGCCAGAACATCGAGGATAGCTCCCTTGCTCTTCTTCGAAACAGGGATCTTTTATGTGCACCTGAGAGAGCAGACAGGGCCTCGATTTAACGTCTCATCCGAAAGACGGCACCTACATCAAATGGCTCTCTGGGTAAAGAGGTTCTCCTGAATTCCCGATTGGATTTATTAGTGACTATGGCCCATGGTTTTGGTCTCGCCCGCCACAATTCAGACCCTTGACAATGAGATGAGTAAATTGTCAGTCTTGGTTTAGTTTGCACTGTAAATAATTGTTGAGAATATCCAACCCCCTTCTTGTAAAGACGAAGGTTGCAAGTCTGCCTGCTCTGCTGCACACCAGATATGTTTCCTTGATCTGTAGCCTCTAATAACATGAGAAGCTGTTAAACTGTGTAGATAAACCCCAAGAGGTCTCAATAAACCTCCTACTCTCTCACCAGACCCTGCCGCGTGCACACAGTGATCACCAACCATTTACTTCATGCAGCCGGGAACCTTTGCAAATAGGCGTTGGCTCCACAGGGGGAACCATGCTTGGTTTAAAACCCCAAGCCTCCTGGCCAATAAGCAGCAGGGCCTCGCTGCGCACGCCCCAGAGGCCAAGCGATGGAGTCAACCTTAGACAGGGATGAGAACGTGTGCGATAGATCAACGCGTCTGAGCAAGCCCCCGCAGACAATCGTTTTTCCTCTATCACTTTTTTTTGGAGTCAGGAGGAAGAACGTTTGATCTGTGCATAAATCATAGAGAAGAGCAGGGCAAAATAGCTTTCCCCGCTCTCCTCCCTGCAAAGTCTGGTTTTATAAATTCCCTTCCAGAGAGTTTAGCTCTGAACTACCTCCGCTCGGTCACTACAGGGAACATTCACTTGTTTGCACCTGACGCTGTTTAAGACACAAAACACCCCAAAGAACAAACTGATACGAGAAAGCAGAGCACCAAGGCAGGAAATGTCTGCCCAGAATCAGAGGTTTATTGCTCTCATCAAAAACAGATTTTTATTTCATCCTCTTAACCCTTTTACACCTTCCTCTTTGACCTGTGTCAGCCATGGCTCAGTGGGCAGCACCCTCGCCTCTGAGTCAGAAGGTCGTGGGTTCAAGTCCCACTCCAGGAACTTGAGCACATACATCTTGGCTGACACTCCCTGAGGGAGCACCGCACTTTGAGCGAGCGGCGTACTGTTGGAGGTGCTGTCTTTCAGATGAGACGTTAAACCGAGTGTCTGCTCGCCCAGGTGGACGTAAAAGATCCCGTGGCACTATTTTGAAGGAGAGCAGGGTAAGTTCTCCCCAGTGTCCTGGCCATTGTTTATCCCTCAACCAAAATCAGTTTAGGAAAAAAAAAAACAGATTATCAGGTCATTATCACTTTGCTGTGTGTGGGAGCTTGCTGTGCGCAAATTGGCTGCCGCGTTTCCCACATTGCAACAGTGACTGCACTTCATTGGCTGTAAAGCGCTTTGGGATGTCCGGTGGTCCTGAAAGGCACAATATAAATGTGAGTCTGTTACACCTGCTGCGAACAATGCATCAAGCTCCACCTGGTGATCACAAAAATCCATATTTACCTGTAGATTCGGTAAACATAGGCGATCCCTCGAAACGAGAATGACTTGCTTCCACGCCAAAAAAAGGACGAGTTCACAGGTGTTTCGAAAGAAGAACCCAAACTACATCCTGAAGGTTGGAAGATGCCTGTGCATGGATTTTTTTTTTAACATGGGGTGGCCGTTGCACACCAGCCACCACACGGGCTTGACAGAGCCAGGTCTTGGTCCAGTGGCAAGGATTACCCAAGACAATTGGAGACCAGCTCTGCTGCACGGGCCTAGTGCGCACACATATCGCACAGTGTGGGCTGGGCCCGTGCTGCCCCTGGGCCCCTGACCTCGAACTCACGCCTCCCCTGGGCCTCGATCACATCCCTCCACAGTCTGTCGCCGCTCCTTTGCCCTGACCTCGCCGCTCCTGCTGTACTTGCCCACGCTCCAATCACCGACCTGGACCTTGATGACGTCACTCTTCGCTGCCGTCACGCTGCACCAGCTCGCGCTGCTCCCTGGAGTGGTATGCCTCCATGCTGCTCCCAGGCCGCCGCTCCTTTTGGCCCCAACCTGCCGCTGATGGTCTCTCACAGGTCGCGGCCTCCACGAGATTATCTATGGTCTAATTGAATGGTGGTGCGGGTTTGAGGGGATGAATGGTCTTCCCCTGTTCCTCCCTGTAAATGGGGCCAGCAAAGGGGGGAGAAGGAGTCACGGAAAGTACTAACTACAAGGGCCTGAAAACCCTCCTCAGATACTGTTGGATTATACACAGCGCCTGCAATGACCATCAGGCGCTGCATGTAATGGGCGGCCGATCTGATATCATCTGTTTTGCGCCACTATCTCTGACCAATTTCTAGGCCCAAAAGTTGTAATAGAAGTAATACTGGTACAGGTTGAACCTCCCTTATCCAGGACTCCCTTATCCGGCACCACCCCTCGTCCGGCACCATTCCCGGCCGCTCCAACATGAACAAATTGAAGTCATTCCTCGCTGCCGACTCCAGTAATCGCTGGTCTGACCCCGCAATCCACTGCCCCCACCCCCGTGCTCTCTCTGCCACACTCCCAGCCCCAAGCCAGCCAGCCCCGATATCCCCTTGCTCAGTACCTGTACCATCCAATTTAACGTGACCTCCCCTCATCCGGCAAAATCCCTTATCCGGCACAGGCCAGGTCCCGAGGGTGCCGGATAAAAGTGGTTCAACCTGTAGTTGTAATGCAGGACAGGAAAAGATACTGCAGTGCAGTTGACAGATAACACAGTTCAGGATTAACCATGCTATATTGTCACTTTCATACTCCCTAATTGCTTCTTTCACCAAAAGTCTTGAATTCTCTCACACCTAACTCGCACCAAGTCCAGCTCACCCATCACCCCTGTGCTCGCTGACCGACACTGGCTCCCAGCTAAGCAACGCCTCGTTTCAAAATTCTCATCCTTGTTTTCAAATCCCTCCGTGGCTTCGCCCCCTCCCCATTTCTGTAATCTCCACAACCCCCAAGATTTCTGCGCTCCTTCAATTCTGGTCCTCTTGAACATCCCTGACTTGAATCGCTCAACCATCGGTGGCCGTGCCTTCAGCTGCCTGGGCCCCAAGCTCTGGAACTCCCTCCCTAAGCCCCTGCACCTCTATACCTCTCTTTACTCCTTTAAGTCGCTCCTTAAAACCTACCTCTTTGACCAGGCTTTAGGTCGTCTGCCCTAATTTCTCCTCGTGTGGTGTGGCGTCAAATTTTGATTTATAACACTTCCTGTGAAGTGCCTCGGGACGTTTTACAACATCAAAGGCGCTATATAAATACAAGTTGTTGTCACCCTGTCATAGTTCTGACAAGGTTTGGATGTGTGGTCCCACAGTTGCCATGTCAATGGTCTGGGCAGCACCCTTGCCTCTGAGTCGAAATGTTGTGGGTTCAAGTCCCACTCCAGGGACCAGAGCACAAAAAAATCTAGGCTGACACTCCCAGTGCAGTGCTGAGGGAGCGCTGCCCTATCGGAGGTGACGGCTTTCAGATGAGACGTTAAACCGAGGCCCCCGTCTGCCCTCGCAGCTGTTAGTATCATTTTGCTCCTCAACATTCCTCATGTTCTGACCCTCAGATCTATATAATAATATGGATTTATTTGGTTTTAGCACCAGAGTTTTCAAATTATTTACTCGTTTCTACTTTACCAGGAGCTAAGTGTAGTGTAAAACCAGTGTAAGGAGAATTACAGAGAGCCCGAATTTGGT
Source organism: Pristiophorus japonicus (assembly GCF_044704955.1). Taxonomy (NCBI): domain Eukaryota; kingdom Metazoa; phylum Chordata; class Chondrichthyes; family Pristiophoridae; genus Pristiophorus; species Pristiophorus japonicus. Next base: position 173,092,523 of record NC_091991.1, on the reverse strand, counting down.
CAACTTACCGTCAGCGGCAGGCGAGTTTTCTCAGCGGTCCCCATGGTTTTTTTGGGCGCTCTCCCCCCCCGAGCGAGTTTGGTCAGGTCCTCTCGCCGGTGAGGAGAGAAGACCGCTAGGGAGCATCCGGCAGTGTGCGCCGGCATGCATCGCTCACAAGAGTCCTCCTGCCCGCTGCGTCCCTAGTTTGGTCCGGGCGGTCCTCCGCTCCAGCAGGGGAAAAGACTGCCGTGTGCAGGCAGGCCTGATCTCAACGTTAAGTATGAAGACCTGCAAAAAAAAAGGTTAGTCCACTTTATTTCTTTTGCAAGGATTTCGGTCGATGGGGTCCCCCTTGAAGGAGTTCTGGTGTTTTTTTTATTATTGGTTTGAAAACTTTTTATTTTTCCCATTCCTCCCTCCCTGCGCCCCGACTCAATCCCCGTCGGTACTTTGCCGAGGATCGCATTTGCCGCCCAGATTGGGAGCTGCCGCCCACTGCCGCCCAGAATTGCCGTGCAAGGCCCGTTTTTGCCGCCGGTCGGTCTTTCCCACATTTTTCATGAAACTACCGCCCAAAGTACCATCAGGATCTTAGCTGTCCTTTGGATGGTAATTGGGCGGAACTTAGGTTTCACCAAAACTCGGACCCATAGAGTCCACAGCAAAGAAACAGGCCATTCGGCCCAACTGGTCTGTTTATGATCCACGCGAGCCTCCTCCCACTTTAATTCATCTCACCCTGTCTGCACCTTCCTCTATTTCTTTATCCCTCATGTCCTTACCTAGCTTCCTCTTCAAGGCATCTCCGCTATTCGCTTCATTTACTCCATGTGGTCGCAGGTTCCACATTCTAACCATAATATATTGAGGGCTGGATTCTCGATTGCCTGACGCCTCAGTTAGCGGCCTGAGGGGGGCGCTAATGGGAGCGTAGGAGGTTACCGACCAAGAGCGCAACTTTTAGCGTCACGACTGAAAATTCATTAGAGGCTCACCACGGGTGCGAACCAGCAGTGTCTGGCTGCTGACGATCGTTCTGATCCTGACGTCAGACCTGGTGCAACGCACCCGGCTTGCGCCCCGGTCGGTAAATTCGGTGCGGCTCATTGAGCGCCCGTCAGCGACAACGTCTGGAAAAACAGTCGTTAACTGCGGCTACTTACAGGGATGAGGAAGCGCTTTCCCTCGGAGGTCACAGTCGGTGCAACGTTTACACACAGCACGGTGCGTGAGCCTCCCAGTGTGCGGCGGCAGACAGAACAGAACAGCGCAGGCTGGAAAACAAGTGATTTTGAAAACGTTAATGGGCGAATTACTATGCCGGGCCTTTAAGACTCGGCTTTTTCCGGCATCTGATTCGGAGTTCCGGGCTTGCGCAATGGGTCCGCAAAATTTACTGACCAAACTTTTGCAATCGACCCGCCCAGCTCTGGTGTGCAGCGGCTGATTTATCACCCCAGTCAGCTCCTCGACCGATTCTGACGAATTGCTGGGCGGGAGGCACAAAATCTTTCAAGGCGCTAAAAGTACCGCTCCGCCCGGATTAACGTCGCAACAGAGGCATGACCGAGTCTCCACCCCTGAGTTTCTGATCCTATTCGTTGGTTTATTTACCGTTTTATTAATTGATTTGGAATTTAAAGCCTACAGTAAGGTCTGGTGATAGTGTTACTCTGCTGCCTGTCCAAGACAATCGGCTTAGAGCAAATAACTGAACGAATCTTGAAGAGGAGTTCTTGGATTATTACTGTGGGCACACTACCACACCGCGCATCACTATCAGGGCAAAGGGAAACACCTTTGGGAATGTAGCGACCCAGGGTTCCCCTCGATGAGCAGTCTGGAGCACAGAAAAAAATATTACCTCGGGTAAAGAAAAAGGTTAAAGAAACCAAAAACACAACAGTTAGAAAATCATCTTTTATCAAACAGGCAGAATTATCCGATGGCCATTACTGCAAGTTGGGATTTTGCAATCCTGCTAAAGTTGGGGGCTTGCGTTGTGCTACAAATTCGGGCCTGCCAAAGATACTTTTCAGATCCATTAGTGTCAGATGCTTCAGATTCCACAGTTGATGTACACTAACAGGGCGGTATTTTATACTTGGGCGAAAACTGAGGCAGCCGGGGAAATTTACGGCCCGATGAACGTTGGCGATTTATGGATTAATGTTTGTCATTTGGGCCCTGCGGCCGGGGTGCAGCACAAAGGGAGGCGTTGTACAACTCTCGCCGTGCAAAAACGGGAACCTCGCCAACTAAAGTGCGGGGGGCCGGGAGCACTCCGCGAGAGGCCTTGGGGCGGGGGAACAAAAATTCACAAAAACATTCAAAAAACACTGCCAACACCCTTACAACACAAATATCGCTACAAAAAAAAAAAATCAAAGAATAAAAAACTGGAACTTACCTTCTTTGCCGTTTATCGACCTCACCACCGCCGGCAGGGCTGCACGGCTGTGTTTTCCCCGGCGGTCACCGCGGGGCACGTTTCGGGGCGTACGGGCCAGAGGCAAGTCGAAACTCGCAGCGGCGTCGCACGGGCAGCCGATGCACGCCCGGCGCCCGGCTCTCCCCCTGCGGTGCTTCCGAGCGCCACCGCAAAAACCCGACCCGAGGATCACGCCCGGACACAAAAGTGCTCACCGCCCCATTTACTCGCCGCGGAGGGTCAAAACCCGGGCCACAAACGCTCGAAAATCCAACCGACGGGATAGCGTAACTCAGGGAGATCGAAAAATGTGCCCCCCACCCCTCCCCTCCCCCCGCCCTTGACATCTGAACTGGGTATCGTGTCTTCACACGTGTTCTTCTCCAATCTTTCAGCGGGAGGACCGTTTACGGTTCAGGAAGGTGAAGCCAGAATGAAAACATGAAGTTGATTTTATTTCTGACGCAGCAAGTGAACGTACAGAGCAACTTTTTTCGATCCATACAACTTGTCTTTGCATAATAATAGGCCAATAGTTAAAAAAAAACTATAGGCAAATATGAGAAAATAAGAGTGAGATAAGGGAAGCCAAGTATGAGGAATTAAAAAGCAATCAGAAAGAACAGTAAAGTTCTGAGGGAGTGCTGCACTGTCGGAGGTGCCGTCTTTCAGATGAGACGTTAAACCGAGGTCCCCGTCTGCTCTCTCAGGTGGATGTAAAAGATCCCAGGGCACTGTTTCGAAGAAGAGCATGGGAGTTATCCCCGGTGTCCTGGCCAATAATTATCCCTCAGTCAACATAACAAAAAAAAAAACAGATTATCTTGGTCATTGTCACATTGCTGTTTGTGGGAGCTTGCTGTGCGCAAATTGAAAGAATAATCCAAGATCTCCTTTCAAGTATAAGTAAATAGGACTTCCAGGTGTTGAAAATGACCTTGCAGCTTCCTTACACATTTGGCCGTACGTGTGACTTTATAAGGTACATCGGGCACAGATCGTGCCTGCAGTGGGTACAGCCACATTCTCGGGCTCGCTCAGAATGGGCATCAGGTAACGTGCCCATTGCTGACAACTGATTCAAAAGCAAAATGCTGCGGATGCTGGAAATCTGAAAGTAAAACAGAAAATGCTGGGGAAACGCTCAGCGGGTCGGCCAGCATCGGTGGAGCGAGAAACCGAGTTAACGTTTCAGGTCAATGACCCTTCGTCAGAACTAGAAAAAGTTAGAGGTGTAACAGGTTTTAAGCAAGTACAAGGGACAAGGAACGAGGGGAGGGGCGGTAAGAACAAAAGGGAAGGTTTGTGATGGGATGGAAGGCAGGAGAGATTTTTTTTTTTTTAAAAAGACATGCATTTATCTAGTGCCTTTCACAACCTCAGGATGTCCCAAAGCACTTTACAGCCAATTAAGTACTTTTGGAAGTGTAGTCACTGTTGTAATGTAGTGACAAATGGAACAATGGTGCAAGGCAAAAGAGAGATGGTAAGGAACAAAAGATGGGTTCATCAATTCCCATCAACTAATTCGCTACTAATTGGAAGCACAGCAAAGGAACTTTCTCTGTTAAGGGGGGGGGGGGGGAGGATATGAGATCCAAACTGTGTGCTTAACCCACCCCCTGAATTAAACATAAGAGCAGGAGTAGGCCATTTGGCCCCTCGAGCCTGCTCCGCCATTCAATAAGATCATGGCTGATCTGATTATGGCCTCCTCCACTTCCCTGCCCATTCCCCATAACCCTTGACTCCCTTATCCTTCAAAAATCTGTCCATCTCCAACTTGAATATATTCAATGACCCAGCCTCCACAGCTCCCTGAGGCAGAGAATTCCACAGATTCACAACCCACCCTTCACCAGACTGAGAGTTGGATGGTTGGAATGTCTAGCCCTAATGTTTTCCTTCCCAATTGGAGTTAACTTCAGCCTTGAAAGCCAAGAGTGACATGAAAAAATAAGTGCCAAACCTGCTATTAACCCCATCCCCTCCGGTAGACAGCTTAATAACGAGAGCAGAAACATTCAGCATGTGGAGGGTAATCTGTCACTCGATTTAAAAAAAAAATTATTACATGATGTTAAGTCATGTTTCGAAAAAATAATTTAGTAATCGCCGAAAGAGTTTCGAAATAAACCGTCAGACTTGAATGAGTAAAACAGGTACCCTTCTGTCACATAAACCTAGGCTGACACTCCCAGCGCAGTGCTGAGGGAGCGCTGCACTGTCGGAGATGCCGTTTTTCAGATGAGACGTTAAACCGAGGCCCCGTCTGCCCTCTCAGGTGGACATAAAAGATCCCACGGCACTATTTCGAAGAAGAGCAGGGGAGTTCTCCCAGGTGTCCTGGTCAATATTTATCCCTCAATCAACATAACAGAAAAACTGATTATCTGGTCATTATCACATTGCTGTTTGTGGGAGCTTACTGTGCGCAAATTGGCTGCCGCATTTCCTACATTACAACAGTGAATCTAAAAGTACTTCATTGGCTGTAAAGCGCTTTGAGACATCCGGTGGACATGAAAGGCGCTATATAAATCCAAGTATTTCCTTCTTTCAGAGTGAATCTTGGCCTTTATTGCAAAGGGGATGGAGTATAAAAGCAGGGAAGTCTTGCTACAGCTGAACAGGGTATTGGTGAGGCCACACCTGGAATATTAAATGCAGTTTTGGTTTCCATATTGAAGACAGGATATACTTGCTGTGGAGGCAGTTCAGAGAAAGTTCACTAGGTTGATTCCGGAGATGAAGGGGTTGACATGAGGAAAGGTTGAGTAGGTTGGGCCTCCACTCATTGGAATTCAGAAGAATGAGAGGTGATCTTATCGAAAGTATAAGATTATGGGGGGGCTTGACAAGGTGCATGCAGAGAGGATGTTTCCACTGACAGGGGAGACTAGAACTAGGGGGCATGATCTTAGAATAAGGGGCCGCCCTTTTAAAACTGAGATGAGGAGGAATTTCTTCTCTCAGAGGGTTGTAAATCTGTGGAATTTGCTGCCTCAGAGAGCTGTGGAAGCTGGGTCATTGAATAAATTTAAGACAGAGATAGACAGTTTCTTGAACAATAAGGGAATAAGGGGTTATGGGGAGCGGGCAGGAAAGTGGAGCTGAGTCCATGATCAGATCAGCCATGATCGTATTAAATGGCAGAGCAGGCTCCAGGGGCCTTATAGCCCATTCCTGCTCCTATTTCTTATGTTCTTATGAAACTGGAATGATACAATGGAAAAACATGGAGGGAGGCCTCTGTCGCAAAGATCTATGTATATAGCACTGTCGACAGGCTATAACGGGCCTAATAGGGCTGATTATAACCAAGCTGGACTTTGAAGTACATCGAAGGAATCTGTTCTACCAGTTGTGACCCCCTATCTCCTTCCCCACTGCGCCCCCAAACTAATGGTGAAAGGACACCTCGGTGACCCCACAGTGTCTGAAAGGGTCCCTGTATCCCGGGCAAACGGCTACAGGGACCACATACATCAAAATGAGCAGGAAACTGCTTTCACCAGACAGAGGTAACTGAAGAATCCTGGATGCTGCCCAAGAACAGCTTGACATTCATTGCTATTACTGCCCATTAACTTACACATCAGCCAGATTGGTCTATAGTGCATCGCTTCAGAAGCCAGGAACATTGGAAATGAGACCCAGAGGATAGATAGTTATGTCTGCAGTCTCTCTATTAATCAAGAGCAAGTAAATGTTATAATAAGCTTGACTTAAACAGAAGTATCAGTCCTAAAGCTATGGCGAGGCAGGAAATTATGTCACACACACAGACTGACTGCACGAGCTGGTTATTAAAGGTGCAGACCCTGACAGGAAGCAATTTTTAATCACATACTAAATATATCGAATCATAGAAACTTACAGCACAGAAGGAGGCCATTCGTCCCGTTGTGCCTGTGCCGGCTCTTTGAAAGAGCGATCCGATTAGTCCCACACCCTCGCTTTGTGTCCGTAACTCTGCAAGTTCCTCATTCTCAAGTACTTGTCCAACACTCTTAAAATTATTTATAGAATGAGCTTCCACAACCTTTTCAGCTGAAGTGTTCCAGATCTAGTCACTATGTGTTCCTGTTTAATCCCATCCCCATCACCATGTGTCCAAACTCTGAGTGAACAAAATTCTCCTCAACTCCCCTCTTTTGCCAAGGACGTTAAATCTGTGTCCGCTGGTTTTATTTATAATGGATTTTTTTTCCTATTATATATTCATCTAGCGTTTCTTTTCCTGTATGTCCTTTTCCTTATACAACAGGGGGCGGAATTCTCCTGCCGCGCGCCTCCAGTTAGCGCCTCCAGGGGGCGAAGCTGCATTCGCCCGGGGGTTGGGGGTGGGCAAGGGGGGAGTGCTACTAGCTCCTGCAAAATCGTGCGGGCGTTAGCAAAGGCGCTGATACGGTAGCGCGGCGTCCCACTCGCGCCGACCCCTTAGCTCCCCGCGTTGACCCCTTCCCGCCCCTCAGCGGAAATCGGCCAGCGCCCGCCTCGCAGGTCGCGAACCCGGGCTGACCTCTGCTCCCGGGGCGGAAGTTAAAGGGGAGGTGCGCTGCACTGCGCGCCACCATTTTGTCCTTTTGGCCGATTCGTCTCGCCGTTCCCGTGGCATGGTCCGGGTCCGTCATCGTGTAGCCCGCCGCTCCGTTTGGGTGCCGGGCTGCAGCCTTGGTACCACGCCACCCTGGTGGCCCGGTGGAGGCCACTGGAGGCCGGGCAGTGTGCGCAGCAGTCCTCCCCTTTAACGGAAGGGGAGGGGCATTGAAACCCGTCAGCGCTGCGCAGAGAAGCCGATCCCGCCCGTGTAGCGCCCCGGATACCGCCCCAACAGGAAGCGGAGCGCGCGACAATGCGCTCCATTTTTTGTGAGGGGCGGTAACCCCCAATTTTGCTTCCAGGGCGGGACTTCTGCGCCGGGCACGATAGCCAATTTCGACCCCAAGTTCTCTTTCAGGGGGGCTCAGACCCATAGCAATTCTGATACATGGCCCGTGAGCAGGGAGAGACCCAACAAGCCTGCAGGGAAACCTTTAGCTTCCATTTCATTCCCTTCAGTCAGGCAAGTGCCACCACATTACTCTCCACGATCGGGTCAATGAGCATCCTGCCCAGCACCTCCTGTAGACCCTGTAATGCTCTTTGTCGCTCAGCCGATTTACAGGCAGTGTGTAACTATATCATGCCTCGCCTGACTGCTTCTGACCGTAAAGATACCTCCCGGCTACCACATGAAAATAGCCAATTCACCACCCAGAGAAAACCAGTCAAGACTCGGAATTTAACTTCTATTTGTCTTATGGGAGTCCAACACTTTTAACAATGTATCCGAGAAGCAGGGCTTTGGGAGGAAAGGTTTATAACATACAGATGCAAGTGTTCCTCTGTGTACTACGTGTAACACCATAAACCACATTTTTTGTAGACAGGTTTACACTTTCACTACAAATAGTATACAGAGGAAATAAGAACATAAGAATTAGGAGCAGCAGTAGGCCATAATATCCCTCAAGCCTGCTCCGCCATTCAATAAGATCATGGCTTATCTTCGACTTCAACACCACTTTCCCGCCCGATCTCCATATCCCTTATTTCCCTAGAGTCCAAAAATCTATCGATCTCTGTCTTGAATATACTGAACGACAGCATCCACAGCCCTCTGGGGCAGAACATTTCAAAGATTCACCACCCTCTGAGTGAAGACATTCCTCATCACCTCAGTCTTAAATGTCCGACCCCTTACCCTGAGCCCCCTAGTTCTAGACTCCCCAGCCTCCACCCAGCCTGGGGGAAACAACCTCTCAGCATCCACACTGTCAATTCTCGTAAGAATATTATATGTTTCAATGAGATCACCTCTCATTCTTCTAAACTCCAGAGTGTCTAGGCCTAATGTACATATCCACATATTCGGATGAGACGTTAAACCGAGACCCCATCTGCTCTCTCAGGTGGACGTAAAAGATCCCATGGCACTATTTTGAAGGAGAGCAGGGGAGTTATCCCCGGTGTCCTGGCCAATATTTATCTCTCAATCAACATAACAAAAACAGATTATCTGGTCATTATCACATTGCCGCTTGTGGGACCTTGCTGTGCGCAAATTGGCTGCCGCGTTTCCCACATTACAACAATGACTACACGCCAAAAGTACTTCATTGGCTGTAAAGCTTTGAGACGCCCAGTGGTCATGAAAGGCGCTATATAAATGTAAGTTTTTCATAGGATAACTCCACATAGAACAAATCTTTCCCAATAATAGCTATAGAATTTCCCAGTAATCAACTCTCTTAGTATTTAGTTACTCCCCTTTCATCTCTTCCCCCGCACCTCCCAAATTGACTCTCGTCATGGTACCATTCCATGGGCACCCTCTGAGGGAAGAAATTCCTCATTATCTCAGTCTTAAATGGCCGATCCTTTACCTTGCCCAAGTGACCCTTCTTGAATTGTTCTCCGGGAGAGTGTTAGCATCCCACTTGGCTGCTGGGAGGATGAGGAGGCCTCATCGTCAAGCTCCGTCTTGTCCTTGTCCGCAGCACTTTCCAGCAGGAGTTACCGGACAGGTGACCAGGAGATTGGGGCCAAGGACAATACCTGTATCCCAAACTAAATCAGGCCTATTTAACTCAACGACACGGGCCAAGGAACTTTCCATGTCTGTGCAGCTCTACAAGCACAAGGAAGAAATCACTTGCATTTATAGAACATCTTCCATATCCTCAGGACATCCCAAAACGCTTTACAACCAATGAAATGATTTTGAAGTGTAGTCACCCTTGTTATGTAGGCAAACAAGGCACGCTACACAAACACCAATGAGATAACGACTATATAATCTGTTTTAGTGTAATGGGTTGAGGGATATTTGATGGGCGGGACGCTGGGAGAACTCTCCTGCTCGTCTTCGAAAAGTGCCATGGACCTTTTACATTCACCTGAGCAAACAGATGGGGCTTCCGTTTCACGTCTATTCCGAAAGACAGAACTCCCTCGCCTCTGTCACAGGTAGGACTTTGTCCGAAGATCATGGACTCAAGCCCCACTCCAGAGCGTTGAGTATATAATCGAGGCTCACAAATCAGCGGTGCACTGCACCGTCGGAGGTGCTGTCTTTCGACACCCCCGAAGGCCCGGACACGGCCTAACCTGCGGCCCTTCGAGCAAACTCCCACTGTAACTTTGGCACAAGTCCACAGAATGCACCTCAGATTTTCAAGGCTCGAGGTCCTAATATATCTTTAAACAGCACTATAAAATGGTACTGTTCTGCACTGAACTGAAACTCGAGCACAGAAATCTAGGCTGACACTCCTAGTGCAGTGCTGAGGGAGCGCCGCACTGTCGGAGGTGCCGTCTTTTGGATGAGATGTTAAACCGAGGCCCCGTCTTCTCTCTCGGGTGACGTAAAAGATCCCATGGCACTATTTCGAAGAAGAGCAGGAATGTTCTGCCGCGGTGTTCTGACCAATATTTATCCCTTAACCAACATCACTAAAAAAATATATAGCTGGTCATTATCACATTGCTGTTTGTGGGAGCTGGCTGTGCGCAAATTGGCTGCCGCGTTTCCTGCATTACAACAGTGACTACACTCCAAAAGTACGTCATTGGCTGTAAAGTGGCTTTGGGACGTCCTGAGGTTGTGGAAGGCGCTATATAAATGCTGATCTTTCTTTTTTTAATTTGTTGCCTCCATCCACCACTAGACTGCCTCGTTAACCCTGGATAAGTGAGGGGCAGCTAGGGAGGTTTAAGAACCCACTCAATCAATGTCGATGCTGCTATATGCTCAGTAGGTACAGCTGCCGTTGATTAAGTCGACTGACGTCAATGCTTCCGACGCCTCAATTATTATTGCGAGAATGCAACCTCGCCGAACAGCCTCACACCAACGGACCTTTCTTCACTGGCTATGATTGGCCGCTTCCTCGTAGGATGGACAATTCAAACAACAACTTCTTGCAATTATATCGCGACTCGAACCATGACGAAATGACCCAAGGCGCTTCCACAAACGGCCGCAAGGAAATCGAGCCATGAAGGGGAGAGATTGGGTGGGTGAGGAATGGTGCTGGCCAGAGAGATCGATTTTGAGAAGGCGAAGAGAGAGGGAGGTGGAGAGGTGCAGGGAGGTGTAGACTGAGGCGGGTGAAGGCAGCACTACTAATGGTAAATATACCACAAAAGTCAAAGGGGGAGGAATTTGGTCGTGGCTCAGTCGGGGCGGTGTCCCGGGGAGAGCGGTAAATTTTTGCGCTGGCAAATGGTTTGTGTCTGCCGCCGGAAAAAATTCGACAGCTGGGCCCGGAGTTTGGAGCGGGGCACTAAGGCGGGGGGGGGGGCGTTGCACGCCTATTTTAGGGCGCTAAGCCGGCTGAGCAAGGGAAAATCCCGAGCTAAACAGCCGGGCTCGGAGCGCCATAACAGAGGCCTCGGGGGGGGGGGGGGGGGGGAGAAGAAAAACTGGAAAAAACCCACCGAAAACATTCCCAATACATAACTCTCGCCACCACAACATAAATCGCAAAAAAAAAAACAATCACGCTTACCTGAGGTCAACATTACTTACCTCACTGCAGCTGCTACAGCTCGGAACGCCCGCTTTCACAGACGGCCCCACCAGGGGGGGGGGGGGCGCTACGGGTCAGGCGGCAACCCAAACATCGAGCCGGTGTCGCAACCACGGGCGTTGCACACACCGCGCTCGCCCCTTCCGGTTGGCAATGCTCCGCGCCTCGTCGATACCGACACCGAATGTCCCGGCACGAAGATGGCCGCCAGGAGACCAAAAAATCCAGCCCAAAGTATTGTGTCCAAACGCAACGCTTGGTGAGTCACAGGGTGTTCTGGAATTTACCTGAAGAGATTTATACTATTTCACCAGAAGCCAAATATTTCAACCGGTGGCAAAAAGTTCCAGACATTCTGTCATCACTGCAAACAAAAGCTGCTGCAGCTGGTCCTGTCTGTGAATTTCCCACTGAAATCAACCGCCCCTGTGGCTGAAACCTCCACTAAGTGTACAAGAAGCACAAGTGCACATTTACACTACAGGAGATGGTTCTCCCTCTATTGGTTGCAGGAAAGCACTTGGATTTATACAGCGCCTTTTACGACCTCAGGACGTCCCAAAGTGCTTTGCAGTCAATTAAATACTTTTGAAATGTAGTCGTTGCAGTAATGTAGGCAACACAGCCGCCAATTTGCGCACAGCAAGCTCCCACAAACAGCAATGAGGTAATGTGCAGATCGGCCCAGGTTTGAACAGTGTTGCGGACCCAACAAGAATGGGTTAAGGCTGTCGGATCCAGTGAAATAAACGCGGCGGGCAGCCGACCCGACACAATGGCACCTCGCGCCTCCACTTTGCACAGGGAGATCCCAGCACGCCTTCCAACAGAGAAGAATCTCACACAGTGGCCTCTCTCTTCCTGAAACATGACTCGAGAAGAAACCCCAACAGCAGAAAGGGTGGAGTGAAAGCGTCTGGCAGCCCTGAATCTTAAACTAAATGGCGGAACAAACCTGCTGTTCAGTGGTTCCTCCACGAAAGAAAAGAATGGAAGAACTTGCATTGATGTAGTGCCTTAGCACAACCCTCAGAGGCATTCCAAAGCGCTTTGCGTACGATGAATTCACGTGAAGTGCAGCGATTGTTGCCGAGGTGAATGCGGCAGCCATTTTGAACACCAATGTCCCACAAACGGCCATGAAATGATTGAGCAGTGATCTGATTTTCGGTTGGTTGAGGAAGGAGTGTTGGCCAAGGCAGTGGGCGAACACCCAGCTCCTCATCAAACAACAACAACTTGTATTTATATAGCGCCTTTAACGTAGTGAAACATCCCAAGGCGCTTCACAGGAGTATTATCAGATTAAAAATTTGACAACCGAGCTGCATAAATAGAAATTAGCGCAGGTGACCAAAAGCTTGGTCAAAGAGGTATGTTTTAAGGAGCGTCTTGAGGGAGGAAAGAGAGACAGAGAAATGGGGAGGTTTAGGGAGGGAGTTCCAGAGCTTGGGGCCCAGACAACAGAAGGCACGGCCACCAATGGTTGAGCGATTATAATCAGGGATGCTCAAGAGGGCAGATATCTCGGGGGAGTTGTGGGGCTGGAGGAGATTACAGCAATAAGGAGGGGCGGGGATGAGGAACACAAGGATGAGAATTTTGAAATCAAAGCGTTGCTTAACCAGGAGCCAATGGAGGTCAGCGAGCACAGGGGTGATGGGTGAGCGGGAGTTGGTGCGAGTTAGGGCACGGGGCAGCTGCGTTTTGGATGACATCTAGTTTAGGTAGGGTAGAATGTTGTAGGCCAGCCAGGAGTGCGTTGGAATAGTCAAGCCTAGAGGTAACAATGGCATGGATGAGGGCTTCAACAGCGGATGAGCTGAGTCAGGGGCGGAGACGAGCGATGTTACAGAGGTGGAAATAGACGGTCTTAGTTATGCCGCGGATATACGGTCAAATAGCATCATGGAGTCTTTAACATCCGCAATGACCGTGAGTATGTCCTTAGCCCTCAATTATAGAATAAGACGGAGGAGAAACGACACAGGCCTTGTTTTCCTTAGACAATATGCAGCTGGTATAATACTCAAGTGAACATTTTAGACCTTAAATCCAAAATGAGTGCAGTGTATTTCTTTGAAGTGCTTAACTGATTTTCCACATTGTTATGGATTTATGCAGGGTATACGTTTGGTGCATGCTGCAAAGTAGAACACTACACTTGGCTAATTGAGCTGGTCAGACCAGAGGCGGAAATTAACCCTTTCAGTATTCGCCATGTCAATCTCGGTGGCCTGGGAATCGTGCGTCACAAGACACTGTTCTCCGCTTACCCACACGTTTTCACCGGTTCTATTGACTTTGGCAAAGGGCGTCACCAATGATGGCAAGAGGAGACTCGACCGGAGCACGGACTCATAATAAAGGCAGTCACCTAACTCAGGAGGAAATTGGGAAATAAATGGGCGGGATTACAATTGTGAACATCAACAAGGAGCCTGCCAGCTGCTGTGACTTCCTCAGATGAGTAGACGGGGTCTTTACTCATTGGAGCTCAGAAGGATGAGGGGTGATCTTGTAGAAACATTTAAAATAATGAAAGGGATAGACAAGATAGAGGCAAAGAGGTTGTTTCCACTGGTCGGGGAGACTAGAACTAGGGGGCACAGCCTCAAAATATGGGGGAGCCAATTTAAAACCGAGTTGAGAAGGAATTTCTTCTCCCAGAGGGTTGTGAATCTGTGGAATTCTCTGCCCAAGGAAGCAGTTGAGGCTAGCTCATTGAATGTATTCAAATCACAGATAGATAGATTTTTAACCAATAAGGGAATTAAGGGTTACGGGGAGCGGGCGGGTAAGTGGAGCTGAGTCCACGGCCAGATCAGCCATGATCTTGTTGAATGGCAGAGCAGGCTCGAGGGGCTAGATGGCCTACTCCTGTTCCTAATTCTTATGTTCTTATGTAGATCCCAACTGGGCTGTCCCTTTCTCTTGCATCAGTGGTTGAACAAAACTCGTTATAATTAATAAGAGAATGATGTCAGCATGGGGACAGTTTAAAGGTAGATGGGCTTGTGCCAAGATAATAGTTGTGTGGTATTGGCTTTATCTGTCTAACAATCTGTCGTACCACAGAGAACGTGACCGTAATGGCAGGGTTAGAGCAAACAGGCATCATCACCTTGATATGGTTTCCCTCCCAAACATAAATAGATGCCAATTGCAGGTTAAAAAAAAAGACCTGCATTCCTATAGCACCTTTCACGATCTCAAGACGTCCCAAAGCCAATGAAGTACTATTGACATACAGTCACTGTTGTAATGCAGGAAATGTGGCAACCAATTTGCGCATAGCAAACTCCCACAAACAGCAATGTGCGAATGCCCAGATCATCTGTTTTTTTGTTACACTGATTGAGGGATAAATATTGGCCAGGACACCGGGGAGAACTCCCCTGCTCTTCTTCGCTATAGTGCCATGGGATCTTTCACGTCCACCTGAGAGAGCAGACGGGGGCCTCGGTTTAATGTCTCATCCGAAAGACGGCACCTCCGACAGTGCAGCACTCCCTCAGCACTGCACTGGGAGTGTCAGCCTAGATTTTTTTTGTGCTCAAGTCTCTGGAGTGGGACTTGAACCCCACAACCTTCCGACTCAGAGACGGGAGTGCTGCTCACTTAGCCGCGGCTGACACAAATGGTAATGCGTCTCAACAAATGAGTTGTCAAGAAATGAAAGGGCGAATTACTTCTCCCATTATTGTGGCCTGCACCATGTCTGCGGTATGTGGAAAGGTTCCCCAGCAGGTGCTAAAAACAAGTCTGTTGCCTTTGGGCCTGAGCCGGGATTACTGGACGTGCCCGCGCTTGGTTATAGACAACATAGGCAGGCTTTCCAGCATAACATCTGCCAACCCGAATCTTGCAAATACCTATGTCTTGCGTCTGCCCAATGCTATATCTGCGTTGACAGAGAAATGGGGCCATAACTCTGCAAGATTCATGGCTTGTGATCGAATATGCTCTATTACATTAAGGCAGGAGCTGTTTTTGTTGGACTACGCCTCACATTCTGCGCATTTGAATAACATTGCGCCCACACTGGAATCTGTGCTGACAGGATATGAACGCATTCTGAATTTGGATAAGAAATCATCACCGAACTATGACCAATTAGAAGTGTTGTCTGCCAAAGACAGAGTCGACTCTGCATCAGGAGAGAGGGGGTGTCTGCAAGATAGACTGTCGGCCAAGCAAGTGCTCCACTTCCTTGGCAACTGTCACCGCCAACACTGGGAATCCAGAGTCATTATTTCAGGCAAAATTTATTTGCATTATTCTGGCTCCGCAAAAAAAAAACCCTGTAAATTAAACCTCGTCACTGCAGGTCCTGGGCGTCAAAGAAAGAACTTGCATTTGTATAGCGCCATTCACACCCTCAGGATGTCCCAAAGCACTTTACAACCACTTCTGAAGTGTAGTCATTGTTGGAATGTAGGAAACACTGCAGCCAATTTGTGCACAGCATGCCCCCACAAACAGCAACCAGGTCATCTGTTTTTAGTGATGTGGGATAAATATTGGCCCCAGGGCACCGGGGGAGAACTCCCCTGCTCTCCTTTGAAATAGTGGCGAGAGATTTTTTACATCCACTGGTTCAATGTCTCATCCGAAAGACGGCACCTCCGACAGTGCGCCGCTCCCTCAATACTGCACTGGAGCGTCGAATCGTGTATATAAAAACATTGTACTGCTTTTATAATGCAACTGCCTTGATCTAGATATCAGACAAGCAGTAGGAGGCTAAATGTTTCACCCCCTCATGAAGTGCCAGCTTGGTGTAGTTAGTCACCTCCGAGTCAGGAAGTTATAGGTTCATTCTACTCTAGGACTTGAACACGTATTCCAAGTTGACACTCCAGTGCAGGTGTGAGAGAATGCTGCATTGTTGGAGGTACTGTACCTTATTTCAGGTGAGACCTGAACTGAGACACCGTCTTCGTGGTCCTATTCAAAAGAAGAATAGAGAGTTCTCGCAATGGCTTGGCCAACATTCCTCCCTCAGTCGGCAACTCCACAAACAGATTTATTCAGCTCATTGCTGTTCCTGGGACCTTCCTGTCACAGTGCTCATTGTGTGTGAAGTGCTGAGAGACAAACAGGTCAAAATTGCGTTTCTAGAGGGGCGGTTACCGGGCTAAGTGCTGACTGTCGCCGGGGATCGGGTTCCCCGGCTCACGGGAAATTTAGTTGGGGGCGGCGCCGAGAGGTAAAGTTGCGCGCTCGGCCGCCACCCACGCGGTGATGTCATCGAGCGTGCAACGCCCCCTTGGCGCCGTGGCTGGAAAAGTAAGTGAATACAGTGGCCTTACCGCCCAGTCTCCGTACAGCCTGGGAAAGGTGGCGGGACATCAGGGATAGCCGAGGCGGGAGCGTCCAGGGAGCAAGCTAAGTGGTGAGCTTGAATTTTTTTCGGCATTTTTTGTCTTTAATGGGACCAGTGGGAAAGTGTGGGTAGGGGGTCAGATAAATTTTCGGAAACTTTTTTCGCCCACTTTTTCCATCTCGCGTACCGGCAGCCGACCGTGGGGAAATTCGGTCGGCTTCCTGAGCTGCTGCTCCGTGGGGGCGTCCGAGGGTGAGCGTGTGACGCCATCTTTAGCGCTGCTCTCTCATCTTTGGCCGGCAAAACTGAATTTGGCAGTTTGAGGCGGCACCTACCGCCTGGCGTTAAAATCAGCCGGTGTCACCACCTCAAAAACAGCAGGGCCAACTTTCGACCCCCAAGGTGTGATGAAGTGCTATACTTTAGGAATGAGAGGTAACTTCAAATGTTATATTATACACATCATACTTTACATAAATTGACTTCTGAGCCGGAAATTTGTTTACCTGGGCGGGTCGGGTGTGGGCAGTTGACGTGGCAGGTCGGGACCCCACTCCCCATTTCATGCCACTCCTCTGAGCCAAATACCTTTAATGGCACCTAATAAGGCAGCCCTGTCCGTTTCCCGGCCTTATTAAATGGCGTGGGTCCAATGATTTCATCGATGACCCGTTTTCAGCCGGGGTATTTAAAGGAGCCTTGGCCACATTGCATTTGAAGGGTCATCTAGGAGTGTGCATTGCACGGAACTGGAGCATTGCAGTATTGCTAAGCCTTGATAACATGACTGCACAGAGGCAGAGGGCTGCACCCAGGTTCTCAAATGACCCCCTCCTTATGCTTGTGGAGGGAGTGAGAGCACGCACGGAGGTTAACGGGAGAACTGTCCCCTCTTTTTTTTTTAAACTGATCAATGCCTTCAAAAAAATAGCTGATAAAGCAGTGCCAGAGCAAGGTTTGGCCAACTTTGGGGAGGGTGGGAGGATTCGAACTCGAGACTTGGGAGACAGCAAGGAGACCGAGCCGGGAAACGGGAAATGACGGCTTACTCTTGTCCGAAGGCGCCACTGGGAACCGCGTAGACTAGCAGGCCGAGCCAGCAGGCTGAAGACGGGCGACAGAGGTTCCTGGGAGATACATGTCATCAGGAGCACAAAGGTATCTCACAGCGGTTCGAAAAGAATCATCATCCAAGTAGATGTTGCAGGAACCAGGATAGCCATGGAAATCGACACTAGTGCATCCGTGCGCATAGTACCGGAATCGTTTGGTTATTCCTTGCCACTGGACCCAAGACCTAGCTCTGTCAAGCCCGTGTGATGGCTGGTGTGCAACGGCTCATTCACAGAGGAAGCGAGGGAAGGTCAGATCACATAATGGCGTCGGGGGAAGACCTTGAATGGGGGCCAGGAGGGTCTCTTGGTAGGTTCTATGCAGATAACCCAGAAGGGCTTAATAGATAAAATGATTAAAGACGGGTGGGATCCCTCGGCTGTCCCCAAGGAGCAAAAGAATTGGTGGGAGAAACAGAAACAGAAAAAGGCAAAGAAAGCCGGAGTACTTTTAGTATATCAGTTATGTATGTTACAAAGTAAAACCAAACAATTAGTAGAGAAAAGTAAGGAAACAGAAGCCGAGAATAAGAAATGGAGAGAGCGGTATGAACAAACCGGTAAGTGAGGGGATCAGATTATGACCTCCCTCCGACTTATGTTGCCGCAGTAGCAGCCTCGGCTCCTCCCTTTGATGAGGAGACCGAGATGGAAGGGTCAAATTCAGTAAATACAGAAAGGGCAGTCCCTCTTAGGGTACAGGGAGGGAACCCCCGATATCAATATTACACTTTCACCCCCACAGAAAAATAAATGATGAATCAGGATTTGGGGAGCCTACAACCACGGAAGAGAAATGTAGAATTTTGGCAAAAGTTAGAAGAATTGTATGAGACTCACAATAAGCATGAGCAAGATGTCCACCAAATAGTTTGGGCTAAGTGTCCAAAGGACCGGTGGACAGGGCTAGCACCCCCTCACAGTGACGGCACATGGATACCTGCCGTGGGTGCCACAAGGACACAATGGGACGTCCAGGCTGTACAGGCCTTAATGGGAGCGTCCACTCCAAATTGGGGATTGATAATGCAGACCTGCCAGAAAAAGGGAGAAAACACCAATGACTACGGAGCGAGGTTATGGTTCCAATACCAAGAATCCTCAGGACAGGCGGCCCTGGACAGAGACGACCCAGTCTTCATGAAAATGTTTAAGGACAGCCTTTTGGCCAACCATCAAAAGATCTTAAAAATGGGGGTGGTAGTCGCGGACACCTATGACCAAGCTGTCCAGTGGGCATGCCACATTAACTCTGGGGGAATAAAACAAGAAGTGGCCGCGGCTAAGAGTAGTAAGAGTGCGGGCCGAGGGCAATGCTACAACTGTGGCAAGACGGGTCATTTTGCCGCCGACTGTAGGGGCCCCAAAAGACCAACCGTCCGATGTGACAATTGCGGGAAAAAGGGACATGCCACTGATAAATGTTGGGCCCCCAAGGAGAAAAGAAATAGTCAGTCAGGCCTTAGAGTAGAGGAGATGAACCGACAGCAGCTAATCACAGCGCTGAGGGACTTAGGAAGGGACGGAAGGCCAGCGGCCCCCGTGGGGCAGGGAGAGGATCCGCGTATTCACATAACAGCGCTGTTAGGGGGCCGGCAGTGTGATATGTTAGTGGATACCGGAGCATCGGTATCTATGACAGATATTCCCTTACCCACAACTAAACATGTCGTCCATATAACTGGCGTGGGAGGATTTGCCACCAAAGCCCACCAGAGTGAAGTAATTCTATTGGAGATAGCCGGTATTCTGATCCCGGCACAATTGTATGTATGCCCAAATGCAGAAGGGACCATATTGGGGATCGACCTCCTGGAACAGTTAGGGGCAATAATAGACCCACAGTATAAGAGAATAGTTTGGAGAAATAAGGGAGGAGGCAAAATCACAACGTACGGGGAACAGACTAATTTGCACAATCACGCAAAGGTCGGAAGTGTGCAACTTCTCACCCGAGATTGGGATACAGCAGGAGACTACGGCCCATTATGCGAACAAATGAGGGAAGTGTAGGCACAATCAAAGCAGGATTGTGGGCTGGTAAAGACCAAGCCAGTGGTCATTCCTGGGCCCGAACACCCACCTCATAAGCAATACCCTATTAAACCTGAAGCCCGAGAGGCCATAAAACAAACAGTGCAGGACCTCTTGTGGAGCGGTGTCCTTCGGGAAGCCGAAAGCACTACAAACTCGCCAACCTGGCCCGTAAAGAAACCAGATGGGTCATACCGATTGACCATAGACTATACGGCATTAAATAAAGTAATTCCCCACCAGCACCCCATCGTAGCAAGCCCAGCGACCATATTTAATGGACTGAAACCAGAACATAAAATATTCATGGTCTTAGATATAGCTAATGGATTTTGGTCCATACCATTAGCCCAGGAGTCCCAAGATACATTCGCCATTCACGGTCGGGATAGGCAGTACACTTGGACACGAGTGCCCCAGGGTTTTCACAACAGTCCGGCCATATTTCACTGAACTATGAGTTGAGCCTTGGAGACCGTAGATTTAGTCCCCTACCGAAGTACCATCCTCCAATATGTGGATGATCTGTTGATTGCCTCAGAGGACGAGAGATGACATATGGGGGCTCTAATAGAAACCCTAGAAGTCTTAAAGAAAGCGGGATTTAAGGTAAACCCCAAGAAAGCTCAGATCGGATTGAAGGAGGCACAGTACTTGGAACACCAACTGTCGCAGGGGATAAAAACAATGCTCCACGACAGAAAGGAAGCAATTCGCATTATGTACCCGACCGAAAACGGTCCGAGGAGTGCGTAAAGTAGGAACTTTATAGCCAACTTCGCGGCAATCGCGGAACCCATACAGAGACTAGTTAAGGGAGGAAAACCAGCTCTAGAAAGTGTGGAGTGGGGCCCGGAACAAGAAACAGCATACAGCCAGATAAAGGAAGCCCTGATGTCGGCACCAGGCCTAGGACTGCCAAATATGAACGCACCGTTTCACATTCATTGTGAAAACGAGGGCGGGTTTTACGGAGCAGTAGCTACTCAAATGCTTGGAGACCAAGCCCGCCCAGTAGTGTACTATTCCACCCAACAGTCACCCGTGGCAGGAGGTCTGTCAAGATGTGTAGCAGCCTTGGACTGCGCAATGTGGGCGGTGAAAGTTAGTGAGCCAGTAGTAATGACAGGGGAGGTTATACTACATACCAAGCTTACCTTGGTGGAAATGCTCAACACCTGGAAATTGCGCTCCATGTCCAACGTCCGCCAGGCCAAATGGGAAGCAGTATTACTTCCCTTAGATGGGTCCGTGAAAATTGTACGAGACACGGGGGAGAACCCGGCAGAGGGCCTCTTATCTGTGGGTGAGCCTCATGAGTGCCAGGCACAGGAATGGGAGGACTCACCGGGACACATAAGTGAGATGCCCCTTGAAAACCCCGAGCTGATCCTGTACTTGGATGGGTCCCGGAAATATATTCAGGGGACCCCGCATACGGGATGGGCGGTGGTCGATGAAACGCTAAACACTGTCCGAAAGGGAAGGTTTGACGGAGGATTGTCGGCCCAAGTAGCTGAACTCACTGCCCTGACTGAAGGCCTCCAACTGGCCGAAGGCCGGCGGGCAAATGTATATACGGATAGCCGCTATGCCTTCGGGGTGGTCCATGACTACATGACTGCCTGGGCAAGGAGAGGGTTCGTCACTGTGGTGTATGTAGCACACAAATCACTGACTCCACACGGTCTGGTGTTAATCTAACTGCTGTGACCTTCGTCCTTTAGTGTTCAGCTCCAGGGTGCCTCTCAGGTGTGGTTGTCAGCCTTTTATATTGCCTGTTGCAGGTACTTCCAGGTTTCCCACCACAGCGCCCTCTGTGGTGTAGCATTGTGCTTACATTACATTTAAGGTACCAGGACAATACATACATCAATACATAACATCACACTTCCCTCCCACCAGGACGCAGGACGACGATACACACATCAATACATAACATCACACTTGTCCAACGGAAGGCAGGTAGGCATAGACAGTGCGTTAGTATGGTACATGTTATCTGGTACATTAACTAGTTATTGACTGGTAACGGATCCTTGATTTCCTTGTTCGCTCTTATCATTAATTGTACTTCATAACCATTATTTTACACAAGTACAGTGGTACAGTGGCCATTCAACATTAAAATATTAATTCTTATTACAAATTCGCCATCTCACATTAACATAGCTCATTTCAGACTCGCTCTGCCTTACAGAAGTCCTTTGTGGGGTCCACCTCATGGTAAGGTCCTTTTAAGACTCCCGGGTGCATTTCCTTTTTAAGGTGCCATCTTTGATGCAGGAGGATTCCACGAGGCTTCTCCTTGGGTGCCGCCATCTTTGATGCTCTGCTGCTCTGGACACGATGCCGCCGCCATCTTGCTCTCTGCTGCTCCGGATGCCCTCCGCCGTCGCAGCCTCCGCTCCTACCTGACTTGCCGCCTCCCCTGCGGCCTCCGTGGCCCCCGACCTCCAGCTGCTGCCGCTGCCCGACTCTCCCTCTGCGTGGGCCCCTCCGATCCGCCGGCCATCCTGGATTCCTCACACCCCGCCGGCTCACCCCCCCCCCACTAGGCCCCTCTGTGCAGGGCTGCTTGCCTGTGGGGGCTGGGGCTGCAGGGTCTCTGTGTGAGGCCCGGGCCTGGGGCTTGCCTGTGGGGGCTGAGGCTGCAGGATCTCGGTGTGAGATCCGGGCCTGGGGCTTGCCTGTGTGGGCTGGGGCTGCAGGATCGCGGTGTGAGGTCCGGGCCTGGGGCTTGCCTGTGTGGGCTGGGGCTGCAGGATCGCGGTGTGAGGTCCGGGCCTGGGGCTTGCCTGTGTGGGCTGGGGCTGCAGGATCGCGGTGTGAGGTCCGGGCCTGGGGCTTGCCTGTGTGGGCTGGGGCTGCAGGATCGCGGTGTGAGGTCCGGGCCTGGGGCTTGCCTGTGGGGGCTGGGGCTGCAGGATCGCGGTGTGAGGTCTGGGCCTGGGGCTTGCCTGTGGGGGGGTTGAGGCTGCAGGATCTCTGTGTGAGGTCCGGGCCTGGGACTTGCCTGTGGGTGGATTGAGGCTGCAGCTCCAGCTCGGTCGGCGCTGCTCTCTGGGGACCCGGGGCACGGCAGCACCCCGGGGAGCAGCAGCCTGTGGAGGAATGAAGTCTTCCCAGCTCCCACGGACCGTCCCCATTCACCTCCGGCCGAGGAGTATCGGCCCATCGCCTGCAACGACCCACAAAGGTAAAGCGGGCGTCTCGTCCCCGTGGGATACCTGCACCATCGCTCTGCCAAGAACAGGTATTAGTTCCCTGGTGTCGGTACGCAGCTTCACCGTGACCGGGACCAGCTCGGGTCGTGCAGCTGGGTTAATCCACAGTTTATCAAAAGTTCTCCGACTCATCAACGACGGACCCGAGCCCGTGTCCACTGCCATACTCACAGGGACTCCGTTGATTTTTACTTCCCTTATCACTGGGGGCGAATCGTCGGTACACGTGTACAGTCCCAACACCTCATCATCTTCTGCCTGCTCCTCACTGAACAGTGGATCATTCCCCATCTCCTCAGCCACACGGTGAGTCCGATTTCTTTTACACACACGCTGAAGGTGGCCTTTAACGTGGCAGGTATTGCACGTGTACTCCGCAAACCTGCACCGGTGAGCCTCATGGCTTCCTCCACAACGCCAGCATGGTGCTGCTTGATTGGCCCCCCTCAGCGGACTCTGAGTTCCAGGACCCCGTGATCCGTGCTCTCTGCCCCGGGCAGAGCCACGTTCTGCAGTTTTGTCCATGGTGGGCGCTATCCTGAGGACAGTGCCTGCCGGGTTCGAGACTGTGTGGATCATTTGCTTGGTGCTGCAAGTCGAGGTCATATGTGCCCAGCTGATGGTGATGGCCTTTGTCAGAGTGACTGTGGGTTCCGTGGCCAGCAGCTTGTGAAGGAGACCCTCGTGGCCAATCCTCATAATGAAAACGTCCCGCAACGCCTCGTCAAGGTGTGCGCCAAAATCACACGGCGCCGCGAGTCTCCTGAGGTCTGCAGCATATTTGGTGACATCCTGGCCCTCAGGTCTGCAGTGATGGTAAAAATTTGTGTCTGGCCGTGAGGATGCTCCCCTTCGGTTTCAACTGGTCACGAATGAGTTCAGTCAGCTCCTCGTATGACTTGTCCCTGGCGCTCCCGGGTGCCAGCAAATCCCTGACGAGACAGTAAACCTCATCTCCACAACTGGAGAGCAATATCGCCTTACGCTTCTCTCTCATTGTGTCCGTGTCCTCCGTCAGGTCGTTTGCTGTGAAGTAGTACTCGAGCCTTTCCGTAAAGGCCTCCCAATCATTGCCCACGGTAAAATCCTTCAGCGAGCCCAGAGTAGCCATGGTTGCGTGGAGTTCGTCCACTTCCTTGTCGCCAATGTGGTGTATGTAGCACACAAATCACTGACTCCACACGGTCTGGTGTAAATCTAACTGCTGTGACCTTCGTCCTTTCGTGTTCAGCTCTCAGGTGTGGTGGTCAGCCTTTTATAGTGCCTGTTGCAGGTACTTCCAGGTTTCCCACCACAGCGCCCTCTGTGGTGTACCATGGTGCTTATATTACATTTGAGGTACCAGGACGATACACACATCAATACATAACAGTCACTTCGGGCAGGAAGGCTGTCAAACATGAGGGCCGAATCAGACTACTATTAGACGCCGCCAGTAAACCCGCAGAGGCAGCAGTGATCAAGGTTAAGGCTCACCAGAAAGTAGTAAACAATGGGAATTAAGGGTTATGGGGAGCGGGCGGGTAAGTGGAGCTGAGTCCACGGCCAGATCAGCCATGACCTTGTTGAATGGCGGAGCAGGCTCGAGGGGCTAGATGGCCTACTCCTGTTCCTAATTCTTATGTTCTTATGTTCTTATGTCCAACGGGGCAATGAAGCAGCAGATAAAGCGGCACAGGAAGCAAGTATATCCTTAGAAGTACAGGAAGAAGTTGTATGTAGTATCATTACCAGGGAAGATATACACATTGTGAGATTGGGGGGTGGACCATTTGGGACCGAGATGAGGAGAAGCTTCTTCACCCAGAGAGTGGTGAACCTGTGGAATTCTCTGCCGCAGAAAGTTGTTGAGGCCAATTCACTGGATGTATTTGGGGGGGCGCGGGGGGGGAAAGAGTTAGATGTGGTCCTTGCTACTGGGGGAATCGGGGGGTATGGCGAGAAAGCAGGAATGGGGTACTGAGGTTGCATGTTCAGCCATGAACTCATTGAATGGCGGTGCAGGCTCGAAGGGCCGAATGGCCTACTCCTGCACCTATTTTCTATGTTTCTATGTTTCTATTACATGCCGATGTAAGTGATGAAGAAAAGAAAAATTGGGACACAAAAGGAGGGAGCCAGGGTGACGACTTCGTATGGAGGAAAGATGGGAAGGTGATAGCCCCGGCTTGTATTAGACAAATGCTCATGGAACTACACCACGGCATCAGTCATGTCGGACGGAACGTCATGATAACAAACATAACTGGGGATTGGTGGTGGCCAGGAATGGGACGGGACGTAGCCAAGTACTGTCAGCAATGTGTCACATGTGCCCAGCACAACCCAGGAAAGGCCGTTAAGGTTAGAATGGCTCACCAACCACGACCAAGGGGGCCGTGGGAGTGTATACAGATAGACTTCACGGGACCTTTACCATCCTCAAGGGGCAAGAAATACTGTCTAGTAATAATAGATCAGTTTACGTGGTGGGTAGAGGCGTTCGCCACGCGAAACTGCACCGCAATCACGGTGGCCTGAATATTGGCAGAGGAAGTAATTCCACGTTGGGGCATCCCTATCCAAATCGATTCCGACCAGGGAACCCATTTTACCGGACAAATAATGAAGGAGGTGTGTGCTATGTTGGGTATTAGACAGAAGTTTCATATCCCCTACCACCCGCAAAGCTCTGGGATGGTAGAACGTATCAACAGGACACTTAAAACAGCCCTAGCAAAGGCCATCCAAGAGACAGGACAAGCTTGGGCGGATTTACTACCCACAATCTTGATGAGACAAAGGGCAATTCCTAACCGAGTGACGGGATTAACTCCATATGAGTTGATGACAGGCAGGGCGATACACCTGTCGGAAGGAATCATAACTGGGGGATCCGACGTAGGACCCCTGAGGATCGGATTAGAAAGTACGTCTTGGAACTGTGTAAGCAACTTAAGGAATTGAGGAAGGAAGTGAGGGACCGGCAAGCAGGCAGGGATGAACAGAAGGAATTGGAGAACCAGGGGGAGGTCCCGCAGGTAGGGCAAAGGTAAAATGGTAAAATGTCTGCCAGGACGAACGGGGTTTGCTCCCCGTTGGTCTGGCCCATTTGAAGTCCTAATTAGCGGAGATACGTGCGCCTGCATAGATATGGGTGGGGTTGGCCGATGGAAACATTGGTCTCAGCTCAAAGAATATGAATCCAACGACCCCAGCACAAGCGAACAAAACAAGTAACCCTGCCTTCATACACATTCGAGGAAACTGAAGGCGGACGCATCAGCAGAAAACGCCGGACGAAATAAAGACGATCCAAGATGAATGTGTTACGCGATATTATGTGCAGTTTGCTTTTTTGTGTAATTGTAATACGTAGCCTTGGGAGGACTCAGGCCAGAGTACCCCCACGGACCAAGAGAGAGTTGTATGTGAACACCTTTTTGTACATGTCATACACCTATGCCAAGAAAGCCAATGTTGCCAGCTGTTGGGTCTGTGCCCATGTCCCCACACACTCGGAGGAAGGAATCCCCCTACAATCAATCCCATTTAGTGATAATGAGACGGCCAGCTGGATGTTTGGAGTTCGAACAGGATCCACACGCGTTGGCTCTTATGCCATAGAGGCAGACGGCAGCACTATAATAAAACTTAAAAGTCATGGGTATAATCCAGAACAGTGTAGTGGGTGGAGACGATCAACCTATAACGATTCCTATCTGCCACCATTCCTGAGAACAAGGTATAAGAAGGGACAGGGAGGGGGGGCTATGTCTCACAAGACAGGGACGACCGGAAGATCCTATTGTGGGATACAGTAACTGCACATATAGCCTTACTTTACCTGTCGAAGGGGGTAAGGTGACACTCCCGTCATTAAACGGAAACGGTGACTTTTCGGTCCAATGGGACCCCCCAGCGATAAATAAGTATACGCCCTACAACGGGACTCATTTTGTGTGTGGTCACAGGGCCTACCCCTAGTCGCCCTGAGAATGGACGGGTTCTTGTTATCTGGCTTATATCGTACCCTACATGTATCACCTGGGTTCTCTGAAGGACCTCCACCGGAGAGCCAGACGAGCCATCACGGAGACTGAAGGATTCTGGGCCATTGCGTTTCCCTGGTATGGTGCGGGTAAATTGGCAAGGGAATCCATTAACATGGCTTCCGTCCTGGAGCAGGTGGCCAATGATACAGCTGAAGCCCTAGTTAAGGTTAATGCAGAGATGGTAGCCCTCCGCACAGTAGCTCTGCAAAATCGGATGGTCCTTGACTATGTGTTGGCAGAAAAAGGGGGAATCTGTGCCCTCATCGGGGCCGAACGTTGTACATACATCCCGGTTAGCTCAGGAGAAATTACCAATCTGGCAGAGCATATCCAAGAAGAGGTTAAAAAGCTTAAGCAACCACCAGCCTCCACGTTGTGGGACTGGTTCTCGGGGTGGTTAGGATCTATGGAACGTCACTAATCCAAGGTCTGGTTACCTTTGTGGTGGTGGTAATAATGCTGTATTGCCTATGTATGTTACTTAAATGTTGTATAAGCAAAGCACTGTCATCTTTACTATCGAGCAGACCTGTCACCCAACCGCCCTCAAACTACGAGAACCGAGCGGTGTCACAGAAGGTGGCGTACACACGCCCAAAACACCTATATGATGAGGTTTTACAAGCAGCAGAATGAGGTGCGACAGGAGATGGGAACCTGGACCCCGGAGTGGAGACCCCGGGGCTCAGGAACCAGCACATCACATCACCAATTTCTGCATGAAGACCGGGTATATGTTGGCCTAGAATTATGTATCTGAAAAATTTCGGCCAAATGAGGGATTGAAGGGTTAATAGCGTTCGAGCGAAATTGCTGTGCTTTAGAAAATGCACTATATGACGAATGAGATAAGCAATTGCGAAAAGGTCACAAGATGCTGAGCAAGAAAGAAACCAATCGCACCAGACGCTGGCCGAAGATAAGGAAGTAAGCCGGCCAAAGACGAAAACAACTCGTTGTAGAGACACTTTTTGCAATGCCAGATGTAGAAACAATGACATGTGACCTTTGCGGTTTACGACTTTAAATACTCATTTTTTGTAAACCCAAATTGAGTTGTTGCCTGGTGAGTGACCTACATACAACTCCCCTGGTACCTTGTATTAATAAACTGTGTGTGTTTTCAACTCTCTAACGTAGTCTCGGAGTAGATTTATTTCCACCTCGGGGGTTTTCCCCCAACAGTTTCGACAAATTGCGTGATTTCCCATTGGAGAAATCCAAGGTAGAACTATGAGGCTACTCAGGAGAGCAAATTCCTGTGGATAGGTCGTATCACCGTACCGGTGAAATACAAAGATCAATTTCAGAGCTTGCCTCTCTTAGTAATGGCAGACTAGGTAGAAATTGGTTGGGATCACTGAAGCTGGATTGGAGTGAGATTTTTTGCGTTGAAACGAGATTTGCATCGAAGGATGATGTCATCAAGAAGTACCCGAAGGTGTTCTGCGAAACAGGCAGTCCAATCCAAGGCTTCAAGGCGAATGTCAGGATACAGAAGAACACCAGACCGGTTTACTGCAAGCCACATCCCGTATCATATGCACTCAAGGAGAGTTGAGCAAGAGCTCAAAAGATTAGAGACTGAGAACATTGTTGCTAAGATAGATCTATGTAATTGGGCTACACCCATTGTTGTTGTACCTAATTCAGATGGTAAGGTAAGGTTGTGTGGTGATTATAAAGTAACCATAAACCAGGTTCTAGAGGGTAATCTACCCAATATATTGCCAAATGTAGAAGATTTGTTCATAACACTGATAGGTGGTCAGATTTTCTCAAAGTTGGATCTTACAAATGCCTACATATAACTGGAGCTAGATGAGGAGTCCAAATCATGCTTGACTATAAATACTCATCTAGGCATATATCAATTTAATAGGCTACTATTTGGAGTGCCTTCCATCCCCGCCATATTCCAAGGGGTGATGAACCAGATTTTGCAAGGTATTGAAGGGGTGCTAGGTTATTTAGATGACATACTCATTTCTTTGTTTAAGAAGGGAGAAAGGGATAGACTGAGTAATTACAGGCCAGTCTGCCTAACCTCAGTGGTGGGAAAATTATTGGAAAAAATCCTGAAGGACAGGATAAATCTTCACTGAGAAAGACACGGATTAATCAAGGACTGTCAGCACAGATTTGTTAAAGGAAGGTCATGTCTGACTAACTTGACTGAGTTTTTCAAGGAGATAACCAGGAGGATCGATGAGGGCAGAGCGTATGATGTAGTGTATATGGATTTTAGCAAAGCTTTTGATAAGGTCCCATATGGCAGACTGGTCACAAAAGTAAAAGCCCATGGGATCCAGGTCAAAGTGGCAAGTTGGATCCAAAATTGGCTCAGAGGCAGGAAGCAAAGGGTAATGGTTGATGGTTTTTTTTGCGACTGGAAGGATGTTCCCACTGGGGTTCCACAGGGCTCAGTACTGGGTCCCTTGCTTTTTGTGATATACATTAGTGATCTAGACTTGAATATAGGGGGCATGATTAAGAAGTTTGCAGATGATACTAAAATCGGCCGTGTGGTTGATAATGAAGAAGAAAGCTACGGACTGCAGGAAGATATCAATCAACTAGTCAGGTGGGCAGAAGAGTAGCAAATGGAATTTAATCCAGAGAAGTGTGAGGAAATGCATTTGGGGATGGATAACAAGGAAAGGGAATATACATTAAATGGTAGGACACTGAGATGTGTAGAGGAACAAAGGGACCTTGGAGTGCATGTCCACAGATCCCTGAAGGTAGCAGGCCAGGTAGATAGGGTGGTTAAGAAGGCATATGGAATGCTTGCCTTTACTAGCCAAGGCATAGAATACAAGAGCTGGGGGGATATCCTTGAACTGTATAAAACACTGGTTAGGCCACAGCTGGAGTACTGCGGGCAGTTCTGGTTACCGCAATACTGGAAGGACGTGATTGCACTAGAGAGGCCAGAGAGGAACTTTATGAGGATGTTGCCAGGAGTGGAGAATCTTAGCGATGAGGATAGATTGGATAAGCTGGGTTTGTTTTCCTTGGAACAGAGGAGGCTGAGGAGAGACCTCATTGAGGTGTAAAAAAGTATGAGGGGCCTAGATATAGTGGATAGAAAGGGCCCATTTCCCTACGCCGCCTCCAGGCCAGGTCCAAGGTCACCCCAACCTCTGTCATTGATCTGCAGTATGCGGACGATGCCTGTGTGCGCATATTCAGAGGCTGAACTCCAGGATATAGTCAATGTATTTACTGAGGCATATGAAAGCATGGGCCTTACGCTTAACATCTGTAAGACAAAGGTCCTCCACCAGCCTGTCACCGCCGCTCAGCACTGCCCTCCAATCATCAAGATTCACGGTGCGGCCCTGGACAATGTGGAATGTCCCATATCTCGGGAAACTCTTATCAACAAAGGCAGACATCGATGTGGTGATTCAACATCGCCTCCAGTGCGCCAGTGCAGCCTTTGGCCGTCTGAGGAAAAGAGTGTTTGAAGACCAGGCCCTCAAATCTACCACCACGCTCATGGTCTACAGGGCTGTAGTAATACCCGCCCTCCTGTATGGATCTGAGGCATGGACAATGTATAGAAGGCACCTCAAGTCGCTGGAGATATATCACCAATGATGTCTCCGCAAGATCCTGCAAATCCCCTGGGAGGACAAATGCACCAACATCAGTGTCCTCAACCAGGCTAACATCCCCAGTATTGAAGCACTGACCACACTCGATCAGCTTCGCTGGGCAGGCCACATAGTTCACATGCCAGATACAAGACTACCAAAGCAAATGCTTTATGCGGAGCACCTTCATGGTAAACGAGCTAAAGGTGGGCAGCGGAAACGTTATAAGGACACCCTCAAAGCCTCCCTGGTAAAGTGCGACATCACCACTGACACCTGGGAGACCCTGGCCGAAGACCGTCCGAGGTGGAGAAAGTACATCCGGGAGGGCGTCGAGCTCTTTGAGTCCCAACGCAAAGAGCATGAAGAGGCCCAGCGCAGGCAGTGGAATGAGCGAGCGGCAAACCAGCCCCACCTATCCCTTCCCTCGACGCATGTCTGTCCCACCTGTAACAGGATCTGTGGCTCTCGTATTGGACTGTTCAGCCATCAAAGTTTGGGAGTGGAAGCAAGTCTTCCTTGATTCTGAGGGACTGCCTAAGATTTCTCTTGGCAGAGGGGTCAACAACCAATTTAAACTTAAAGTTATTGGTAGACGGTTTGGAGGGGATTTGAGGGGAAATTCCTTCATGCAAACATAGAAACATAGAAAGTAGGTGCAGGATTAGGCCATTCGGCCTTTCGAGCCTGCACCACCATTCAATATGATCACAGCTGATCATGCAACTTCAGTACCCCATTCCTGCTTTCTCTCCATACCCCTTGATCCCTTTAGCCGTAAGGGCCACATCGAAAGGGTTGTTGTGGGGATCTGGAACTCACTACCTGAAAGGGTCGTAGAGATAGAAACCCTCACCACATTTAAAAAGTACCTGAAGTACCGTATTCTGCAGGGTTACGGACTAAGAGCTGGAAAGTGGGATTAGGCTGGATAGCTTCTTGTTGGCCAGCGAGGACACAATGGACCGAAATGATCTCCTTCCGTGCTGTAAACTTCTATGATTCTATGAGCAGCAAACAGGCAAATCCATAATAACATACTGAATGAAGTGCTCAAATGGCTAGAGGAGCACAGAGTATGAGTGTCTACTCATAAGTGTGAATTATTTCAAAACTCAGTGGAGTACTTAGGGCACAGAGTAGACAAAGATGGTTTACATCCAATTAAGGGAAAGCTGGATGCAATTAGAAATACACCCACTCCCAAGAATGTCACAGATCTTCAATCATTTTTGGGTCTTTTAAACTATTATGGGAAGTTCCTACCAAATTTGGCTACAGTGTTACATCCACTGAATGAGCTGTTAAAAAAACAGGTCCATTGGAAGAATGCGATGCAGCATTCATAAGAACATAAGATCATAAGAAATAGGAGCAGGAGTAGGCCATTTGGCCCCTCGAGCCTGCTCCGCCATTTAATAAGATCATGACTGATCTGATCATGGACTCAGCTCCACTTCCCTGCCCGCTCCCCATAACCCTTTATTCCCTTATTGCTCAAAAATCTGTCTATCTCCGCCTTAAATGATCCAGCCTCCACAGCTCTCTGGGGCAGAGAATTCCACGGATTTACAACCCTCTGAGAGAAGAAATTCCTGCTCATCTCAGTTTTAAATGGGCGGCTCCTTATTCTGAGACTGTGTCCCCTAGTTTTAGTTTCCCCTGAGTGGAAATATCCTCTCTGCATTCACCTTGTCGAGCCCTCTCATTATCTTATATGTTTCGATATGATCACCACTCATTCTTCTGAACTCCAATGTGTATAGGCCCAACCTACTCAACCTATCTTCATAAGTCAACCCCTTCATCTCCGGAATCAACCTAGTGAACCTTCTCTGAACAGCATCCAAAGCAGGTATACTCTTCCTTAAATACAGAGACCAAAACTTAATGCAGTACTCTAGGTGTGGCCTCACCAATACCCTGTAGAGTTGTAGCAGAACTTCTCTGCTTTTATACTCTATCCCCCTTGCAATAAAGGCCAACATTCCATTTGCCTTCCTGCATACTAACTTTTTATGTTTCATGCACAAGGACCCCCAGATCCCTCTGTACTGCAGCACTTTGCAATTTTCCTCCATTTAAATTATAATTTGCTTTTCTATTTCTTCTGCCAAAGTGGATAACCTCACATTTTCCCACATTATACGCCATCTGCCAATTTTTGGCCCACTCACTTAGCCTGTCTACATCCCTTTGCAGGTTTCTTGTGTCCTCCTCACAATTTGCTCTCCCACGCATCTTTGTATCATCAACAAACTTAGCTACATTACACTCGGTCCCTTCGTCCAAGTCATTAATATAGATTGTAAATAGTTGAGGACCCAGCACCGATCCCTGCGGCATCCCACCAGTTACTGTTTGCCAACTAGAAAATGACGCATTTATCCCGATTCTCTGTTTTCTGTTAGTAAGCCAATCCTCTATTCATGCTAATATATTACCCCCAACCCCGTGAACTTTTACCTGTGCAGTAACCTTTTATGTGGCAGCTTATCGAATGCCTTCTGGAAATTCAAATACGCCACATCCACCTATTCCCCCTTATCCACCCTGCTCATTACATCCTCAAAGAACTACAGCAAATTTGTCAAACATGATTTCTCTTTCATAAAACCATGCTGACTCTGTTTGATTGGATCATGCTTTTCCAAATGTCCCGCTACTGCTTCCTTAATAATGGACTCCAGGATTTTCCCAACGATGTTAGGCTAACTGGTCTGTAGTTTCCTGCTTTCTGTCTGCCTCCTTTTTTAAATAGCAGTGTTACATTTGCGGTTTTCCAATCCACAAGGATTGTAAAGGAAATCATGATAGAGGTAGAGTAAGCGAGAGAAGTGTGAAATTAAATCAGAAGGTGAGAGTGAAGAACCATCACCATAAATGGTTAAAGTGGTTAATAGGAAGAGTAGTGAAGGTATGTGGTCCTCGCACATATTTGGTCAAGATGTTTGATCATGGACAGGTTAGGTTTGTTCATGTTGATCATATTTTACCTACAGATGTGGAACGAGTTGAAAGATAGAATGATTCAATTATTTCTGACTCATCAGATCGTTTTATTACAAGTACAGTACCAGTAGCATATCGACATCAAATGTTGAACCAAGACCAAGAGAAAGTCAGAATTTAAGTCCAAGTCCAAGTCAGGTAATCTGAAGTTGTAGAGAGTTCAAATATAAATCAAGGGCATCCCTTGGAGGAAAACCTTCTTCAGGATCAGCCCAGAATGAGTCGAAGTTCCACACCATGTTTGGAAAGTTCTGTTCGAGAGCAAAGGTATCCGCTTCAAAACAGAAAACCTGTAGTTAAGTTTGATTTGTAAATATGGTAAAATAAGTCCATATATTTAGTTATGTATAACCATGCAAGTAATATATGATGATTATGTTGTTATAATTACTTCTTCATTAAGGAGGGAGAAGTGTAATATAGTGGACTACTGTGGTAATGCAGCCATTGCTGTTTACAACAAGAATAAAAGGAATGGAGCCATTTTGTGAAGTCTGTGTGTTGTGAGGTCATAAAGAATATATCACAGAAGTATCTTAATGAGTTGGAGTGAATGGTGCGATATAACGTTACGTCCAGCAATGATGGTTAGTGTGAACATAAGAATTAGGAGCAGGAGTAGGCCATTCGGCCCCTTGAGCCTGTTCCACCATTCAATAACATCATGGCTGATCTTAAAGGAATGGCTTGGTCATTGTAGAGATGCTTTATGGTGTGGCTTGTGGGGTGATGGGAAACTGGCACAGCTTGTGGCAGCCAGATGGTTGTAATGCCTGACATTAAGTAAATCTGGCCATCATGAGCCCATCTCTGGCCTCCCGGGCAGCAATGTGCTCGTGTGTTGGTGGGATCTGGACTCCAGGTTCCTCCTGCTACTCCTCCTCGTCTTCCAGCTGATGCTCCTCCTCCTCCTCTTCTGAAGAGGCTGTGCACTCTGAGCCTTGCTTCTCATGCAGCGCTATTCCTCGCTGCTGCACTGTGGTGTGCAGGGTGCAGCAGACCACAACGATTCTGGAGACCCTGGCTGGTGCAAGCTGAAGAGCTGCTCCAGATCTGTCAAGACATCGGAAGAGTATTTTGAGCATGCCTATTCTGTCTGCTCAATGACACATCTGATAGAAATGTGGCTTTCATTATATCTCTCCTGGGCCTCAGTACTTGGCCTCCTCAAGGGTGTCATGAGCCAGGTCTTCAGTGGATAGCCTTAGGCTCCAAGCGGCCAGCCAGAAAGTCTGTTTGGACTGGTGCAAGGCAAAAGAGTCATGGCAGCAGTCAGGAAATTTGACACACACATGCACCTTCCTGTGTTGCAGACCAGCTGCACATTGAGGGAGTGGAAGCCCTTGTGGTTGACAATGGGGTGCCCTGATGGCCATGTGTGTGCAGTCGATGACACCCTGCACCTGTGGGAAGCATAGCCCAGCACCTGCTCAGTAACACTGGCGTCATCAGTGGCAAAGTTAATATACTTGGCTGACTTGCCCAACAGGGCATCGGTGACCTGTGAAATGCATCTGTGGGCGGCCGACTGCGAGATGCCGCAAGTGTCTGCTCTGCAGATCCCTGGAAGGAGCCCGAGGTGAAGACGTTGAGGGCGCTGGTGACTTTGGCAGCTATTGGAAAGGCGTGTCCACCCGTTCCTCTAGGCTGCAGATCTTGCTTCTGCAATGTGCAAATGTCTGCGATGACCTGGCGCGATAGCCTGAGCCTCCTTTGTCACTGCTGCTCGGTCATGTGGAGGCAGCTCATCCTGTGTGTTAGGGGTATCGCCTCAGGCGCAGTGCAGCCCTGCACTGATGCCGTGTCTTGTGCAGCATTGGGTCGTTGAGGTGAAGGTTGGTGGTGTTGTTGTTGGTGCTGCTGGTGTGCCTGGTGCTGCTGGTGTTGGGGCTGATCGTGGTCTGATTGTGAGGACCAAAATGAGACAGGATAAACGCCACACGTAGAGGTGAGGCAAGCATTCTATCAGTGGTGTGATAGGTTGTACCAATGAGAATTTGCTGAAAACGCTTGCAGCCTCTGGAAAGCTAAATCTGTGCTGACAATGCACTCAGCAGCAGCAGCATCATCTGCCTTAGCAAAGTAACCAGGTGTCAGGTGAGATAGAAACAGAAAATGCTGGAAATCTCAGCGGGTCAGGCAGCATCTGTGGAGAGGAAGCAGAGTTAACGTTTCGGTTCAATGACCCTTCGTCAGGACCGGAATGTTAACTCTGCTTCCTCTCCACAGATGCTATCTGACCTGCTGACATTCCCAGCATTTTCTGTTTTTATTTCCGATTCCGCAGTATTTTGCTTTTGTATAGGTGGGAGTGTTTATTGTGCTTTCCATGCTGTGCAGTAATGAGTTCCATCAATGGCCACTGAACCTCTGTCTCAGGATCACAGACGTGGTTCCCAAGCTACGTGATCCCCACACTCACGCAGTGAAATTGGACAGATAGGGTTAAAAAGACGCTTAAGGGTCTGCCAAGTACCTAATAATTATCTAAATTTAGTCGGCCGTCCCTTGACCATAAGTCTACGTGAATTGTATTAAGTTGACAGTAATCTCTGAAGCCAAGTAAAAGGCGCAAGGAGGCGTGATGATGGCGGGTTCCCCCACCTGCTGCAATTTATTTCCACTTTCAGTCCCGTCCCGCCTCCAATGCCACACGCACAGCATCGGGACAATTGCGGCCCTGGTGTCTGGTGGAGAGGCTCAGATGTCTCTGTCACATCTTTTGTGTCATGTATGTGTGCTTGGGGTTACTAGCCACCAGGTGGCGCCACTGTCGGAAGTCAGTGGACTGTACCCACGCATGTGCAGCCCAGGTATAAAAGGAAAGCCATCTTGTAATGTAATCACTTTGGGCCATAATGAAGCAGAGCCAGGTTTGTACCTGTGTTGGTTTACAGTATTCAGTCTATCGAGTTATTGCATTGCATAACATTTTGGATTTCTGTCTAATCCCATTCTTGTAGCTGAGACTGCAGTGACTGTGGCAAGTCAAATCTTGTTGGACGCAAATATGGGAGCCCTATTACATGCCTGTTTTGCAGAAATTATGCTCGAGAACATCCGACATTTTCAACAATATTTATTTCAATGGCTCTGTCGAGTAAAACAAAAATTCTGAAGTGAGAGAATTCAAATTAATATTTTCCTTTCTGAAAGATAATATTCACTTACTCAGCACCCCTCAAAGCTTCTAGCCACCATTTCAAATTAAGCTCCCGGTCAATATTCCTTCTAAAGCACTTTTCCAAAGTACAAACATACATTCTGGACAGCTCCACTGAGGGTAGCTGAGTTACTCTTGACCACAAGTCGACGCAAATTGTATTAAGCTGACAGTAATCTCTGAAGCCTGCTCACCACTTCCATACATCTCCGAGAGAACGTGTGTATCCTGGGGGAACCAACTGACCTGTAAACTTGCTCACTGTGAGAATAATTGGCTCCTGGCAGCGAGGTTAATACTGAAAAGATTGATAGCAAGTAAGCGGAAAGTGTTAAATAGTCCAGCAGCATCGTGTAAAGGTTTAACAATCATACAGAAATGGCCAGTTTGTAACGACGAGTGATACAAATTGTAAGATTAAGATGGGAGCCAATTAAAGAGCCTATGGGAGTCAGTTACATAAATATAAAACCGAGGCAGTCTCCCTTGTCACGATTCATTAAAATTCTTAATTATGTATCAGCCATGCTGAGTTTTGATGAGTGGCAGTGATTCCTCCACTCAGCATCACCGGAGGCCATCGCGTGGATAACTGGACAACCCATTATAAGCTTTCCCGTCATATGAAAGAAGTAGTATTAGAATCTAAAGATGAAGAATCCAGGGCTTACTCTGAAAACATCAGGTGCTAACTCGCTTCAATAAGATAAGGAGAGACACCAAACGTTGCTAAT
The DNA here is from genome assembly GCF_044704955.1 of Pristiophorus japonicus. Taxonomy (NCBI): domain Eukaryota; kingdom Metazoa; phylum Chordata; class Chondrichthyes; family Pristiophoridae; genus Pristiophorus; species Pristiophorus japonicus. The sequence continues at coordinate 173,055,284 of NC_091991.1, read as the reverse complement.
ATTATGAGCATTTAGCCAGGGCTGGCTTTTAACAGGATTACCGTGGGTTTCATTGAATGGTTCCAATGTTATTACAGGCTGTATCATAATTTCCTGCTAGTCCAATACCTCCCTTGCCCCAGGTTCTCCTCGGTTGGGAAGATGGGACATAAATTCACCGGAATGACACCAGGGCTAAACGGGTTGAATTATGAGGACACTTTTCATAGACTAGACTTGAATTCCCTTTGAGTACAGAAGATTAAGGAGTGATCTAATTGAGGTGTTTAGGATGATTAAAGGATTTGATAGGGTAGATAGGGATAAGCTATTTCTTCTGGTGGGGGAGTGCAGAACAAGGGGGCATAACCTTAAAATTAGAGCTAGGCCTTTCAGGGGTGATAGAAACATAGAAACATAGAAATTTACAGCGCAGAAGGAGGCCATTTTGGCCCATCATGTCCGCGCCGGCCGACAAAGAGCCAGGCCGGCCGACAAAGAGCCGTACGGCCGATAAAGAACCAGGCCGGCCGACAAAGAGCCGCACGGCCCTCGGTCAGCAGCCCTGAAGGTTACATATAAACCTATGAACAATGGCGGAATGACAAAGAGCACCCAGCCCAACCAGTCCGCCTCACACAACTGCGACACCCCTTATACTAAAACATTCTACACTCCATCCCAACCGGAACCATGTGTTCTCCTGGGAGAGGCAAAAACCAGATAAAAACCCAGGCCAATTGGGGAAAAAAATCTGGGAAAATTCCTCTCCGACCCATCCAGGTGATCGAAACTAGTCCAGGAGGTCATCCTGGCCGTATTCGCTTCCCTGCAGTACTTACCATTTATATCTGCGCCGGCCAACAAGAAGTTATCCAGTCTAATCCCAATTACCAGCTCTAGGTCCGTAACTTAGTCAGGAAGCACGTCTTCACACAGAGGGTAGTGGAAATCTGGAACTCTCTTCCCCAAAAAGCTGGGGGCACAATTGAAAATTTCAGAACCGAGGCTGATAGATTTTTGTTTGATAATGGGTTACGGACCCAAAGCGGGTTGATGGAGTTAAGATACAGATCAGCCATGATCTCATTGAATGGTGGAACAGGCTCGAGGGGCTGAATGGCCTACTCCTGTAATTATGTCCAGACAGCTTCATGGATACGGGTCAATCACGTTCTCCTGTCATCGCCCCCCGCGCCCCTCCCCCCAGAAGACACGTTCCTGCAGGCCAGAAGGGATGTGGCTCCCGACATATCGTGATTTGTGCCACAAAAAAAGGAAAAGAACCCCCTCAGTTTAAAGTGCGCAGTGCCCAGTTTTTGGCCAGATCTGCCTGAACTGATTGCATTTGGATAAGCTTTGCTACTCAGCCAAAACTACACTTAACCCTGCAGTATTAGAGCAAAGAGCCTTTTAGTTTCCTGTAAGCTACAAGCTACAAGCTACGGAGCTGCACTGGCTTTTTAAAATGAATGAACTTGTTTACTCTGGTGTCAGCCATGGCTCAGTGGGCAGCACTCTCTCTCGCCACTAAGTCAGCTGGTTGTGGGTTCAAGTCCCGCTCCAGAGACTTAAACACAAAATCTCGGCTGACACTCCAGTGCAGTACTGAGGGAGCGCTGTGTACTGTCGGAGATGCCGTCTTTGGGATGAGACGTTAAACCGAGGCCCCTGTCTGCGCTATATGGCGGACGTAAAAGATCCCGTGGCCACTATTCGAAGAAAAGCAGGGGGAGTTCTCCTCAGTGTCCTGGCCAGTATTTATCCCTCAACCTAAAACAGATTATCTGGTCATTATCACGTTGCTATTCGTGGGATCTTGCTTTGCGCTAATTGGCAGTAGTGCTTCCTACATTACAACAGTGGCTGCATTTCAAAAATACCTAACTGGCTGTAAAGTGCTTTGGGACGTCCTGAAGTCGTGAAAGGCGCGGTATAATTGCAGGTTCTTTCTGTTAGCTTTTGGAAAGCCAATTTTGTTATCAAGAGTTCTACCTTGGCACGAGAAAGTCTTGTGCCACAAGTCACTTTTGTGCCACCATGTATTGTGACACGGAGACCTTTTATAGCTGCGGTCGCTAAAGTCAAACCACAATGTATTACCTTCTGAGCATCGGGCAGATCAGAACGGCTCTCAAAGAGGGCTTCAGGCAGCGGAGGAGCAGGCTTCAGCCAGCTGCTGCTTTTACAGGCCCCCCGGGCAGGAGATAAGCAGTGGGAAAGAGGGATCACGGCCAGGAAAAGGAGGCAGATTTTAAGAGAGCGAGGGAGTGAAGTAAAAGCAGAAAAACATGGACAGGAAATGATTCAGCAGGACTTTGGAATCTGAATGCAAAAGCTGATAGACCAACATCACGGGGGAGAAATTGAGCCGGTTTGCACCTCCCACTAGCGCCTGTGGGGGGCGGTAACGGGGCGCTAGGCGTACACCGAGCAGGCGCGGCAAAATCGCCGGCGCCCGCCAACTTCCCTGCCGGTTTTGCGCTGGCGCTGAAACTTACCGCCTCGCCCTCTTGCGCTGCGGAGATCATCCAGTGCGCAGCGCCCCCGTGACCGCCCCGGTTGCAATATTCGGTCGCGCCCCCCTCCAGCATCGCCGGGCGTCAACAACGGCACCCGCAGTCGGCGTTGCCGCCTCGGCTGGCCGCTTGGGGAGCGATATTTAAAGGCGGCGGGTGTCAGGCAGGGCAAAATTTATTTATGTCCCCATTCTGATGCCTCATGATTTCCTTTGCCCCCCCCCCCCCCCGCGATTGCTCAATCCTGCGCTCTCTTAAGAGAGCTTGGGGCTGCTATGTACGTAGCGCAGGTGCCGAGGTCCAACACAGACAACTCATTCACCCCAGCATTGGCCCTTCCCTTTGAGGGAAGGAAGGAGCCTGTACAGAGGGCAACTCTGTCCCGAACATCACTCAGCATCCTGCAACTACCACCGCTCTCACTCCCTTTAGCGCACTAAGGGCAGTGGCAGCGCTTGATTTAGTGCCCCTCTTCCTTCCCTCTTGGGGCACTAAAGCGGAAGTCCCCGTCAGCTGCAAACCTTTTGCGCCCGGCGATACTTTAGCACCCCTAAAAAGTTAGCGCCCCAAACGGGACGCCACGCAATTTCTAGCTCCGCATCCTTTCATAATATGTCGCTGCAGTACTCCCAGACAGTTATAGTCAGATCCACTCAGGTCACATGACAGCCCTAAAGTAGTCAGATCATTTTACCACTCATGGTTTAATCAGACCATGATGGCCGATGAAGCAGGAAAAGTTACACATTAAATGGCACCAAATGTGTTAAACCTTTAGTGGATGGCAAAGGTTGAGCAGGTTATTTTTGAGGGCGGTGGGGGAGGAATCGGCAAGAATCAGATCAAGAGGCCAGACAAGCACTGCACTGAATAAGAACATAATCAACTCCAGATAAACAAGCGTATGACCAAGAATATTTCCACTGTATCAAATCATTTCCATTATATATACGAGTTCGGACCCAAGCATAACACACTAATGATCCTGATCCAGCCATAACATTTTCTTAAAGCCATTCGAATTTCAGTGCGTAGATTTTGTTGGTCCGATGCCCAATGTGCGAGTGAACCCATTGTAACGTACACCTGAGGGAGCGGCCAGTGGGCAGGGGGAGATATGGCCTCTCCCACCACAGTGGGCAGCGGGAGATATGGCCCCTCCCACCACAGTGGGCAGTGGGAGATATGGCCCCTCCCACCACAGTGGGCAGTGGGAGATATGGCCCCTCCCGCCACAGTGGGCAGTGGGAGATATGGCCCCTCCCGCCACAGTGGGAAGGGGGAGATATGGCCCCTCCCGCCACAGTGGGCAGTGTGAGATATGGCCCCTCCCGCCACAGTGGGCAGGGGGAGATATGGCCCCTCCCGCCACAGTGGGCAGTGTGAGATATGGCCCCTCCCGCCACAGTGGGAAGGGGGAGATATGGCCCCTCCCGCCACAGTGGGCAGTGTGAGATATGGCCCCTCCCGCCACAGTGGGCAGTGGGAGATATGGCCCCTCCCGCCACAGTGGGAAGGGGGAGATATGGCCCCTCCCGCCACAGTGGGAAGGGGGAGATATGGCCCCTCCCGCCACAGTGGGAAGGGGGAGATATGGCCCCTCCCGCCACAGTGGGCAGTGGGAGATATGGCCCCTCCCGCCACAGTGGGAAGGGGGAGATATGGCCCCTCCCGCCACAGTGGGCAGGGGGAGATATGGCCCCTCCCGCCACAGTGGGAAGGGGGAGATATGGCCCCTCCCGCCACAGTGGGCAGGGGGAGAGGGGAGAAGTTGGGCAGCTAAAGGCAAGCTGCAGAAGGAGCTGTGGACGAAAAGAGCGAGCCAGATGTCTGACCTGTATCATTGGCCCTGATTGTGTCCGGGGGCGGGGAGGAGAGGGGCGGGATCATTCTGTGTGAGGGGGGGGGGGGGGGGGCCTGGGCCAGCGATAATGTCCCGTGCCCGATTTTAACTCCTGGGCCTCATTTTCATATCCAGGACCCGAATCCCGCCCAAACCCGGCAGAAATCAAATTTAAAATTGCAGGCAGTCAGATCGGGGCAAGAAATGTGTGAGTAAGTCCCCCACTCAATTTTGACTGCCCCCTCCCGCCAAGCTTGGGGAGTTTAAATTGGGACCAATTGTTACTGGTTACTGTTGCACCGTATAAAGAACTGTGTCTGGAGTTTTGTTTGGATGGTGTTGAAGACCCTGTTATCCAGTGCTTAACTGGATCTTTACACTAGATCACTCATTCATTAACACCTCTTGTATGTGATCAATTACTACTTTGTATCTATAGTTTGGATTGCTTTATTGGTTCGGAAGCAGTACTGAGGTAGTGTAGATACATTATCAGCTTGTCACTTGTGGCTCAGTGGGCAGTACTCTCCCCTCTGTCAGAAGGTCGTGGGTTCAAGCCCAACTCCAGAGACTTAATCTAGGCTGACACTCCCACTGAGGGAGTGCTGCACTGTCGGAGGTGACACTCTCACTGAGGGAGTGCTGCACTGTCGGAGGTGATACTCCCACTGAGGGAGCGCTGCACTGTCGGAGGTGACACTCCCACTGAGGGAGTGCTGCACTGTCGGAGGTGACAGCTCTCTGGGGTGGAGAATTCCAAAGATTCACCACCTTCTGAGTGAAGACATTTCTCCTCATCTCAGTCCTAAATGGCTGACCCCTTATTCTGAGACTGTGACCCCTGGTTCCAGACTCCTCAGCCAGGGGAAACATTTTCTCAGCATTACCACTATCAAGCCCCTTAAGAATTTTATATATTTCAATGAGATCACCTCTCATTCTTCTAAACTCTAGGGAATACCGGCCTAGTCCACTCAATCTCCCCTCATCAGGCAATCCCCTCATCTCAGGAATCAGTCCAGTGAACCTTCGTTGCACTCCCGCTAAGGCAAGCATGGATTCAGCTCCACTTCCCTGCCTGCTCCCCATAACCCCTTAGTCCCTTATCGGTTAAGAAACTGTCTATCTCTGTCTTCAATGTATTCAATGTCCCAGCTTCCACAGCTCTTTGAGGCAGCAGATTCCACAAATTTACAACCCTCTGAGAGAAGAAATTCCTCCTCATCTCAGTTTTAAATGGGTGGCCCCTTACTCTAAATGGAGTGAACATTCAACTCTGCAGCAGGGCCTTAAGGTGAACATACGGGCTAACAAAAGCAAAATACTGCGGATGCTGGAAATCTGAAATAATAACAGAAAATGCTGGAGATACTCAGCGGGTCAGGCAGCGTCTGTGGAGAGAGAAAGAGAGTTTACAATTCCGGTCCGAGACCTTTCGTCAGAACTGGAAGATGTTGCCGATTTAACAAGTTTGAAATAAGTACAGAGGCAAGGAAAAGGGGAGGGGAGGAAAGAACAAAAGGGAAAGTCTGCGATAGGCAGGGTGGAAGGCAGGAGAGATTAAGTGACAAAGGGGACAATGGTGCAAAGCGAAAGGGGACAGTAATGGGACAAGTGAAGAAACAAAAGATGGGCCGAGAGGAGCTGTAAATGGGAGTAACAGAATCATTACCCAGCATGTGCTGTCCGAAACAATAGGAGCAGTTGTTCTGTGACGTTATTGAAATTAAGATTGTAAAGTGCCGAATTGAAAGACAAGGGGCAGTTCCTCGAGATTCACACTTTAGGAAGGATGTGAGGGCCTTAGAAAGGATGCAGAAAGATTTACAACAATGGTTCCAGGGATAAGAATATAAGAACATAAGAACAAAAGAAATAGGAGCAGGAGTAGGCCACCTGGCCCCTCAAGCCTGCTCTGTCATTCACTAAGATCATGGCTGATCTGATCAGTGGCTCAGTTCCACTTCCCTGCCCACTGCCCATAACCCTTTACTCCCTTATCACTCAAAAATCTGTCTATCCCCACCTTAAATATATTCAATGACCCAGCCTCCACAGCTCTCTGGGGCAGAGAATTCCACAGATTTACAACCCTCTGAGAGAAGAAATTCCTCCTCATCTCAGTTTTAAATGGGCGGCCCCTTATTCTGAGACTATGCCCCCTAGTTTTAGTTTCCCCTATGAGTGGAAATATCCTCTCTGCATCCACCTTGTCGAGCCCCCTCATTATCTTATATGTTTTGAAAAGATCACCTCTCATTCTTCTGAATTCCAATGAGTAGAGGCCCAACCTACTCAACCTATTTCATAAGTCAACCCCCTCATCGCCAGAATCAACCGAGTGAACCTTCTCTGAACAGCCTCCAATGCAAGTATATCCTTCCTTAAATACTGAGACCAAAACTGTACGCAGTACTCCAGGTGTGGCCTCACCAAGGTCCTGTACAGTTGTAGCAGGACTTCTCTGCTTTTATACTCTATCCCCTTTGCAATAAAGGCCAACATTCAATTTGCCTTCCTGATTACTTGCTGTACCTGCATACTAACTTTTTGTGTTTCATGCACAAGGACCCCCAGGTCCCTTTGTACTGTAGGACTTTGCAATTTTTCTCCATTTAAATTATAATTTACTTTTCTATTTTTTCTGCCAAAGTGGATAACCTCACATTTTCCCACATTATACTTCATCTGCCAAATTTTTGCCCATTGACTTAGCCTGTCCATATTCCTTTGCAGATTTTTTATGTCCTCCTCACAATTTACTTTCCCACCCATCTTTGTATCATCAGCAAACTTGGCAACATTACACTCAGTCCCTTCATCCAAGTCGTTAATATAGATTGTAAATCGTTGAGGCCCCAGCACCGATCCCTGCGGCAGCCCACTAGTTACTGTTTGCCAACCAGAAAATGACCTGTTTATCCTGACTCACTGTTTTTTGTTAGTTAGCAATCCTCTATCCATGGTAATATATTACCCTCAACCCCGTGAACTTTTATCTTGTGCAGTGACCTTTTATGTGGCACCTTATCGAATGCTTTCTGGAAATCCAAATACACCACATCCACTGGTTCCCCCTTATCCACCCTGCTCGTTACATCCTCAAAGAACTCAAGCAAATTTGTCAAACATGATTTCCCTTTCATAAATCGAATTACATTGTATATAATACAATGATTAAACAAAATTAAATAATATATGCCATAATTATAAATTAAGTTAAAATTAGAAAATCAGCAATTGAAGCAAATTAAATCAGCTTACTTTAAGATTCATTCCCTGTCCAGTGATTCAATTAATATGGAAGAACCAATCAGCTAAGTTGAAAAAAGTACAAGTAAATCGCTGCTTCACCTCGAAGGAATGCTTGTGGGTCCTGGACGGTAGGCAGGGAGGAATAGAACATTTCTATAGCGCCTTTCATGACCACCGAATGTCTCAAAGCGCTTTACAGCCAATGAAGTACTTTTGAAGTGTAGTCACTGTTGTAATGTAGGAAATGTGGCAGCCAATTTATGCACAGCAAGTTCCCGCAAACAGCAATGCGATAATGACCAGATAATCTGTTTTAGTGATGTTGATTGAGGGATAAATATTGGTCCAGGACACCGGGGATTAACTCCTCTGCTCTTCTTCGAAATAGTGCCGCGGGATCTTTTACGTCCACACAAGAGAGCACTCGGTTTAGTTCGGTTCATCTGAAAAACGGCACCTCCGATAGTGCAGTGCTCCCTCAGCACTGCCCTGGGAGTGTAGGCCTAGATTTTTTATGCTCAAGTCTCTTGGAGTGGGACTCAAACCCACAACCTTCTGACTCAGAGGCGAGGGTGCTACCCACTGAGCCACGGCTAATACCGAGGAGGTGAAGGGGCAGTTGTGGCAGATGGGGGCGGGATAACATCTGTTCATCCGAGGTTGAACCAATATCATCGTCTCACAATTCACCTGCAGACTCGATCGCTGCGGGGAAAGATATCTGGAGGCAGAAGTGAAGGGGACGACCCAGGAAAATCCATTAGTTCCCAAAACAGAGAGAAATGTGGAGAACACATTCCTGTAAGTAACCAGTTTTCAATCTCCGATCACTGCAGGAAACGTGAGTGGACGGTCCAAGTCACATCGAGAGCTGATTTATTGATCTGTTTTTATCCAGCTGTGTGACTGTCCGGCTAAAAACCTCGTTGCGAGCAGTTAGAGTCCCAGTACTTGCGGGAAACAAGCATCATTTACTAAATAAATCAGATTATTGCAACAAAAAAACTCTCAGCGACCATGAAAACAATTTTACAGATGTTAAAGCACTAAAAGGATCTTTGGTTGTTGAACTTTTCACAGGACATAGCCATGCTGGCATGGCTGGTGCTTGTTGCTTTGAGGAGGTACAGTGGAATCGACTGCAGTTGCAACTAAAACGAAAGACTTGCATTTATATAGCACCTTTCACCACCTCAGGACATCCCGATGCGCTTTACAGCCACTGAAGTACTTTTGGAGTGTAGCCACTGTTGTAATGTAGGAAACACAGCAGCCAATTTGCGCACAGCAAGCTCCCCCAAACAGCAATGCGATTATGACCAGATAATCTTTTTAAGTGTTAGTTGAGGAATAAATATTGGCCCAGGAGACCGTTCTTCTTCAAAATAGTAGCCCGAGGATCTTTTATGTCCACCTGTGAGAGCAGATGGGGCCTCGGTTCAACACCTTATCCGAAAAGCGACAGTGCGGCGCTCCCTCGGTACTGCACAGGGAGTGTCAGCCTAGATTTTATGCCCCGGAGTCAAACCCACAACCTTACACAACATTCTGTGTCTCCTCCTGCCACAAAGTGGATCTCTGGCCAGCCCAATGCCTGCCCACAGCCAGGAGCTAATACCTGGAAGAGGGAAGCATTACCTCAAATCTCTCAGCCCCACTCTTCACACCTTGGATCTCCCACCACCTCTACTGAAGGCGCTGCTCAGCGCCGAGCTTACAGCTCACACCCCGCCGTAGGCAACTAGACCCATACAGCAGAGCCTGGTCTCCAGTTGTCTCAGACCCCCTTATCACTGGACCAAGACCTTGCTCTGCTAAGCCCGTTTGGTAGCCGGTGTGCAATGGCCACCCCACGTTAAAAGCACTCATGCACGGGCATCTTCCACCCTTCAAAATGAAGTCCGCGACCTTACACGGCTGGGCTATTGCATTAAGTGATCCACATTGTGTGCACGGGACTACAGTCACATCTTTATGCCAGACCAGGTAGGGGTGCCAGGTGCCATTCCCCGATGGACGTTAGACAACTAGTTTAATTTTGATGATAATCCAGACAGTTTTCACAATCACTTTCTTTCCATGTCTTCACCACATGGATGGTAATCTGTCAGAGCACTCACCCACCTGTTACAGAACCCGCCCATTACAGAACCCACCCATTACAGGACCCTTCGTTACAGGACCCGCCCGTTACAGAACCCGCCCGTTACAGAACCCGCCCGTTACAGAACTGCCCGTTACAGAACTGCCCATTACAAGACCCGCCCGTTACAGGATCCGCCTGTCCGCCCGTTACAGAACACGCTCATTACAAAACCCGCTCACCCACCCGTTACAGAACCTGACCATTAGGTACCCAACTGAAGTTAATGGTGTCAAAATTCTAGGTGGGGAGAACATAAGAACATAAGAAATAGGAGCAGGAGTAGACCATTTGGTCCCTCGAGCCTTCTCCGCCATTCATGGCTGATCTGATCTTGGCCTCAACTCCACTTCCCTGCCCGCTTCCCAAAACCCTTGACTTGCTTATTATTCAAAAATCTGTCTATCTCCACCTTGAATATATTCAATGACCCAGCCTCCACAGCTCTCTGGGGTAGAGAATTCCAGGGATTCATGACCCTGAGAGAGAAGAAATTCGTCCTCATTTCGGTTATAATGGGTGACCTTTAATGCCCCCTAGTTCTAGATTCCCCCACGAGGGGAAACACCCTCACTGCAAACCCCCTCAGAATCTTATACATTTCAATAAGATCACCTCTCATTCTTCTAAACTCCAATGAGTATAGGCCCAACCTGCTCAACCTTTCTTCATAAGACAACCCCTTCATCTCAGGAATCAACCTAGTGGACCTTCTCTGAACTGCCTCCAGTGCAAGTATATCCCTCTTTAAATAAGGAGACAAAAACTGTACGCAGTACTCCAGGTGTGGTCTCACCAATACCCTGTACAGTTGTAGCAGGACTTCTCTGCTTTTATACTCCATCCCCCTTGCAATAAAGGCCAACATTCCATTTGCCTTCCTGATTACTTGCTGTACCTGCATACTAACTTTTTGTGTTTTATGTACAAGGCCCCCCCAGATCCCTCTGTACTGCAGAATTTTGTAATCGCTCCCCATTTAAATAATAATTTGCTTTTTTATTTTTCCTACCAAAGTGGATAACCTCACATTTTCCCACATTATATCCCATCTGCCAAATTTTTGCCCACTCGCTTAGCTTGTCTATGTCCCTTTGCAGATTCTTTGCGAGATGAACGGGCGGGTAATGCGCTTTGCCAGATAATCATCCCTGTGGTGAAGATGAACATTTATTCCAGAGTCCAATTCCCCAATTTCGCATGCCATTTAAAGTCACAACCTTGAGAGCTTGCTGTGATCAAAATTGGCTGCCGCGTTTCTCTGCATTACAATAGTGAGCACACTTCAAAAAGTACTTCAATGGCTGTGAAGCGCTTTGGGGCGTTCTGAGGTGGGGAAAGGTGCTACATAATATCCGCAAATTATTTTCTTTTTCAGGCTCAGATGAGAAATGACCCCTTCAGTGAAGCACATGAGGTCGACCAGAATTCAATGGAATGCACGCCTGCAATAGTCAGCCACAATTAACTGGTCTACATAACGTCTCAGCACAACTCATTCGAGAGGAATTAGGCATAAAATGTAAACTCACAGTCTAGTAATATCCGTGACTTTTCTTTTACAAAATGATTGCTTCTATATATATCATCATCATAGGCAGTCCCTTGTATCGAGGATGACTTGCTCCCACGCAAAAAATGCAATGAGTTTACAGATGTTTCAATGAAGGACCTAATATTCCAGATCCCGATCTACATCGTGAAGGGTGGAAGATACCTGTGCATGGATTTTTTACACCAGCCACCAAACGGGCTTGACAGAGCTAGGTCTTGGTCCAGTGGCAAGGATTAACTAAGACGACTGGAGACCAGCTCTGCTGCACGGACCTAGTGCGCGCACATAGTGCAGTTTGGACTGGCCCGTGCTGCCCCTGGGCCCTCGGCTCTTCTGGCCCCGAACTCGCGCCTCTCCCGGGCCCTGATCACATCCCTCCACAGTCTCTCGCTGCTCCTTCTCCCCGACCTCGCCGCTCCCGCTGTATCTGCCCGCGCTCCAATCAGCGACCTGGATCTTGATGACGTCACTCTTCGCTGCCGTCGCCCTCCTGCACCAGCTCGCGCTGTACCTTGAAGTGGTACGCTGCCACGCTGTCCAGGGGCCGCCACTCACCGCCCCTTTTATGGCCCCGACCTGCCGCTGATGGTCTCTGTATATATACATATACATATATAAAAAATGACAGTCTTTTTTTTGCATCTTGGCCTCAAATGTTCTACCACCTGGGGAGAGCGGGTTTTGTGAGGAGACAGAGGACTGAATGAAGTCAGGATCTTTTTGGGCGGTCCCTCGTATCGAGGATGACCTGCTTCCACATCAAAAAGGGATGAGTTCACAGGTGTTTCAATGAAGGGCCTGATATTCCAGATCCCGAGCTAAATCCTGAAGGGTGGAAGATGCCTGTGCGTGGATTTTTTTAACGTGTGGTGACCGTTGCACACCAGCCACCACACGGGCTTGACAGAGCTAGGTCTTGGTCCAGTGGCAAGGATTACCCAAGACGACTGGAGACCAGCTCTGCTGCACTGTCCGGGAAGTCGGGATATAGGCCAAGGGAAAACATATCCTGGAGTCATATGTGAGCGCCGCTCTATCAAAAAGACTAGGTATTGGCTCTGTGCTCAGATCGAGCTGAATGCCTTTCGGCTTTTTTGGCCAGGATTTGGCATTTTCTCCTTTTCCCGTCAATTTTTTCCTAGTTTTCCACCCGCTCCGCACCTTCGCTGGGGTTCGGCGCCTCACCGTTACTCCGCTGGCGTGAGCCTGGCCGACGAATCGCGAGCGGCTGTTCCACCAGGGAGAATCTTGGCCTTTATTGCAAAGGGGATGGAGTATAAAAGCAGGGAAGCCTTGCTACAGTTATACAAGGTCACACCTGGAATACTGCGTGCAGCTTTGGTTTCTATATTTACGAAAGGATATACTTGCTTTGAAGGCAGTTCAGAGAAGGTTCACTAGGTTGATTCCGGAGATGAGGGGGCTGACTTATGAGGAAAGGTTGAGTAGGTTGGGCCTCTACTCATTGGAATTCTGAAGAATGAGAGGTGATATTATTGAAACATATAAGATTATGAGGGGGCTTGACAAGGTGGATGCAGAGAGGATGTTTCCACTGATGGGGGGAGATTAGAACTAGGGGACATAATCTTAAAATAAGGGGCCGCCCATTTAAAACAGAGATGAGGAGAAATTTCTTCTTTCAAGAGGGTTGTAAATCTGTGAAACTCACTGTCTCAGAGAGCTGTGGAGCTGGGACATTGAATAAATTTAAGACAGAAATAGACAGTTTCTTAAACGATAAAGGGATAAGGGGTTATGGGGAGCGGGCAGGGAAGTGGAGCTGAGTCTCTGATCTGATCAGCCATGATCGTATTAAATGGCGGAGCAGGCTCAAGGGGCCGTATGGCCTACTCCTGCTCCTGTTTCTTATGTTCTTATGTTCTTATGTAACATCGCCATAGAGCCGAGCCAATACGGTGTGTCGTCACACACGCACAAGGCGAGTTGCTGGACAGTATCCCAATGCGGGGTTGGGGCGGGCCCTGGCTGATTCCCCACCCTCTCCTCCTTACTCCAAGCGGTGCTGAGGCCAAATGCAACACTCCCTCTGCCAACCCAGCTGACATCAGCTAAATCAGCAGAGATCGGCATGGAAACTGAGCCCTGCCCCAGTCTACATGGCTTAGCTCCTCGCTGACCTAACCAGCAGAATCATCAGGGGAGCCCACTTCTACTATTTGGACAACAGTTTTATCACAAGTGCAGTTGGTACCAGCGC